>NW_022111329.1:2831462-2842375 GCF_000313985.2 Echinops telfairi | reverse complement strand
TGAATGTACAAATGTGCTTTACACAATTGATGTATGTATGGATTGTGATAAGAGTTGTATGAGCCCCTAATAAAACGATTAAGAAAAAGTATCAAAGCCAGTACAGGGGATGTATATGGAGGAAAGGCCTAAGGAGTCAATGATGATGGAGTTTAAAAATCAAGAGAGACTATGAATAGAGCTACCCTAAAAATTGTAGACTCCTCGGGAAGTTAATTAAGTTGCTTCTGGATTCTGGGTCCTAAATACCAAATAAAATAACCATTGAGTTGATTTCAACTCATAGCAAACTTGTAAGGCAAGTTAGAGCTGCCTCTGTGGTTCTTCCAAGACTGTAGTTTATTATGGGAGTAGAAAAGTTTTTTCCTTCCCTCACAGTACCTGGGGGTTTTGAACTGCTTATCTTGCGGCTAGCAGTCTCATGCATAACCCACTAAGCCTCCATGGCTCCCAAATAAATAGAGATGAATACAAAAAAAAAAAAAAAGTACACCTCTTTTAAATGTTGAGAGGAAGTATGTTACTTGGAGCACTGAAGTGTGCCCGATCCAAGCCATGGTATTTTCAATAGTTTCATATGCATGTGAAAGTTGAGCATTTAATAAGGAGGACTGAAGACTCTTCGATGCATTTGGATTATGGTGCTAGTGAAGAACATTGAAAGTACTAAGGCTTTCCAGAAGAACAAACAAATCTGTCTTGGAAGAAGGATAGACAGAATTTTTAGAAGCACATTTTAGACATGTTATCAGGAGAAAACAGCTCCTGAAAAAGGATTTCATGCTTAGCAAAACATAGGGGCACCGAAAAAGAAGAAGCCCCTCCAGGAGATGGGCTGACACTGGCTGCAATAATAGACTCCAATAATACAACCATCGTGAGGATGGCACGGGGCAGGTCAGTGTTTCATTCTGTTCCACATAGGGTCATTATGAGCCTAAAGCTAAGATCATTCATAACTAGTTTACCAAGCATGGTCATCTTTTCCATCAACTAGTCATCTTCATAAATTCCAAAACAAGTGTTGCATAATATATATTAATAATTATGTCTCCGTAGAGTATGTTACCTTGCAAAATACATGAGTAAGGGAGATTAGATTATTTCTAGTTTTGAACTCACTATGTCCCAGTTGTTTAATAATATAAGTAACTGCTATGTTCTGTTTCAGAAAATACTGATCATGGTTTACATTATAATAAAATGAGAATTTAATGAGTCTCACAAAGTTGTTTTTCTTACTTTAATGAACATATTCAAAAACTTTCTCTCATCTGAAGGTTCTGCATCCAAGGCTGTGTAATAAGCCGTTTGATTGGGTACTGGAAGATAACACTGGGTATCTTGGACAGCTCACTTAAATTCTCATTAATTGCCATTGCCTTCATTTCTGTGAAAAGAGAAAAAAAAAACCCAAAGAAATCAAAATTCTCATAGTGTTGATCTTTAGTTTTAAGTAGAAGCTCTGAGATCAGCAATTTCACTCAGCAGAAATCAAGCAATTGGAAACACGGAAAGAATAGGATCAGATTACCTGTGAGGAGATAGTCTGGGATATTTCTAATGAGGCTATGCACCAGGAATACACTCTGAGAACATAGGATTTCTGAAGATGGGGCTTCAGGGAAGCTGTGCCATTCTTTGTGATGTTATTACAGTTAAGGGTAATGGGGAAAGGTTTAAGTTTATTTTGACTAATTTCTGAACTTTGCATAGTAAGCACTAGAAAGTGTACCAAAACCCTTAGAAAAACAGAAGATAAACACCACATGGAAGAAGCACACTAGCCTGTGTGATCATGAAGTGTTGACTGGATTAGGAAACAGGCATCAGAAAACCCAAAACAAACAAACAAACAACAGAGCAGAGTCCCAAAACCCATCTGTAGACAATGAGACATCTCACAGAAGGGTCACAAAGAAGGGATGAGTCAGCCAGGGCGCAGTATAGCACTGATGAAACACAATATTCCTCTGGTTCCTTGAGGCTTCCTCACTCCCGACTATTATGACCCTGGTCCTGCCTTCCACTTAGGGTGAGACTGGAGCATGTACACTGGCACAGTTAAGTGCTCAGGACACATGGAATCCAGGTCAGATAAACCCCTTAGGAACAGAAATGGGAGTAGTGATACCAGCAGGGTAGGGGTAAGGGGGGAAGAGGAAGGAAGAAGAGAGGAACTGATCACAACGATTGACACACAACCACCACCAGCCCTCCTCCAAAGGGGATGAACCACAAAAACCACGGGGGAAGTGAGACAGCGGTCAGTGTAAGATATGGACATAATAATTTATAATTTATCAAGAGGGTGGAAAGGGAGGCAGGGAAAAAAGAGGAGCTGATAGCAAGGGCTAAAATAGAAAGTAAATGTTTAGAAAATAATGATGGCAATATGTGTACAAATATGCTTGATACAATTGATGTCTGGATTGTTATAAGATCTGTAAGAGCCCCCCAATAAAATGATCTTTTTAAAAAAAATAGTTCTTTCCATCTTAAATAAAATGGAAAAATAAAATGCATTTTTGAACTGCAAAAAAAGAAAAAAAAGAAAGGAAAACACCAGGCGATTAGAAGGAAATGCAAAAGTCTGTACATCTTAGAATAAACAACCATTTAAGATCATAAGGGTAGCATTTACTCAAAAACAAAGTTCAGTTAGGAAAAAAAGAGGAATCTAAGGAAGAGATACAAATGATGTTACTTTGTGGGATTTGCAACAAATTAGATGAAACAAAATGTGTCTAAATTATTGAGTGGAAAATTAATCTACTCTGTAATTCTTCACCCAATTCACAATTAAAAAAAACCCCACTTTACTAATTGTCCTCTCCCATGCAAAATAAGAATCCCTTGGAGTTTGTAACTGTCATGCAAATATTCTTTGTTCTGTATCTCTGCTCATAATAACCTTTCCATTGACTTTGAAGATTTGAATCCCATTCAGCCTTCAAACCCAAAACAAACCATTCCCATGAAGACATTTCACATAGAGAAGTATGCTCGGGTCAGAGAACAAGACTCTGAATGTGGAGCTGGTATTCTTTTTTACAGTCTTTCTGATAACGGATGCAGTAAGGGGTGGATACATATGTAAAAGGAGAAGGTAAAGCAACAGTGAAGCTTGCATTTTGAAGGATTTGTACAGTTAGAGGTGGAACAGGAATATGAGTCTTTGTAGGAATAGGACCAGAGGGATGAAGAAAATAGGAATATCCCCAAACCTGGAGGAAACAAACCCCAGAGAGAGGTACTAGCATCGGACTTCCTAAGAGATTCAGGAGGGTGGGGTCAGAGCAATGACCATTAGGTTTAGTTCCTGTCAGATTGTTTGCAACTATGATGAAAGTGCTGTTCTAAGGCAGCACTTATGAACAATAGATGCTAAAACATGCTGTTCACAGTTACACAAGTCTTATTACTATAGCTATATAGAAAATTCCACCTCATTTTTTTCTGCTTTCATGAGTTCTTTGGTCCCCAAATGAGACGGCTTCCAAGAGGATTTGGGATAAAGATTTCTCTGCTTTCTTCTCTCTCTTTCTCATTAGTTGCTTCCAAAACCAGCACACATGGGAGGCTGCATTCTTGAGCTGTTCCCTTTTTCATCTAATTGTCATTCTCTCTCATATTGAAAACAAACTCAATCCTAGCTGCCTAAAAACACTGTATTTATAGACTGTCAATCTTAATTAAAGCTGAATATTTTTCCAGGTGGTGTATCAAGGGCTAATAGAATGAGCAGTGTTCAGGGACAAAATCTTGCCATTTAAGAAGTTCTCTGGGCAGGAAGGCGAAGCTCATACCTGCAAGTGATGGATTGCAGTAAGATGTCTCAGGCAGATTTAGAGAAAACAGCTTCATTTCCTTTACCATCCAAGATCCCAGTTAGCTTTATCTAGGAGGAAGAGAATGGAAATGATCAATAACAGTTACAATTTCTTGAAAGACATTTCTTTACTCTACCATTGCTTCATTAAGCAGACTTTTTCCTATTAATAGAATTGTATTGGTTCTAATGGGGATGTTAGCAGGGATTTATTATATTAAGAGGGCTATTAAAACTGTCTTTACTATTTCCGAGATGAAGATTTTCATAAACTTCATATTAATATTGGTGCATGCATGACATAATAAGAATGGTAATTTTATGATGACTTTTTATGATAAAACAATCACAATAAATTAAGAGTAATTTAAAAATTTTTTGGTTTGGGTAGAAATTTACAGAGAAAATTGATTTTCCATTCAACAATTCATACACATTTTGATTGATGACATGGATTACAATTCTTCCTATAGTAAGAGCATTCCTCCTTCATTCCAAACCTTTAAAAGTCTTCTGAGCGTCATCTCTCAGGTATTCCCGTTTGATCTTAAATGGTTGCTTGTCTAAGGAGTGCTTAGCATCCCAGCTTTACTCATAGGCCTGTTTTTCATTTGGCTGAAAATTGAGCTACTAGGTTCAGATCTAGATCTGAAGTGTGTCGAAGGACTATAGTCCCACCCTATGAGGGGGCTCACCATTCTCTATCAGATTAGTATTTCTGTTCCTTTTCTTAATTTTGAGTTGTGCTTCACATGTTCCTCGTATTTTCATCAGTGAGGTTATTTTTGCTTGTTTGTTTGTTTTTAAACTCTGATTGTGTTAGTTTGAGTAGGTAAAATGTTTCTAAAATCGCATCAATTTCTTCTAGGCTTTCAAATTTGTCGGAATACAGTTCTTCATAGTATTTTATTTTCATTTTTTCTCAGTTGACTCTTCTGACATTACCCACTTCATTTGTATGAATGTTATTTGCCTCTCCTCCATATGTTTTTTTGCTTGTGATTTAAGTTTTATTGGTATTTTAAAAGAAATTCCAATGTTATTGATTCTTCTATTTTTCTGTTCACATACTTTTTTCTAGTTTATTATTTCTGAATTTTCGGTGACTGTAAGCTTATTTTGATACTAATCGTTGGAGATGTAATCCAATAGCAAACTCAAACTTACTGTCAATTACAACAAACATAACTTCCTATGGGTCAGGATAGATATGCCCCTGTGGATTTATGAGACTTCAAATCTTTATCAGAGCAGAAATCTTCATTTTCTCCCAAGAACATCTGTTGAATTTGAACTGCTGACCTTACAGTTAGCAGCCCAACTTGTAATCCACTAGCCACGAGTTCCCCTATGTTGGAATGAGAGGTTGCTTTTTGTTCTTTTATTGCTATAAATTGTCCTCTGAGCCTTATTACTGTTTTGCCCCAAAGATGTTGGTATTGTGTTTTCATTCTCCTTTGGTTCAAGGAATTTTTAATTTAATTTTTAATTCTTCTATACCCAAGTAGTTTACAAACAGTATTATTTAGTTTACAAGCAGTGTTATTCAATATTCAATGTGTTTTATTTTTCCCTCTTTTTCTTTCTGTTGCTGATATCTAAGTTATATCTT
Organism: Echinops telfairi; assembly: GCF_000313985.2. Lineage (NCBI taxonomy): Eukaryota > Metazoa > Chordata > Mammalia > Afrosoricida > Tenrecidae > Echinops > Echinops telfairi. Next base: position 2,836,931 of record NW_022111329.1, on the reverse strand, counting down.
TCTGATATGAAAATATACTTCTAATATTGCAATGTTTTAAAATTTACGGAGGCTTGATTTGTGACCCCAAATATTTTCATCTTCGAGAATGTTCCATGTGCACTAGAAAAAGAATGTGTATTGTGCTTTTGTTGGGTAAAATGTTCTGTATGTGTCTATGAAATCAAGTTGGTTGACTGCGTTGTTCAGATCTTTTGCATCTTTGTTGAATTTATTTCTGGTCATTCTTTCCTTTATTGAAAGTGGTATATTTAAATACCTTACTCTTACTATGTAGTTGTTTATTTCTCTTTTCAATTCTGTTAAAGTTTGATTTATGCATTTTAGGTCTTTCTCATTGGGAACATGATGTTTATTTGGATATCCTCTTGTTGAATTGACCATTATATTAATGTCCTGAATTATCTCTTTGGTTGGTTTTTGCCTTGAACTATTTTTTTAGAAATTAATATCTTCGCTTTCTCATTTTTTATTGTCATTTGCTTGACATATACTTTTCTAGGTTTTGGTTTGAACTTTTTTTGTCTTTGTGTCTAAGATTAGTCTTTTTTTGTTTTTAAGCTATCCACTTGTGGTATCTTTATTTATTTATTGTTTCTTGTAAATCATTTTATTGGGGGCTAGTACAACTCATCATAATCTATACATCCAGCCATTGTGTCAAGCACATTTGTACATTTGTTGCCATCATCATTTTCAAAACATTTTCGTTACACTTGAGCCCTTGGTATCAGCTCCTCATGTTCCCCCTCCTCCCTTCTCCCTCCCCCTCCCCCTTGATAATTTATAAATTATTATTATTTTTTCATGTCTTACACTGGCTGATGTCTCCCTTCACCTACTTTTCTGTTGTCCGCCCCCTTGGGAGGGGGTTATATGTAGATCATTGTGATCTATTCTCCCTTGGTCCCCCACCTTCCCCTTCCCCTCCTGGTATTGCCACTCTCATTATTGGTCCTGAGGGGTGTATTTCCAGCTCTTATCAGTGTACATCCTCTCACCTATCCTGATTTCTAAGGTAGAATTGGGATCACGATAGTGGGGGTAGGGTGGGAGGGTGGGAGGGGTGGTAGGGTGGATAGAGGAAGCATTCAGGAACTAGAGGAAAGCTAGAGGGTGCTATACTGCACCCTGACTGGCTCCTCTCCTCCCCGCAACCCTTCTGTAAGGGGATGTCCAGTTGCCTACAGATGGGCTTTGGGTCCCACTCTACACTCTCTCTTATTCATAATGATATGATTTTTTGTTCTGGTGATGACTGACACCTGATCCCTTCGACACCTCGTGATCGCACAGGCTGGTGTGCTTCTTCCATGTGGGCTTTGTTGCTTCAGAGCTAGATGGCCGCTTGTTTACCTTCAAGCCTTTATGACCCCAGATGCTATATCTTTTGATAGCTGGGCACCATCATCTTTCTTCACCACATTTTCATATGTACCCATTTTGTTTTCAGCAAGCAATCAAGTTGGCAAGGTAGCATCATGGAATGCCAGGTTAATAGAACAAAGCATCCTTATGTTGAGGGAGTACTTGAGTAGAGGCCCAATGCCATGATAAGTTAATACTAAACCTATAAATATATGTACGTAGATCTATTTCCCCATCATCATCTATGAATATATTTACATATGTAAATGCCTGTATTTAGACCTCTATAAATACCCTTTGTGTCCTAGTTCTTTCCTCTATTTCCTTTTATTTTCCTCTTGTCCCACTATCATGTTCAGCCTTCATTTGGGTTTCAGTAATTTCTCTTGGTTATATTGCCCTTGATCAAACCCTACCATGCCTCTTACATCCTCTTCACTATTGATTTTAGATCACTTTTTGTTCCCTTGTCCCTGCAGTTGTTAACACCACTTCCTTTCCCCCACCACCCCTCTCCCATGTCCCCCAGAACCATTGGACCCATTGTTTTCGCCTCTGGATTGTTTTTCCCACTTATCTAGATAGAGATGCAGAGATAATAGTATGCACAAAAACAAGACAGAACGAATCAAAACAACAAAACAAAACAACAACAAAATAAAGACAAAAAAAGAGAAAAGCCTATAAATATTTCAAAGTCTGTTTGTTGACCTTTAGGCGTGTTTTCAGGTTGAGTCTGATGGGGTGTCATGCCCTGGCCCTACAGTCTATTTTTGGTATTCCCCAGGGACTTCTTTGCTCTGCTTCCCTTGCTGTTCTGTTGCAAGCCCTTAGTGTTTCACTTTGTTGTGGTGGGGTCAGATCGGACACAATTCCCACACTGTGTCACCAGTGTTGTTCCCCGTAATGTTATGGGTCAGTGAGAGATGTCGTGTCTCATGGTGGGGCAGGCCCTATGGTCCTCTCTGTGCACTGTCTGCTCTGAGCAGGAATATCATGCTCAGGATTTGGTGGGCCAGGATGTGCTCCACTCTCTCCCTCCCCCTTCATTTGCTCCTTTGCACTCTTATCAGACATGTCCCTCTCCCTGAGCTGTAGCTTCAGTGCTGTCCTCTACAGTGAATTCTTCTGGAGGGATGAGAGGTGTCCATATATTTGGGATTGGGGCTGGCCCCTCAGACCTCTCTATTGGTTCCATGCTTCATTATGGTATGTTGCATTCATGTCTTGGAACACCGGGTTAAAGTCTGGTCCCTCTTTCCCTGTGGAGACATAAACAACATCGTCCCCTTGGGTGGGTTAATGCCCCTATTCTCCGCACTACCCATGTCTTTGTTTCCCCCACACACACCCTCCTTTTAAGTTGATTACCATATGTATCCCTGGATTTGATCTGGCCCCTGGATTTGGTCTGAACCTCAACCCAGGAATATCTTGTTGTCTATGCTCTGGGTTTGTTGAACTTCCTGAAAAAATATTTTCTCATCTTCCATATTAGGGATATTTGCTTTAAAGATATCTCCAACAATTTTCTTAGTGTTTTTGTTTGTTCATCTCTTTTTGTTCTAGAATTCTGATCACATTAAGTTACACTTCTTGATAGTGTCTACTTAGGATTTTATTATGTTTTTCCCCCCCTGATTGTTCCTCTAACAGATCAATTGAATATTTGTCTTCAATTTCACTAATTCTGTATTACATTGATTCAATTCTAGTACTTTTCCCTTCCAATAAATGATCTACTTCTGAAATTTTAGTATTAGTCTTCTTGACTTCTATTTGCTCTTTTTGTATGGTTGCTAATTATCCAGTTGTCAATTTGTTCTTGTATTGCTGTTTTAAATTTGTCTAGCATTTTATCTACGTTTTCTTTGATTTTGGTTGTGGTTTATTTAATCTGTTTCTTAGTGTGCTGAAAGCATGTAAGTATAAATCTCCTGAATTTCTTATTAGGTACATACAATAGAATTTCTTTCTCTGGAAGATTTTCTGGCTCTGTATTTTTGGATCTTATTGAAGATATCTAGTCCTTGTGTGTATGTGTGTGCGTGCGCGTGCACACGCGCTATTTGGTGTTATCAGTTGTCTCTGATATATTTTGGTATTATTGTATTACTTTCTGTATTGTATTTTAAAGTCTTGGATCATCCACTGGTAAAACATACATTTTATTAACTATTTCTCGTGTACTAGTATCTGTGCCAAATGTTTTGTATATATTATGTTATTTAATTCTTATTATAAGATTTATTTTTATGGTAGAAATTCTTGGGTCTTACAAATGGTTAAGTCAAAAGGATGGCAATTTGAATCCACCCAAGCATACCATGGAATCTGTTTGAGGTAATCAAGACTCATAATCAACCCGATGGCAACTAACAACAACAACGATCTTCATAAGTTGATTGTCTCATGCCTTTCTCAAATAAAGACTGATTGAACAAAATTTGGATCTATCAAACTTTGCTGATGGTAATGTAAAACAGTACAGCCCCTCTAGAAAAGAATTTGGAAATGACTTTTAAAGCTAACATACATTTATCATGCGACCCAGTAATTATCTTCCTTCACATTTATCTCAGAGAAACGAAAGCCAGTGTCTGTACAAAAACACAGTACTTGAATGTTTGTAACAACTTTCTTCATAATATTCTGAAACTTGAAATAATCCTTTAGGAATGAAGAACAGATGAGTAGTTGCCAGAGACAAAGACAGGTGGGGGCACAGGCATAAAACGGAATTCTTTTGTGGTGATGGAACAGTGCTGTATCTTGATGTAATTACACAAATCTATACCTATTTTAAAATTGCAAAGGACAGCATGTACACAAATAATAATGAATGCATGTAAACTCTTGTGAAACTGAATAAGGTCTAGAGTCTAGTTAATAATATTGTACCATTGTCAGATTTTAGATTTTGAAGTTGTACTGTAATTACATAAGATCTTTCCTATTGTGAAAAGTGGGTAAAGAGTACATGACATTCTTTTTACTATATTTGTAACTTCCTATACATATATATAAATATTGCAAAAGAAAAAGCTATGAGCGTTAATCAAGAAGCTAGGAATTATGATACTTGTTTTATAAAATAAGGGGGAAATTAAAAAAAAAACTTTGACGGGGAAAAAAAAGACTGAAAGATAATGCTATTTATGAGGTAAGTTAAATAACTTCCTCAAGGTCATAGAAAGGATTAAGTTTTGAACTCAAACATTACTGACTCCAATGATCAATTTCTCTTAACCAAATTACTCTACCTATTATAGTAAGTGATTTATATATCTGTAATGCATAAGAGCACAAATTTCCCATTTAGAAATATGTAGCACTTGGCTTTTGGAAAAGTCACAAATGTGATTTATTTAATATGCATGCCTAAGTGTTCTATTAAGCAATTTTAGCTCAGATCTTTTCATGGCTTAATATGTCAGATAAAGTTACTCAAAACATTTATCATTATTATTATTATTTTAAAATCATGCTATTTTTTATAACCACAACATTAAATCTAACAAATATATTTGGCTAATAAATTAATGTACTTGTCTATAAGCCAATTAAAAAAATCATTTTATTGGGGGCTCATACAACTTATCACAATCCATCCATGCAACCATTGTGTACATTTGTTGCCCTCATCATTCTCAAAACATTTGCTTTCTACTTGAGCCCTTGGTATCAGCTCCTCATTTTTCCCTTCCCTCCCTACCCGCCTCCCTCATGAACCCTTGATAATTTATAAATTATTATTATTTTGTCATATCTTACACTGTCTAAAATCTCCCTTCACCCACTTTTCTTTAGTCCATCCCCCAGGGAGGAGGTTATATGTAGATCCTTGTAATCCATTCCCCCTTTCTACCCCACCTTCCCTCCACCCTCCTGGTATTGCCACTCTCACCACTGTTCCTGAAGGGATCATCTGTCCTGGATTCCCTGGGTTGGAGGTTATATGTAGATCCTTGTAATCCATTCCCCCTTTCTACCCCACCTTCCCTCCACACTCCTGGTATTGCCACTCTCACCACTCTTCCTGAAGGGATCATCTGTCCTGGCTTCCCTGGGTTTCCTATTCCCATCTGTACCAGTGTACAT
>NW_022111329.1:2820785-2831217 GCF_000313985.2 Echinops telfairi | reverse complement strand
CAGGCACCATCAGCTTTCTTCACCACCTTTGCTTATGCACACATTTGTCTACAATGATCGTGTTGGGAAGGTGAGCAACATGGAAAATAAGCTGAGTTTTTCAGCCCATTTTCAATGCAGTTTTGTGGTAAAATTGGGTACCTCAGCTGATATTAGAGTTGGCTTATACTCAAGTATATGCGGTAGATTATGAATAATATTGTATATAACTTTTAATCAACTTTAGAGAATCATTGAAAAAGTACTGATATGATCAGTAGTACATAATAATCTGTTCCTATTAATAGGTTTGAAACATTAGTTGCAGATGACTTCATATTTGTGTACATTCACACACATTTTGCTATTGTTAATTAGGGTCAGTTTTGAGCACCAGAATATGTGCCTGACAGGCAGAAGAGATGAAGAGGCTGTATAGAAGCTTGTTTCTCATTCCCTAGAGGAGTCCTGGTGTTGTGGCAGTTATACATTGGGCTTCAATCTACAAGGTTGAAAGTTCAAATCCACCAGCCACTCCATGGGAGAAACATGGAGCTTTCTACTCCTATAAAGAGTTACAGTCTCAGAAACTCACAGGGGCAATTATAGCCTGTCCTGTAGGGTTACTATGAATTGGCATGGACTTTATGGCAGTGTTTGGTTTTTTACAGTCTCCCTAATGAAAGTTTTATTATTGATCGCTTAATACTGAGAACCACTGATGAATTCTGTGCTAGCCAATATAAGAGGCTCTGCTTAAACTCATATGTAGATTCAGCTCTACACTGTAAAATTTTTTAAAGCATTAGACAGATAAGATTAAGTCATGAAACAAGTACATAGCATTGATCACATAGTATTATTGTTGTTAGTTACTGCCAAATCAGCCCCAAACTCATGGAAACCACAAGCAAAAACAGGATCTGACCATTGCCATCCAAAAAGTTTTCTTTGGCTGATATTCAGAAGTAGATCACCAGGTCTCTCTTCCTTGTCTGTCTTTGAGTGGAAGCTCCATTGAAATCTGTTCAACATCTTAGCAATATACAAGATTTCATTGACAGATGAGTGGCGGTTGCACATGAAGTACACTGAGCAGGAACTGAACCCATGTGCCCTGCAATAAAAGGCAAGAATTCTATCACTGGATGACAGTTCCCTCTCAGATAGTATCCATAATCAGTGTGGTAGGAATTCCATTTCAATAGGTCAAAGTGGGCTGAGGATGTCAGAAAACATATTCTAGAGTTTGGAGGATAAGCATAATTAGGAGAATAGAAATAAAGAAAACAGGTGTGTGTTAGTCTGGGTACATTAGAGAAACAAATCCACAGAAACCCATATGTATAAGACAGAGTTTTATATAAAGGGTAAGTGCACATCAAGAAAACATCCCAACTCAGTGCTGGCCAAGCCTGCAAGTACAATATTAGCCCATATGTCTGACACCAATCCACAAAGTCCTCCTCCATCTCACAAAACACATGCAATGATGCTGACTGCAGGAGGAAAACTGAATCAGTGAATGTGTAAGCTTCTCAGCACTGGCAGAGGTCTCCATGCCACTGCTTCAGTACCCAGGGCTGCATCGAGGTAGGTCCATGTGGGTTCTCCTCAGGAATGTCTTGCAGGAAGTGAGCCTTGCCAGCTGAAGTAGGGAACTGGCTAAGGCAGCTGCACCCTGGTCCAACCATCACAAAGCAAGAGGCCCAAGAACTAGAAAGGTGAGGCTCACCGAGCCATTTATCTCTCTGCCCTTCAATTAACACCACATGTGTTTATCGGCCAGGTTGGCACAATAATCTTTAACTATCTCAATCCACCCCTTGCCAACTTGGCACCTGTACATAATTCTTTAGCCTCACAATTGCAATTAAGTAACACCTACACCTTAATCCTATAATCCTGTGAATATATTCCCCCAGCTATGAAATTTTGTAAGCCAACCACTTCATTCCAGTATCCACCCCCCAATGTTGGGTATCCAATGTAGGGTGTTACAGATGTTTGCCCTTATGGAGTTCAGGACTGGGAATAAACGGAATAGTAGGAAGATTGGCCCTGCTGTACTAACACCATTTAGAAAGTGATGGAGGATATATTTACCTGCAAACAATAGGGCCATAAGATGAAAGGTTTACAACAGGTCTGCCCAGTATACAATGGGACAGCTAAAGATAAATGAAGAATGCCTCCTTCCCTTCAGTTGATCAGCAGAAAAGAAGTGAGAGAAGGATGAAGAAACCTATCATAAAACCAATATATGGAAAAAATGTCTTGCGGTGTGCATGGTGTATGAAAAGGAATGATTGATTCGGTGATTCACAAAATTTCCATATGATCTTTGACTGTTATTATTTACATGCTGGTGAAGATTTAAGTGTTTGGCTGCTAGCCAAAGATTTTTGGTTTGAACCTATTCAACAACTCTGTGGGAGGAATAGCTGATGATCTGCTTCCATAAAAATTACAGCCCATGTTGCCATGAGTCAGAATTAACTTCACAGCACCCCAAAACAACATTATTAAAGATAGACTAACAAAGAGAAATGAAGGCCTGATGCATGCTGCAAGATGAGTAAATGTTGAAAACACACTGAAGGAGAGAAACAAAAGACACACAAAGAAAGATATAAAACACTTCTACAAGAAACTAAAAGGGACTTTTGCAAATTGAAGAATGTTGCATACTCTTTGATAGGAAGACTAAATACAGTGAAACTTTCAATATTACCAAAAACACTTTATAAATTTAATGAAATTCTGATCCAAATTCCGGCACACTACTTCAAAGAAATGGAAAAACTAATCACCAATTTTATATGGAAAGGAAAGAAATCAAGAATTTAAAAACTAGACCCAAACCAAAACCAAAACCTACTAAAAAACAAAGTAGGAGGTCTTTCACCCCCAGATTTTAAAGCCTACAATATATAGTAATAAAAACAACTTGACACTGGTACAATGGTAGACATGAAGACCAATGGATTAGAATTGAGAACTGAAAAATGTAATGAAGTAGCTACACACACCTGATCTTTGATAAAAGACTAAAACACATTAGGTGAGGAAGAAATATATTTTCTTTCTTTCTTTAAAAAAAAATCATTTTATTGAGGGCTTGTACAACTCTTATTGCAATCCATACACCCATCCATTGTGTCTAGCACATTTGTACATTTGTTGTCATCATCATTTTCAAAACATTTTCTTTCTACTTGAGCCCTTGGTATCTGCTCCTCACCTTTTCCTTTTCTTCCCCCAACCCCCTTCCCTCCCCCTTGATAATTCATAAATTATTATTATTTTTTCATGTCTTATGTTGTCTGATGTCTTCCTTCACCTACTTTGAAGAAATATCTTTTCAATAAATGGTGCTGAAGAAAACTGTATTTCCACCTGAGAAAACTGAAATAAGATCTATACCTCACACCATGTAAAAAAAAAGAATTCAAGATGAATTAGAGACCTAAATATAAACCCTAGAAATATGAAGATTATTAGTGAAAAGATAGGGACATAATACACAACATAAATACACTACCAAACATAATGAAAAATACCTACACTAAAGATGACAAAGTTGCAGACAGGGACCTTCTAAAATATGACATTTATGCACATCCCAACTCTTCAAAATAGTTTTATGCACATTTTAATTCTTCAAAAGAGTTAAAAAACCCACAGATTAGTAAAAAAATATTTAGCAATAATGTATCTCATAAAGGACTATTTTCAAAAATCTATAAGAACTACAACACTTTAACAAGAAAAACACAAATAACTCATTTTAAAAATTAACACAAGACATAAATTTACTAAAGATGACATCCAGGTAGTCAATAATCAAATGAAGAAATATTTGCATTTATTAGCAATAACAGTATTACCTCACACCAACATTTTTAGCAAAAAAAAAAATAATGCTGGAGAGGATGTGGAGAGATTGGCATGCTCATACATTGATGGGACTGTAGAATTGCACAACCACTAAAGAGACCTGGTGGCATAGTTGTTACAGTTGGGCTGTGATCCACAGTTGCACAGTTTGAAACCACCAGTCATGATGTGGGAGATGAGGCATTTTACTCAGTTTGATCATGAGAAATTCACAGGAGTAGTTCTAGCCTGCCCTAGACAGTCAATATGAGTTGGAATAAAGTTGCGGGCAATGAGGGATGGAAAAGAGTATGATGGTGATTCCTTAAACAAATGCAAATACAAATACCTTATCGCTCTGCAATCTTGCTACTTGGCATACACCCTTAAGAAAAAAAATTTTTTAAATGAACTTTTTTAAGCTACCTGTGCTTATTCTAGCAATTTCTATAATAGCAAAAATAAAAGTAAACAATGAAAAATTATAGAGTAATAGTTAAACAAACTCTGGTATATTTATACAGTGGAACATTATGCATCCCTAAAAAATATAAGAATCTTTAAACAACTTAAGACATTGACAAAATTACAGAACATTAGGCTTATTAAAGTTACTCAATCTCATAAAGATACATATCTTATGACAGCATTGTAAGGGAAAATAGAGAAGAAGAAAAATGGATTTCACACCACAGAATAAGACTTTAAAGGCTACAAGGCCAAGGTCTGAGATGGGGTAAGGGTGGGGGTTCTGAAGGGAGAGGCAAAGAACTGGAAGGTGAATGAGAAAACAAACAAACGAACAAACACATATATAAGGGCCTTTAAGGGATACTGTTACTGATTTGATGTAATGAGTTAGAATATGCAACTATATAGATTATGTTTTTCTTTGTAAGTTTATTCCATAAACAAAAAGGAAATATATATAAATAAATAAAACAAAGAAATAAAGTTAAAATATAAAAAAAGAGAGTAAAGAGTCGCAGTCTTAAAAAATCAAACCCAACAAATATATGCTGAATAAGTTTGTCATAAAAGGACAAATATTGTATGATCTCCCATGTATGAAATATCTAGAAAAGGCAAATGTGTAGACATTAAAGCCTGTTAATGATTACCAGGGGCACTTGCGAGGGAAGGGGAAAGGACACAACACTGAGGGGACACTGTGCTAACGCGGTATGACACTGTGGGAATGGTGATTGTTGAAGAATGTTATGGATAGGTTTAATATCATTGAATTGTACATGTGAAGATTGTTGAACTGACAAATATTTTGTTGTCTATAAAATCACCATTAGAAAAACACATTTTAAAAAACCCATCAAAATAGTATCAAAGGAATTTTTAAAGAAGTCAATAAAAAAAACAAATCCACTGCAATCAAGTGAAATCCAAGTCATAGCAAGCCTATGTAGGGTTTCCAAGTTATTAACCTTTATGAGTAGACTCTCATCGACATGCAATTAATAGCACAATTTCTTATCCACAGTGCCACCAGGGCTGTTCAATGAAGAGAAATCTGAAATTTCACCCTACTAATATGAGAGAAAAACTGGTCTTATTTTTGTGGATTCTTTTGTAATCTTGCTTCACATAATTGTCATACAAGGGTAATATAATTTTGTATTTAATGGATGTAGAGTATCCCATGGAGTCATTTTAATGTAATTTGCTAACGCATTCTAGTATTATTGGGCACTCAGATGGTTCCCTACTTTTTGTTATTATCGTTGTTGACTGCAAGGGACAGTAGCATGCATGTGACATGCTTGGGCTTCTATTGAATTACTTGCTTCCTAAGCACATATCCCCAGGAGTGTAACTGCTGGTTCATAGCAGAAGAAAACACAGTGGCATTTTTCATATACTGTCAGGCTGCACTTCAAAAGCACTTAATGATTTAAGATTCCACTGGTAGGAAACGAAGGTGGCAAAGCCATATTTCTCTCAAATTTGGAGGGAAAAAAAGCAAAGCAACTTTTTGTACATAATAAAATACTGTTTTAATCATTGGAATTTCTGTATAAGTTTTGGGTCTTTTGTATCAATTGATTCTAAAATATGAGAAAAAAGTTGAAGTAAGTCAGAGAGTAAGGCAATTGACAAGGGATAGATAGCACAAGAAATGAGGGTGAAGAAAAAGAGGAGAATAATGCAATGCATAACTGATGAAAAGATGAGAAAATAGAGCCTGAAAAGGGAAAAGTATAGTGCCATTGCATGTTGATGTCATTAGCTACTGTTGCACTCACTGATTCATAGTGACCTTACATACAACAGAACTCTGAACAAAAGAAAAAGAACTAAATGCTCCTTGTACTACATCATCCTCATGACCTCTAGCAAGCTTAATCCATCATTCAGGCTATTGTGCCAGTCCACCTCAATAAGGGTCTCTTTCACCGTCACCAGCCCTCTACTTCAATCACTACATTCCACTTTCAGTGATTGATCCTTCCCGGTGAGTTAGACAATGTTCCAATGTGATCCATAGGAATTTCTTTGGCTAACTTTTGGAAGCAGTTTACCAGGCTTTTTAATTTGAAATACCAGTCGTACAGCTTTCACTATCAGAGAAACCAGAAACAACCACAATATGACAAAATATATGCAGATGTATTGTAGGTAACTGTGTACCATTAATTATCCTGCAATATTTTTAGACAAGAAGAAATATGGTTATGTGGTAACAAACTTTTTGTAACGTGTTGTTTTCTGGATGCTGTCAGCATAAGCTCTTCCCCGGGCATGAGAAAAATCACATTTGAAATTTCCTGTCTCATCTCTTCAGTTCTAATCACTACCTGAAGTTCTGTTTGTGTTTCTTACAGGGTCATTTCACCAGGGCCCCCTTTTTCCTTTATGGCTTCTGTCTGCAGCTGGTGTAAATGAACTTGCACCTGGGCCATGTGGGAATGAAGGGTCTGCTGAACCCCAGGATTTACTTTCCAGTTCTGTGCCCTAGATTTTGGCCTCTTTGTAGACAGGTGTTAGAGAGATGTCTTGACTGCTGAGCCTTGTCTTTGGGTTTACCCTCTCATTATTTTAGATCTCTGTGGGCCAGAACTGTGGGGAGCAGATAAAAATGTGGTTTTGATTTTCTTTGGAAGGAAGTTTCAAAGACACTTATTTGTATAGGACAAGTAAGACCTTGTCTACATCGACTGGGAAACATTTAGAAATAGAATGTGCTGGGGTGAGGAACCCTCCCCTAGTATTTTACACATTTTCTTGCCTTTTCATATTTTTGTCAAGGTTTTATGAGCAAAAGTTTAAACCTCAAGAGTTTTAAGACAATTTAATCATCCTGCAATATTTTTAGACAAGAAGAAATATAGGTTATGAGAAATATATGTACATATTTTTCCTCTTAAATAATTGAGGTATATCTCCACCCTTCAAGTGTTCTTGCATATGTTCACATGAGTTGTTCTGTACTTCAGGTATTTATTCAAATATTGCCTCCTCAAAGAAGTCTTCACTAACTACCCTAGGTAAGATTACTTTCTCTCTCATACTTTATTCTCTTATCAACTCTGGTTTTCTTTAGAGCATTGGTTCTCAACCTTCCTAATGCAGTTCCTCTTGTGGTGACCCCTCAACAATAGAAGTATTTTCGTTGCTACTTCATAACTGTAATTTTGCTACTATTATGAATCGTACAACCTCTGTGAAAGGGTGTTTAACCCCCAAAGGGTTCGTAACCCACAGATTGAGAACCACTGCTTTACAGTGATTACCTGACACTTGTTAGTTGCCATTAAGTGGACTCTGACTCATGGTGACTTTATGTATAATCAAACAATCCATTGCCTAGTTCTGCACCATTTTCATAATTCTAGGTATTTTTGCATTTTCTAGCATATGATTGGATTAAGCTCTGTTTTGATTTATAAAGTTCTCCTTGGTTGATTTTGAAAGTAGGTTACCAGGCTTTTTCATTGTTTGTCTGAGTCTGAAAGGTCTGCTGAAACCTGTCTACTACAGGTTATGCTACAGGGATTTGATATACTGGTTGGATAGCTTCCAGCATCATTGTAGCATGAATACTACTACAATACGAAACCGTGAAAGACATGTTTGAATATGGTATTATATTCATTTTAAACTGTCTTTCTTTTCCACCATACTGAAAGTTCTGAGAGGTGAGTGACTTGGGGTCTTGCTAACCATTGTATGCCTAAACTCTTAAAACAATGCCATACATAGCAGGGATTCAGGGAATATGTGTGAGGTGAATGAATGAATCAATGAGTGAGAAAAAGGTATGATATTTTCGGTGTTATAAATAGAAAAAATCGAAAAAGAAACTTGGAAATACTACTAACCAGGAAATAGTTGATTAAAGATTGAATTAGAGCCAATTGAGGATAAAATAGAAGTAGTCAGAATAAACTTTTCAGATTTCCTCTCAACAGCTAAGGAAGTCACTTCGGGTTATTAAGAGTGAGAAGGCACAGTGACTCATCAGAAGGAAACATCTTTGAATCTGCGTGGACATGGAATGAAGGTAGCCTACGATACAAACTCTCTCACTGCCATCAAATCAATTCTGATTCAGAGAGACTCTATAAGGACAGGGGAGAACTGAAAATCTTTACAGAAATAGAAAGCCTCATCTTTCACCCTTGGAGCCACAGGTGCTTTGAACTGTAGGCCTGCTGGTTAGCAGCCCAATGCATAACCATTACACCACCAAGGATACTCAGATGGGTACAGAAAGCATCTCAGTTTTACCTCACCATTCAACCTGCTAAATTCAAAAGATGGGAATAGCAAGAAGGAAAGTTATTGATACAAAAAGGGAAAGTATTTCATTTTCCTTAAGATGGTTAGAAATATGACTGGATCTTAGTATTAGATTGCTGTACAAAGAACCATGACTAAACTCTTCTTTGGAGTCATGCCGCTCCCCTATTCATGAGTGATAAGAGACATTGGAATACCTTGCTGCTGTCACTTGTCCATCAGAAAGCAAGTGGCAAGGTATGGGTGTGAACCTATCCTAGATTAGCTAATGTCCAGCCAAGCTGCCAGGTAACTGGAGGACCATGATCATGTGAGCTTACTCAAGAAGAGCAGATGATTTAATTTACCCATGCACCGACAAGCAATTACAAATAGCTGGTATTTTAAGTTACTGGCAGCCCTGTGGGATAAGCATTGGGGTGCTACTGCAAAGTCGGTGATTCAAACCCTGCAGCCTTGCCATGGGAGAAAGATAAGGCTCTCGGTTCCCGTAAAGATTTAGAGGTTGAAATGAAACCCTACATATGGTTGAAATGAGTTGGAATTGACTTGCTAGCAGTGGGTTTGGTTTTTGGTTTGGTATGTGTGGCAGGAGGTAAGGGGGTTTTACATAACAAATATTACTATACCTGGTCTCAGGGTGCTTAGGATTTACTGCGTTGGGAGCTTATTTTCACTCATCCATTCTGAGGAGGGATTATTGAGCTAGAGCAGCTAGTCTGGAATTCCTGAATGTAGAACTAGGTCTAAGTTCTGGTTCCAGTTGTGAGGCAAAAGCAAGCAAAAGTGACCTTTCGGCTACTTTCCTCATCGTGAATATGACCACGATAGGGAGGAGCGAACTTGAGGAAGAATACAGACCGTTGCTATGGGGTTGGCTCGGATCCATGGCAACCCCATGTTTGTCAGACTAGAACTGGGTTGCATAGGGTTTTCAATGGATGATTTTGCAGAAGTAGATCACCTCACTTTTCTTCTGAGGCACATCTTGATGGACTCAAACCTCCAGCCTTTTGGTTAGCGGCGGAACATATTAGTCATTTTCAATACCCAGGAACTCCAGAGGAGGATTAGGCCTCCTGATAATTCAGGAAGGGGTGCCTATCAAGTTGGGGTTGGCACTGGCATTTCAAACCATGAATTGAGAGGTTCCACTTACTTGGATGAAGTAATCCTGTTGGATTGTTGCTCTTGGTAACTTTTCTTTCTAATGTTTACATTACTTATGCTTACATACCAGCAGTCCTCCAAATGCCACATAGATCCATGTCATGTGACTGGATGTCTACTCTTCTAGAGTGGTGGAGAGATAGATACAGTGGAGAGAATGAGGATGGCATAAGCCAAGCACTTGGTGGTGATTGAGGATGGAGTCATAGGAAGGAAGAATGGAATTAGGACCTCCTAAGCTGCAGTTAAGGAGCTCAGCTAGTGTGGTGGGTTAAGCACTGTGCTAACAACCAGAAGTTCAGTGGTTCAAATTCACCAGCTGCTTCTCAGAGGAAATATGAGGCGGTCTTCTCTCTTTGCTCCTGTAAAGATTTATGGTCTCAGAAACTTGAAGGAGCAGCTCTACCCTGTCCTACAGAGGTGCTAAGAGTTGCAATGGACACAGTGGTAGTGGGTTGCGTTTGGAAGCTTCAATAACCAAATTCAATTTGGAGGGCTCCCTGCAGCCCTCATCTCTGTACTAAGTTCCTTTCTGCTTGCAACCTGTGCCAGGCATTTCTCTTTTTTTAACATTTTATTAGGGGCTCATACAACTGTTATCCCAATCCATACACACATCAATTGTGTAAAGCGCATTTGTACATCGTTT
>NW_022111329.1:2815209-2819261 GCF_000313985.2 Echinops telfairi | reverse complement strand
GCAGGGCCATGGGCCAATGAGGGGCATCGGGTCTCATAGTGGGGCTTGTGCCAGGCATTTCAAGCCTTTGTTCTCTCCTAAACTTTTCATGGCTAAATGCTGAAATTAAACCTGAATTTTCTTTAGAGTTAAAGGTTCTGAATTAAAAATGTCCACTTCCTGTGGTTAAGAGTTTCTCTGGAAACTATATTTATCATACCCTGCATGGTAATTTTATATAGTTGCCTTTCGTTTTCTGTAAAATACAGCAACATTAGTCACTGACTGATTTCTGAACCATAAAAAGATGGGCCCAGGTTTCTGAAGATGGTGTTGTGGCCTCCGTGGAGTCGTTTGACAAGCGTTTGTTTACAGCCTTGTTTATCACGAAGGCTCTGTGGGTATTAGTCAGAGCACTTTGTCTTTTTGTGGTGAAAGTGTTCTTAATTGACTTGACAGAGATGAGGGCATCCGTTGTCAGCTGCTCCCTTTACTCTTCCTTTCTCTTTCTGGAAGCTTTGGTCACTTCTTATTTCCTTTGTGGTTATGGTTTCAGATGAATGTTTGGAAAATATGTCATGGAAAGAATCATATTTTCTAATATTTAAAACAGAATTTCATGTCCTTTAAAATATTAATGTGTCCTCAGCTGGGTTAAGTCATTGCTTATTTATCTCTGTTTCCTAGCCAGAAAATTTAAGCTGAGTTTAGAAGGTTTTGTCTGACTCCAAATATCAAGGGATGACATATAACAGATATGTTCTTCCAGGTTAGAGTACAAATGACTCCTCCTGTAGTCTTTTCCTGTATATGTTGCTCTGGTACCGCTTCTAGTGCTTCAGTAAGCCATTGGATGAGATCTACAGTAATGTACTGTGATGTAAGTACAGGGACTCTGATCACCTTCAAACTTAGACCACATCCTTGTTTGTCTGTGAATGTCTGAAGAGAGGAAATCTGATCACTCTTGATCATATATTGCTGTGGTCTGATAATTGGGGGGTTGGTGAACTGTGTCCAAATGACTCCCCAAAGGATCCAGATACTTACTTAGGTGGCCTCATGGACATTAATCTTCATATCCTCTCTCAACACAAAGTGCCTCTTTCTGAAGAGTTCCTGATTGAGTTGCCTGATATTTCTCACTTAAGAATTTTTTTTTGCTCCATTTTCCCTTCATAGATCTGAAGCTGTGGGGATCCAGGCTGCAGAAGCAGAGTTTCTGAGTATCTGAGGATATTTGGAGAATAAGAAGTCTGAGGACTGTGGAAGTAGTGAGCCTTTCCCCAACAGAAGACCAGAAGCCTGTCAATAACATGATGTCAGTAAATTCTCTTCAGGAGTGGACTAACAAGATTCTTCAGACAGGTGACACAGTGCTGGAGGGTGGTTGTACCTACATATTTAAAAGCACAACTACTTAGTCATTCAATTCCCAGGTACAGATACTTCCAAAGAATCTGCAATGAGCAATATTGGGTTAAGGTTAGGTCCAGCATTCAACCACTGGTGCTGGACCCATGTCCACTTTTTCTGCAGACAATACTAACTTTCTGAGAGGGACTAAATATTCACAGAGAAAAGTTTTTAGCTTTGACAGCTACTGTGATGGTGAGGTTTGTGTGTCAATTTTCTGGGTCATGATTTTCAGTGAAGTTTGGCTGATGTAGCTTGGCAGTTGTGTAATAATGTGATCATTCTCGATGATGTGATCTGATATGATCAGCTAATCAGTTATAAGGAGAGTTTCCACCGGGAAACTTGCTCTGGATCCTATATATAGTTATTCATCAACTGGCCTCCTGTTCTTAGGATTTGTCAGGTTTCCCAGTTTGTGATCCAGCAGCCATCTGATCTGCTGATTTGAATCAATTAGTCCCTTCCAGCTACATGAGTTAGGAGAAGCCTCCATTGTGATACCTGACCTTGATACTTGTCCACCTCTACAATTATGTGAGTCATTTCTTTGAGATAAATCTCTCTCTTTGTGTACAGGTGTGTTTGGGGATATATACTCATAAATATGAAGATAAGTAAAGCTTTAAAGCTACTTTTTATTTTAATCACTTTATTGGGTGCTTGCACAGCTCTTATTACAATCCATACATACACCCATTGTCTCAAGCACATTTATACATATGTTGCCATCATCGTTTTCAAAGCATTTTCCTTCTACTTGAGCCCTTGGTATCAGCTAATTTCCCCCTTCCCCATCCTCCTTCCTTCATGAACCCTTGACAATTTGTAAATTATTATCATTTTTTCATGTCTTACACGAACTGTTGCCTCCCTTTGCCCATTTTTCTGTTGTCCATCCCCCTGGGAGGGGATTATATGTAGATCATTTTAATCAATTCCCCTTTCTCTCCCCACCTTCTCCTTACCCTCTGGTTATGGCTACTCTCATTATTGGTCCTGAGGGGTTTATCTGTCTTGGATTTCCTGAGTTTCAGAAGCTACTTTTTTTGTCAACATATTCTCCACTTAGGTCGATACACTTCTGAATGCAGAGCTTCCATCTCCATAACATGTCAAAATGATGGTTTTGACAGCCTCAATGAAGTCAAGTTGTGTTCCACTTCAATGTCCTTTGAGTTTTAGGAACAAAAAGAAATCGGAAGGGCAAATTCAGGACTCTAAGCTTAATTGAGTAAGGTTCCCAGTGAGAACTTCCTGGGCTATTCCTCTCTATCCTCCACAAAATGAGTATGTGCTTTGTCTTGAAGAAAAAAACAGTCCTTTGTGTACATTTTCTGGCCTTTTCTCACAGATAAAGTTTTCAATTTTAAAAAGTCTTTTTTCATAATAAGCACCTGTTATTATTTTGTGTCCTTCAGAAGCTCTATCAAGATTATCCATTTTTGGATTTTCCCAAACCTGTCACTATAAACTTCTCGGTTGAACTTTCTGCTGTGAATTTAACTGGCTTAGTAGGTTCCCTTAAAAGCCACTGTTTTGATAGACCCTTTTATTTGAAGGCACCCTAAAGCCAAGTACATTACTTAGAGAACTTGTGTTCAGACATCCACTGATCACAGAGACATGTTAAAAGTGTTTTGTTTGGAATGAGCCTGAGCATGTGAAGTAGTAAGTTTATTGTATCAACCTGGCCGATAAATACATGTGGAATTAATTGAAGGGTGGAGAGATAAATGGCTCTGCAAGCCTCGCCTTTCTTGTCTCTCGCTCTTTGATCATCTGACCAGTGTGCGGCTGCCTTGCTTGTTCTGTGCCTCAATTGGCAAGCTACACTACCTGTGGGACACCTAACCTGTGGACTGTGTCACTGTAATTTGAGGTTCCATCAAGACCTGCTTCACCACACCATTGGAATTTACATCTCTTGAGCTGGAGACTGTTGGACCCTGTCATCTGGGTGACTGTTGGTGACCTGCCTTGCTGTTTGCTGCCTGTGCCCGGATAGCCTGAAGTGCTCTACAGAGGACTGTTCAGCGGCCCTCAAGACTTGAAGGACTGCCAGTGTCTCACAACTGTCTCACGGGAGTGAGTTGCACTAAGCCATTTGCACTGCTTTATAATTTAATTAATGGTTTATCTGTTATGTTATATATCTATTTATATAAATATATATAAAATTATTAGCATTCAGGTTTTATTTCTCTCGGGAACCCTGTCTAACACAGCATGTATGAACTGGAAGTTTATGGGCAATTCTCTCTCTCTCTGTCATGCATGCACCCTTAGAGTGGTATGAATGGTTAGCATGTTAGCTGTTGACAAAGAAATTGGAGGTTCAAGGCTACATACAAGTGCTTTGGAAAACAGTCTTGGTGATCTACTTCTGAAAAAATCAAACATTATGAAGCATAGTTCTCCCATATAAGAGTACCATGAGTTAGTTACAACTGGTTTATATATATCTTTATACACACACATATATATATATATATATATATTTGTATATGTGTATTTACCTTTGCTACAAACATATCCATGATTGTGGTGGACAAGGTTATGGAAATTGGAGGTTCAAGGCTACATACAAGTGCTTTGGAAAACAGTCTTGGTGATCTACTTCTGAAAAAATCAAACATTATGAAGCATAGTTCTCC
>NW_022111329.1:2811825-2815109 GCF_000313985.2 Echinops telfairi | reverse complement strand
GAAATTGGAGGTTCAAGGCTACATACAAGTGCTTTGGAAAACAGTCTTGGTGATCTACTTCTGAAAAAATCAAACATTATGAAGCATAGTTCTCCCATATAAGAGTACCATGAGTTAGTTACAACTGGTTTATATATATCTTTATACACACACACACACATATATATATATATATCTTTTGTATATATATGCCTATTATTTATTCTATTTCTCTAGAGAATTCTAGCAGGTACAGTGTGTGAGGATAACATTTTCAGGTGAATTTCAGAAGGGCTGAGACTCTCCAATGTGTTACTGAGATTGTCCAATGTGTCTTCTAACGCAGTGTCTCTGAGATTATTCACTGTCCCCACTTATTTTGTAGAGTGGCTGACAATTTTTCTTATAATATAGACAAAAACAGCAGCCATATTCATGAGTTTAATCTCTAATCAGAATTGACTACCAGAAATGAATTTTTGTTTGGGGTTATGAGAAACCTCTCATACCAAGAACAGGAATTTATGAAAATAGAGACATGGACATAAGTAATGAAAGCACCCTGAAGCAAAGAGTTGGTCTTTGTGGTCCTCACTGTCAGACATTGACTATAGTCACATGGAGTGGAGTTGGGGAGGCAGGTATGTGTAACCTCCTCACTGTCAATAATTTCTTGAGAAAGGGGACATAAGGGGCTCACAGTGCTGGGAGCAGGATGTAATGGGAGAGGAAGGGGATCAAGGTAGGAGGCAATAGCATGCACAATGCACCTCTTTCCCATTCTGTTTCTGTGCTAATTAGTAATTCATAGCTTTTCTTTGCTTGTGATTTTAGCACCACAAAGACACTGTTGTATTGGGAATAGCTAACAATTAAGTATTCTTGTTTTCCAACTCTTCATTTTCTCTCAACAAGACTTTGATTAAATTAGCATGGACGTCAGAGAGACAGAATAATTTCCGGTGACTTTAATATGTTGACATGCCACACCCTGAAACCAATGACTGTCACAGTGGTTCTGGCTCAGGCCTGCCCCATGTGTGCCAGAGCAGGCTTGTGCTCCAGGAGACTTTCAATCCCTGATTTTCCAGAAGTGGATCACCAGGCCTGTTTTTCAGAGGCAACTTTGCATGGACTCAAACCTTTCAGATAACAGCTGAGCACATGAATCACTTGTGCCACCCAGGGACTTCTCCTCTACCCTAAAGGGCTGTTAGTAAATAAAAATGTCTTTCTTCATTCTCAGAGGGTTTTGTAATGTGTTCCCAAATGGGAAGCTGTTACTTTTCTTAGGATACCACATGGTGATTTTGAGCAACTTTTTAATATTAGCTAATGATGAATGAATGTATTGCTAGGGCTAGAATTTGTATTAAATCACTTGTGTCTGCTTCCTCACGTTGGGATCTTAATGAGCAGAAGGTAAGTTTTTACTCTGGAGAATCATCTACCAATGGCTGAGAAACATACATATACAAACACTCCTATTCTTGGGTGGTAGGGTAGAAAGTAAGCATTTCACAATGGAAAGAGTCACTTGGATTTGCAAGCAGCCTAAGTCAGAAACATAATTTGCTATGTGCTTCTGTTTGACCTTCAGGCCCATCTACATGGGAAAGGCAGAATTGATCTCTTAATTTATGGCTTTTCAAAGAGGAGCAACAAACTTTCATTTCCCTGCATATTGGAGAAACCTGGCCTTGATTCTCTTCAGACAAGCACTTTTGTATCCTGAAGGAAATTATCCCAGAAATATTGCTTATCTGTCTTAAGATAATTGTTACTTCTGTTAATTTTGAGGAAAAACAACAGCTTGATTCCAAAATTAAAACTCCAGAACCTGTTTTATTTCTTGCCCTCTTGGTGCAGTGCCATGTTGACCTGCTAACTGCAAGGCCAACAGTTTAAAACCCACCAGTTACTCATCAGAACAATGAAGCTGTCTACTCCCATCAAGATTTTCATCCTGGAAACTCTGTATATGGTCACTATGAGCCAGAATCACGTCGATGACAATGATCTTTCAAGGGTGGGGTGGGTTTGTATGGGAAGGCTATATGCTTCAGGGAGAAAGGTGATTGGATTTTATAACTAATTTTGAACTAATTTCTCTTGCAGTTAGAAAAGAAAAATCAAACTGCTCTAAACTGTACTACAATCACAGACACCCCAGAAAATAGACCTGCCATTCTGCTTCTGAACAGTCACAGCCTTAAAGACCCTGTGGAGCAATTCTGTGGAACACATATGAGGTTGTCCTTAGTCGGAATCAACCTCACAGCAACTAGCAACAACATAAGCTAACAAAACAAAGCAAAGCAAAACAAAATAAAAATACTCAAACCCACTTGCACTGAGTTGATTTTGACTCAAACCAACCCTAGAAAGGGTTTCTGGGAGTGTAAATCTTTATGGGAGCAGACAGCCTCCTTTTTCTCCCTTAGAGTTACGAGAAAGTTTTAATGGCTGAATTTTTGTTCACCAGTCCAACACCTAACCCACAATGCCACCAGAGCTCATTTACAACATAGTCAGTGTTGAACTGAATTCTAAGGAGCCCTTGTGGCATAATGGGTTACTTATTGGGCTGCTAACCGCAAGGATACCAGCTGCTTCTTGGGAGAAAGGTGAGGTTTTCTTCTCCTGCACAGAGCTACAGTCTCAGAAACCCAGAGGCAGTCACCATAGGGTCCTATAAGTTGGGTCCTGTAGGGTCACTGTAAGTTGGGAAGTGAGTTTGGTTTGGAAGTTAATTGTTGGCAGCTGCTATGGGCTCAGAGACCTTTCATTACTTACAAATGGCACAACCCCTGGTAACATCTAAGCCAAAACCTTAGTTACTGCTTATTTACTTATTGCTTTGGGGGAAGTTATGCAAGAAGATGTTGATTTTCTCAATGTACCAAAACATCAGGAAAGTGTTTATTTTAAAAATGATACATGTGAAACACTTGTAAAACTGGAAAGCCTTGTACACATGAGAAGCTTCATTATTATTATTGGAAATAGACATGTAAAGTAGTAGATAGGTTTTGCTTGGCCTCCATAGAGTCTACAGGGATGCAGAAAAAGTCCTTTGGAACAGAGATCTTGCAAGTCATTGTTCTTTGGATCTTACTGGCATATTTAGAGTGAGCTTTATTGCAACATGAACTAGACCTGATCAAGTTCCATTTTATAAAGAAGGTATCTGCTCAGGCTGCCCATCAAGACACCAACCTCTTTATCACAAGTTTGGAAAGATCTATCTGATTGGGCCTCCACTCAAGTACTCCCTCAACACAAGAATACTTTCTTCTAGTAAA
>NW_022111329.1:2808265-2810758 GCF_000313985.2 Echinops telfairi | reverse complement strand
AAAAAAAAAAAGAGTGATACACAAGTTTGGTCAGATCCACCTAATTTAAGAGTCTGATATTAAGTTTATACCAGTTGTTGACATTAACTCCAACTCAAGGGGAATCCATGTATGTCAGAGATGAACTATGCTTTATGGAATTTTCATTGGCTGATCTTTTGGAAGTAGATCACTAGGCCTCTCTTCTGAGGTGCTCCTGGATAGATCCAAACATCAAACTTTTGACTTGCAAAAAGGCTCATTAATCACTTGTACCACTCAGGGATGTTTACGTATGTAAAAGCTTAAAAATACAGCTAAGTATTTGATAATGGCTAAAAGTCAGGCACTTAACTAATATGAAGCTAACCATTCCAGTTAAGAAAAAAGCAAATATATTTCCATTATTTGTTCTGGAAAAACTGTTTGTGGTAGGATGTATAAGAAGAAATCAGTGCTTGGCATTGTGCCATTCTCACAATAGTTCACATTGTCACAGCTACTATGTCAATCATCTCACTCGGGCTTGTCCTTCGCCTTTTGCTGATCCTCTACTTTACCAAACTTGATGTCGTTCTCCAGAGTACGGTCCCTCCTAATAGCATAGCCAAAGCATGTGAGATGATGTCTTCTGAGGAACATTCTGACAGTTATTTTCTCCAAGACAGATTTGTTTGTCTTTTACAGTATACTATGCGAGTATATCCAATATTCTTTGTCAGCACAATAATTAAAAAACATAAATCTTCTTCAGTCTTCCTTCTTCATGGTCCAGTTTTTGCATGAGTATAAGACTATTGAAAATATCATGGCTTGGGCCAGGGGAATGTTAGTTCTCAAAGTGACATCTTTGTATCAAATACTAAAAAAGATTTTTTTTGAAGCAAATTTTCTGAATGTAATTTGTCATTTGATATTTACTGTTGCCTTATACACTGTTTACTGTTGCTTCCATGGAAGCTGAATGGGGACCCCAAAAAATCCTTGTCAACTTCAATCTTTTTTCCATTTATCAGGCTGCTGCTTATTGGTTTTGCTTGAAGACTTTTTTCTTTATTGAGGTGCAATCCATACTGAATGTTGTAGTCTTTGCTCTTCACTGGTTAAGGCTTCATGCATTCTTCACTTTCAGTAAGCAGAGTTGTGTCACCTGTGTATTGCATCCTGTTAGTGAACTTTCTTGCAACCTTGATGTTACATATTTTACACAGTCTAGTTTCTCAGATTATTTGTTCAGCATATAGATTAAATGATTATGGTGAAAGGCACACCCTAATGCAGCCCTTCCAAGACAGATTTGTTTGTTCATTTGGCAGTCTGTGGCTGTGTTAGTCCAGGTTGAATAGAGAAACAAATCCAGAGACACTTATATATATGTAAGAGAGAACTTTATATCAAGAAGTAATCATGCATCAATAAAACATCCCAGCCCAGTCTAGATCAAGTCCATAAAATCAGCCCATAAGTCCAATATTAGCCTATGAATTCCTCTTCAGAGTCACGCAGCACATACAATGATGCTGAATGTAGGAAAATCCTACGCCAGCGAGTGGAAAGTGCTGTGGGTCCATTGGCAATGGTCACATTTCCAGGGTTCTGGCTGCCATCAGCATGGCTCCAAGTGGCTTGTCAATAGGAATGAGAAGTAGACAGAGAGTGTGTGTGGTCCTCTTCCCACGAGGAAAAGAGGAAGTTCACAGAATCCTCCTGTGTTACTGTGTGATCTGATTAACAGGCTAACTCCACCGCTTCACTCTTAATATCCACAAGTTGCCACATGATTACATAATTACCACAATGGTACTTTCCACTTTTCTTGGTCAGCACCATCATTCAAATGCGTTGATTCTTTTTCAGGTTTCCTTATTCAGTGTCCAATTCTCACATGCATATGAGCCAATTGAAAGTACCATGGCATGGTCAGATGCAACTTTGTCTTCAAAGTAACCTCACTGCTTTTCAACACTTTAAAGAGGTCTTGCGTAGCAGAACCTCTTGTCTGTCAGTCTGTCATACTGTGGTGACTGATGTGTTACTGTGATTCTGGAAGCTATGTCACCAGAGCTTCAAATGGTACCAAGGCTTCCCAAAGAAAGATGTTTACCTATGTTTTATTGACTATGCAAAAGTGTATGGATCATAACAAATTATAGTTAACATTGCAAACAGTGAATTACAGAACACTTGATTGTATTTATGCAGAATGTATACATAGACCAAAAGGCAATAAAGTTTTGTTGAAGATAATTCCAAAATGTTTGCAGTAGTACATCAATAGGTAGTTATAAATTGAAACCAGATTTAGAAGAAGACGTGGAATGAGGGTTATCTTTGCTGACATCAGTGGATATTGGCTGCAAGCAGAGAATAACATAAAAATCTTTACCTGTGTTTTACTGACTATGCTAAGACATTTAACAGTGTAGATCATAACAAAGTGCTAACAGAGTTACTATGTGTGTTCCTAGTGGTAGATCCCAGTACTCGAGGTCTAGATTTTGTCTCCAGAAGTCC
>NW_022111329.1:2796928-2807648 GCF_000313985.2 Echinops telfairi | reverse complement strand
GGTGAGGGTGACCCAGACCTTCGTTCCTGAGGGGTCTGGGTCATTAGATGTCCTCTCGGGATTGGGTTGCTGTAGTTTACCATTTACTTTAATCACAGGGCATGGTAGTAACAAGAGATGGCCTATGTAATCTCCTGAATACCAGACATATCCTTCTTTACCTCCATTATGTAGCACTAGTTCAATTTCTTCTTGTTAATTAAGATCTATCACATCATCAGTGCAGTGACACCCTTCCTGACTTGTTGATCCAAAGGCATGAGGAGTTCAAAGTGGTGAGGGGCATTCTGAGCTGTCAGTTCAGTAGAATCAGTGCTTTGTTTCCAGGTGGGAGAGTTTTTTCCTTCAGGACTAGGACCTCTGGATCTGAAGAGAATAGGGTTGCTGGGACAGGAAGCAAAAATGCTGCAGGTGGATCACTAGGAGTAATAGTGAGTGGTGACACTCCGGCTTCCACCTCTTGGTTCCTGGACCCCTGAATCCTGGCTACTGGAGACATAGCACCATATACTGGCTGCTGGTTTAGAGCATATACAGCTTCCTGGAGAACATTGCACCAGCCCTGCAAGGTGTTGCTACCTAGCTGGTGCTGTAATTGTGTCTTTAGGAGGCCATTGAATTGTTCTATCAAGCTAGCTGCTTCAAGATGATGAGGAACATGATACGACCAGTGGATTCAATGGGTGCAGGCCCATTTCCAGACTTCATTTGCTGTGCTGTGAGTTCCTGGATTTGAAGCAATGCTATGTGGGATGCCATGCCAGTGGATAAGGTATTCTGTAAATCCATGAATGGTGGTTTTGGCAGAAGCATTGCATGAAAATCCATATCCAGAGTAGGTGTCTATTCTAGTAAGAACAAAATTCTGCCCCCTCCATGATGAAAGTGGTCCTATGTAATCAACCTGCCACCAGGTTGTTGCTTGATCTCCCCAAAGAATAGTCCCATATCTTGGACTCAATGTTGATCTTTTGCTGCTAGCAGATGGGGCACTCAGCAGTGGCAGTGGCCAAATCAGCCTTGGGGAATGTAAGTCCATGTTGTTGTGCCTATGCATAGCCTCCATCCCTGCTACCATGTCCACTTTGTTTATGTGCCCATTTTGCAATGACAGCAGTGTTAGAGGAAAGAGGAGAACTAGTCTTCATGGTGCATATCTTCTTACCCATTTGATTGTTAAAGTCTTCCTCTTCAGAGGTAACCCTTTGGTGAGAGTTCACATGAGGCATGATTGTCTACTTTCTTGGCCCATTCAGAGAGTTTTATCCACATACTTCCTCCCCATACTTCCTTGTCATCAATTTTCCAATCACGTTCCTTCCAATTCCCTGACCACAATCTCACATTTGGTCATTTCTCTTTCCAGGCAAACTGAACGGTCAGGTACACTACTCTAAGTTATCCCTAGGAGGATTTCCCTTCACCACTGTTCTTCAAGGAGATCCTATAAATGGGGCTGTAGTGCTGCTGCTGTCCACTTACAAGTGGCACCCACATATCGTGCAGAGTCATGAGTAAACCAAGCATGGATTTTCTGTTCTTCAGTCAACTTATCATAAACTTACCAGGAGGCCATAGGTGCAGAATGAGAAAAGGAAGGTACAGTGAGAGGAGTGGAGACTGGGGGCATTTGGGCCACTTCTTTATACAGCTTACTTGTACCTTCAAGTCCTGCTTTACCCTGATTTTGTATATAACACTTCCATTTAACAATGGAGTGTTGCTGGGCATGTCCAACTTTATGACCCTGTGGGTCAGACAATATCCAGTTCATGATGGGCCGCTTATGACATGGTGACTTGGTGACCCATGGTGAGGCATTCAGTCTCCACTATGGCCCCGTAAGAGACCAATATTTCTTCTCTATCTAAGAATGACATAGCTAGTACCATTGGGCCAGCTGACTCATATGGTCCCTGTGGCAAAGCTTCTTGCACGGCAGCCTGAACCTGTTGCAGAGCCTTTTCCTGTTCTGGGCCACACTCAAAATTGAAGGCCTTTTGTGTCACTTAATAAATAGGTTGGAGTAGAACACCCAAATTGAGATAGTTAAGGTTTATTGTGCCAACCTGGCCGATAAACACATGTGGGATTAATTGAAGGTCAGAGAGATAAATGGCTTGGTGATCCTCGCCTTTCTTGTTCTCAGGTCTCTTGCTCTCTGACGGTCGAACCAGGGTGGAGCTGCCTTAGCCAGTTCTCTGCCTCAGCATGCAAGGCTCACTTCCTGTGTGACATCCCTGAGGAGAAGCCACATGGACTTACCCTGATGCAGACCTAGTTGCTGGAGAAGCCACCTGGAGACCCCTGCCAACGATGAGTTGCTTGCACTGCCACTGAATTCAAAGACTTTGCACTTTGACTTTCCACATCATGGTGTGTGTTTTGTGAGTTTGAGGAGGACTTTGTAGGTTGGTGTCGGACATATGGGCTAAGTCAGAGTTATGGGCTTGTACTGGACAGGGTTGGGATGCTTTCTTAATGTACACTTACCCTTTATATAAAACTCTCATATACATATGAATTTCTGTGGATTTATTTCCCTCGTTTACCCAGACTAACACACAAATTAAGGATATGTTGCCTCCAAAATCCAAAGAGGCCCTCTAGGCATTGTGCCCTCCTTTTGGGGTGGGGTGGGGGTGCAGATGCAATAACGTGTCCTTCACTTTAGTAGGAATGTCTCTACATGCCCCATACCACTGGACCCCTAGACATTTTACTGAAGTGGAGGGTGCCTGAATCTTCATTGGGCTGTTTTCCCATCCTCTTGCACAGATATTGTACCAATGAATCTAGAGTCTTTGATACGTCCTCCTTACTGGGTCCAATCAGCATAATATCATCAATACAATGGACTGTATTGAGAAGAAGGCATTGGCCAGATCAATAGCTGCATACCAAGTACCAAGAGAAGTATTAATTTGCTCAAGCAATGAAATCACATCTGGAATGGCAGCTGCAATTGGAGTCACCACCTGGTTAAGTTTACAATAATCCACTGTCATTCCCCAAGATCCATCTGTTTTTTGTTTGTTTGTTTTCCCAGGCCAAATAGGCGAGTTAAATGGGGATGTGGTAGGAATCACCACCCTTGTATCCATCAAGTCTTTGATGGTGGCACTAATCTCTGCAATCCCTCCAGAAATACAGCATTGCTTTTGGTTTACTATTTTCCAAGGCAGTGGCAATTCTAATGGTGTTCACTTGGCCTTTCTTACCGTAATCGCCCTTATTCCACATTTCAGGGATCCAATATGGGGGTTCTGCCAGTTACCAAGTATGTCTATTCCAATGATACATTCTGGAACTTGGGAAATAACAAAAGGATGGGGGGGGGGGAACTGGACCCATGATAAGGTGTACCTGAGTTAAAACTCCATTGATAACTTACCTTCCATATGCCCCGACTCTGACTGGTGGGGCTTTGAATCATTTTGGGTCTTGGAAATACTGTCAGTTCAGGGTCAGTGTCCAGTAATCCCCGAAAATTTTGATTATTTCCTTTCCCTCAGTGGAAATTCACTCTTGTGAAGTGTCACGGGTCCCTTTGGGGAAGGCTAGAAGAATGACTAACAGGGTCCTTCTTCAAGGGACTTGGCCTTCCCCTCATTCAAGGGGTTGTGGGTCTATAAATGGGCTTAGATGTGGGAACTGATTGAGGGGTCATGACTCTCTATTCTGCTGTTCACCTGATATAGCATTATTCTACCTGTATAGATCATGTAAAATATTTAGTAGATTTCCCATGTCTTTCACTCCTAGGGACACTGTGACAAAGTAGCCAATGTCATAAATCCCCAATAGACAGGTTGTTTTGATTACTATGGGAATCTTGCTGTTCATTACAATAAAGAGATAAATGGCTCTGCAAGGCCTGCCCCTGTCTCTTGCTCTCTGGTGATTGGGTAGTGCTCGGGCATGCTGCTGCTTTAGCTAGTTCTCTGCCTCAACCTGTGAGCTACATTACCAGTGGGCCAGTTCAACCTATGGATCGTGTCACTAGAGCTTGAGGCTCCTTGGAGACCTTCTTTGAAACACTGCTGGTGTGTATATCACTTGAGCTTGCAGCTGGTGGATCCTGTCACCATACATTGCTTGCCTTTAATATCCCATTCTGGCCTACTTCGCTAAGCTCCCAAGTTACTGACTGTTGGTGTCCCACCCTGCTGCTTGCTGCCTGTGGGCAGACTCTGCTTACCTTGTCCGAGGGAGGGAGGACTCTGCTGTCTGCTTCCTTGACCTTAGACCCAGCAGCCCATGTGAATGGAAGGACTTCAGTATATTAACTGTTCCATGGAGGTGAGTTGAACTGAACCTTCTGTACTGCTGTGTGGACTGTTATATTACTTCTTGCTGTATAAACCTATCCTCTTATATCCCATCTGTAAGCAACATTCTCATATCCAATTCTCTCTGCACCTAAACCACACAAATAAACATCAGTGAGTGCATTTAGCAGCATTTTACCAGAAAAAAATCCAAGGAGTGTCTGATTGGTATTTTCCCCCACATTTTCCTCATAGGGCTTCAGATTGTAACCAGCTGGTCCTGGTATAGCCTCATTCTACATCCTTGTTTCCCTGGCTTGTTCTGTGTTGGAGAAAGAGATCTATATCTACATCATAGATTTTCTGTAACTCTTGTTACTTCCTTATATCCAAGTAAATCCAAGTGATTCTTGGTCCGTGAGTGTGCAATGATTCAACATTTCACCTTGAATACAGTCTGTGGCTTACATAATTCTTTATGTTCTTGCCATTTAAATTTCTAATTTATATGCCATATATCTTTGATGTACTTGGAGAGTGAGACCTTTCGGATTCCAATATTTTTAACAAATTCCTCCTCTGAGTTGTGGTATGATCAAGGCTCCCGGACACCTTAATTGTTAGTGGAAAGTAAGTATTTGTGCTGAGTGATTCCAGAACTTCCATGCCTTTCTTAGAAGAAGCTCTCAACTCCAGGGTACCTTCAATTTGCCTTGTCATCTTTGCCTGCTCAGTGGATGGACTAAACAAATGAAACAAAACACTTACCTGTGTCACTCCGGGGAGAGAAATTCCATTTAATTACTATAGTAGACAAAACAATTCTCCCTAGCTCTCAAAGACCATATTCTATTCCCTGATTCCAGTATTACAAGGTTAAAGTGACTCAAGGGTGCTGAAGGATTAAAGTGGTTAATCAGCTAAACTTTCAATAGAGTAGGCTGGATTATCCAGGAACCACGTGGATCCAATGGTAAGAATTTTACCAGTAATTAAACATACAGACGCTAAGGGCAGGGTAGAATGCTAGGTATGGGACATGAACTGTATGTAAGTAAAACAGTTTTTAAAAAGACTATAGCATAGAAAATCTTATTGGCAGTTCTGCTTTGGCAAATGAGGTTGATATAGTCTAAATCAACTTCAAGTGACAGCTAAAGGAAACGTGCATTTAGTCAGCTCCAAAAGAAAACGTTGCCTTAAAATTGAGAAAACTATTAAATTTACACACAAATTAAATTAATAAAATAATCTTGATATACTTAGAAAATTTTAAGTGGAATTTTATTCAAGCTTTAGAACTTAGATTGTGCATATTCAAATCAAATATCTTAGATTCTTGTATTCTTGTAGGTGAGTACACTGAGCTGTGTATTCCTAGATTAAAATTTTTTAAATGTATAATTAGACAAGAAAGTGCTAAAAAAGGTAAGAGAGTTAAAATGAATCTGCGCGCCCGCGCGCGCGCGCGCGCACACACACACACACACACATACATTTAAGCAGACTGCCACTCTTTCTTCTACAGAATGGCTGGCTGGTGTCCTTTGGATTAGCAGCCAAACACGTAACTACTGTAACCCCAGGGTTCTTCGTGGAATCACAGGTATCCTTAAAAATGGAGGAGGGAGAGCGGAGAGAAGGTCAGAATAATGCTATGCAAGAAGGACCCAATCTGCCATTCCTTCCCTTGAATTGGAGAGGAAAATGTCATAAGCCTAGGGAAAGCTTCTAGAAGTTTGACGGCCGAGGGGCACGGATTCTCCTCTGAAGCTTCCAGAAAGGAACACAACACTGTCAAAATTATGACATTATACTAGTGAACCCATATTAAACTTCTGACTTACATTTCTTTAAGATATTAATTGTGCATTGTTTCAAGCAGGGCTTGGAACAAGTTCATTCTGCTTTGAGCCCCAGCAGTTCATTTGTATTTCCACCCTAGTTAATACTGAAAAATATCTACATTTTTAACAAAATCACTCAGGTCACTCTTATTTGTACTTAAGAGCTAGGTATATACCTGGGAACCCATAAAAATCACATGCACATCTTGTTAATATGTAGATATTATGCAAATGATGAGGAGGGGTCACACGGGAATGAACTGATTCAAAGCCCTTATTTCATGACATGAAGTTTGTCACAAGTTGTTGTAGCCAAAAATAACAAAGCAAAACAAATGTGTTGGCATCAAGCCAATTATGACTCATGGCAACTCCATGTGTTACAAAGTAGGATTTTCTTGGCAGGCAAGAAGCCCTGGTGGTGCTGTGGGTTAGGCATGGGGCTGCTAACCAGAACGTTGACTGTTCAAACCCCCCAGCCACTCCTTGGGAAGAATTGAGGCAAACCCCCACAGGATCATTTGTTATGAATCAAAATCAATGCAATGACAGGAGGTTTGGGTTATGGAATCTTTACAGAGCAGGTTGGAAGGCCTTTCTTCTGAGGTACTTCTAGGTGGGTTTGAATCACCAACCTTTAGGTTAATGGTAGAGAATGATCTATTTGTATTACCCAGAGACCATAGAAAGCTAAAATATAGTCTTATTATACGTTATATGTGAGGTTCCTTAAATTTGGCTAACTTTTTTCTCTAAATTTTGTTTGGTTATTTAATAATTGCTAACAATTATTGACTATATAAGATGGACATATGCATAAGCTAGTTGTTTTGCAAATGTGGTTTCTTTAACCTGTACATGAATCCTGTGACATAAAGACTATTGACACCAGGCCTGTGTTACAGAGGAAAAAACTGACACCCAGGTTTTTGCAACTTTCTCTTGATGAAATTGTGATTGAACACAAACAGATTTTAGAAGCAGGTTGTTGCTGATATTAGCTGGTGTCCAATTGGACGCATGGCAACACCATGCACAACACAATGATCGTATGCCATCCTGATTCTTGGTAGCTGTGATCCATAGTAATTTCCCTAGTCAGCTTTTGGAAGTTGACTTCCAGGCCTTTCTTCCTAGTCTATCCTAGTCTTCTAAAATCTGTTCAACATCAATGCAAACCTTCTCTTATAAATGGGCAATGACTGCATAAGATGCATTATCCCAGAATTGAATTTGGTTTTCCCACATGGAAGGTGACAACTTCATCACTGAACCACCACTGCCCTTCCAAAAGTATGGTAAGTTCTCCTAATTTCTATGCTGTATTTCCTTCTTGATTTATTTTATAGAAATGTATGTGTGTTATAAAGTGGGAAAATTTTAGATTCTCAATCGCCTAATGAGACAGTGGTAAAACGGGTGGGGGTGGGGGCGGGCATTTGTTTCCTATGCTCATGGTTTTTAGCAGATTGTGCTTCCTGAGAAACACAGATGCTATCTAGCCTGGTTGGAGAAAACTATTCAATTGTATAGTACAGGAGGTGTAGGATTAGGAAAAGGAGCCTTTGACACTGTTAGGTAAGCATCGGACTGCTAAACACACGTTGGTGGTTCACACCTGTGTATTACTCCTCTGGAGAAAATTGAAGCTCTCTGATCCCCTGAAGATTTACAAAGCCTTGGAAACTCTATAAGGCTGCTTCGAGTCATAATTGACTATAGCAGTGTTTTTTTATTTAGGTATGAGTGGGGTAAGATCAGAAGTATAGGATATTGGAAGTCTTAGGTAGGCCCCACTTTGTGAAACTTATTTTAATAAGGAACCGTGGGAGCGGTGTGACCTGATAATTGCAAGATCAGTGGATCAAATCTCCTGGTTTCTCCGAGGAGAAGGGTGAGGCTATCTGCTGCTGCAAATTTCACCACTTCAGAAATCCTACATGTAGGGTCCACATGAGCTGGAATCAATTAGACGGCTTTGGATTCATTTGTTATTTTATGTCTATAATAGGAGCCCAGGTGGCAGTCCGACTCAGCGAGTCCACAGGAAAAAGATGGGGCAGTTTGTTTCAGTTAGGCTTGATAGCTGTAGAAACTATATGGGGGCAGTTTTGTTATTTTCTGTAGTGTCACTTTGGGTTGGAATCGACTAGACAGCAGTGGGTTTGGTCCTGGATTTTGTTTATTATTATCACAACAATGGACTCAGCATAATAATGGTTCTACAGATGGTATAAGACCTAATAAACAATTCTTTATGTTACATATACAGTTGGCATAAGTTGGAGTCAACTTGGTTGTGAATAATACCAACAATATTTTTGGGGGAGCAAAGGAAAGCTATAAAGCCCCTGGCATCCTATGATGCTCACCCTCCCCACACAATCACCAAAGACAAACATGGGTGCATAAGCAAAGGTGGTGAAGAAAGCTGATGGTGTCTGCCTATAAAAAGATACAGTGTCTGTGGTCTTAAAGGCTTGAACTTTAACAGGTGGCCATCTAGCAGAGAAGCAACAAGCCCACATGGAAGAAGCACACCAGCCTGTGTGATCATGAGGTATTTACAGGATCAGGTAACAGGCAACAGAAGACCCAAAACAACAACAACAAAAATATTGTTGAGAAAGGGAGAGGTTGTAGCAGAAACCCAAGCCCATCTGTAGACTATAGGACATCCTCCCACAGAAGGGCCACAGGAAGGGATAAGTCAACCCGGGTGCAGCATAACATGGAGGAACCACTCAATATTCCTCTGGTTCTTTGAGGCTTCCTTACCCTCCACTATCATGACCCCGAAGAGCTGATACCAAGGGCTCAAATAGAAAGTAAATGCTCAGAAAATTATAATGGCAATGTATGTACAAATGTGTTTGATAAAATTGATATACGGAGTATTATTAGCACTATAAGAGCCCCTATTAAAATGATCTATAAAAATTAACAATAATGTTTTATTTCTTGGAGCCAAGAGTATGGACACATTTTAAGAGTATCCTGTTTGTCTAACAGCTGTAATAAATGTAGAATAACAGTGGAAAAATGGCACTAGGATTTTGTTCTCACAATGCTGGCCTTCCTCCTTTTCTGGGCTACAGACCAGTGCAAGGGAACAAGAAACCTCATTACGTATGTTTCCACTCAATCCTCTAATTAAAAAAAAGTCCCTGAGTTGAAATCAGAGAAGCAAATTGTACAGCTGATGATGAGAAACTAAGGAGGTGTTTCTTGGCTTTTATTAAAGACTGCAAAGTAAAACTATTAAAATATTACCTGAAACAATATATAACCATTGTCATATGAGGATAAAAACTAAAGAATTCTTTTATCCTTGAATTTGTCATTCCATGACATTTGGAGATTCTTACTGTGGGACATCTGGACCCCAGCACTGTCGAATGAATGATTAGGAGCCGGAAAGCATGTACCAACTTATCCCAAATCATCCAAGTCATTTAATGCTTATTTTTCAGCATGAGGAACTGAGGCTCTTTGTTTTGTTTTTCTTTCTTCTTTCCTTTTTTGTTTTTTTAAAAAGTCTTTATTCACTCCAACTTCAGTATTGTTCAACCAAATTAAAACTCATCTTCATAATCTAGATTAATGTAAGCCTCTTCAATGCAGTCTGGTATAAATTGCATAAAAAATGAGACTTCCATTAAAAGACTTCTCTGGCAACTTCATATAGAAAGAGAATCCTGCAATGTAATCATAATATTAATAATATATTGTTTTATGTGCCTTTTATCCTGAAGGGTTTTAAGGAGCTTTGTCAACTTAACAAATAATGTTTGTGTATAAAAATAATGCATGTGTGCATTAGCTTTATAAGTATTGCCTAATATTATTAGCTCCTTCTAACTGGTCTTATGCCTCAATTGTTATTCCCCATATTTTACATGTTTTCCATCATCTCTTCTACGTATTACACATCTTCTCTGCTGTGTATTACTTAATATGATCCTTCTAGCTATAGCTTCTGTACCTCTCACCACATGACTAGGTAGGGCTATACAAATGTGAGGTGCTTGTGGCCCACAAAGGGGATTGGATAGTTTGTTTGTAATGAAAATTTGGTACATGGAATTTATAGGGAGGTGGGATCATGCAAAAAAAATGCATGTTGAACCCTAACAAGGGGATTGGTCAGTTTTGTTAACCTGCTAGGCTTAAAATGGGTCATCCCAGAAGTGGAAAGAAGGGGTCTCACTACTCTCAAGAAAGAAGAGTCCCATAGTCAGAGGTCCTTTTTGTTTTGTATGTTTTTCTGTATTTGAAATCCAGGATAGATAACTCTATAGAGATCATAACTGTTTAATAGTTTCCTAGGGGTATGGAAAGGGAGGTTGGGGGGAAAGGGGAGCTAATAACAATGAGTACAACAAAGAAGAAAAGTTCTAAAATTGATTGTGGTAATGATTTCACAAGTCTTTTTTTATCATTTTATTAGGGCCTCATACAACTCTTATTACAATCTATACATTCATCAATTATGTAAAGCACATTTGTACATTCATTGCCCTCATCATTTTCAAAAAATTTGCTCTCCACTTAAACCCCTGGCATCAGGTCCTCTTTTTTTCCCCTCCCTCCCTGCTCTCC
>NW_022111329.1:2756923-2796577 GCF_000313985.2 Echinops telfairi | reverse complement strand
CCCGATACCCTTCTTTAAGGGGATTTCCAGTGGCCTACAAATGGGCTTTTGGTCTCCACTCCACACTCCCCCCCTCATTCACTATGATAAGATTTTTTGTTCTGATGATACCTGATACCTTATCCCTTCGACATCTTTGATCACACAGGCTGGTGTGCTTCTTCCATGTTTCACAAGTCCTTTAAATATGATTGAACTATTGAGTTATGCGTGGCTTATATGTCAATAAAGCTGTTTAAAAAAAGAAAAAAGAGTCCTGATCACAAGGAGAACATGCAGAAGATAATTTCAAATTCTAAAGGATTTCAGACATCTTTGAGACAGGAAGGTTGAATGAACCCCTGAAACTATTTCCCTGAGATAATCTTGAAACCTCAAACTAAAAACTTCCCCAGAAATATTCTAAAACAACACATACAGTTGTTTAGTTTAACTAGTAAAAATGTCTGCCTTGCACATTATGCTCTTTTAAGAACTATCTAATAAGATACATTGATAACTCAAAAGTTTAGATAGGAATATAGGGATCAATGGATCTATATTAATGGTGCAGGTACAACTCAAAAAAGGAGGGTGAGAATTGTTGCACAACTTGAAGAATGTAATCAATACCATCACAGTTTACATGTAGAAATTGTTGAATTGGTGTATACTTTATCGTGTACATTCTCAAAAACCACAAATACACACACACACACACACACACACACACAGAACTGTCTGCTTGATATCTTTATCTTTAGTTGATTACCTGATACACATTTCAAATTAAGCATGCCCCAACCTGAACTTTGGAACTTCTTTATAAATCTTCCTTCACAACTACCTTCCCATCTCAGGCGATGGCCAATTTCATCCTTCTAGTGACTTAGGCCAAAAGCCTAAGAGCCATTTCTTGTGTCCTTTTCTGCAACACTTCAAATCTAATCCCTCAAAAATTATCAATTGTGCTACTTTAAAAATAGTACCAAATTTGACTAATTCTCACTTAAGTGGAGCTCTACTGTGGTCCAAATCACCATGATCTCCTATGTAGGTTATAGCAGCAGGCTCCTAAATAGTTTTATTTCTTTCCACACTCACTTTCTCCTCTCTGATCTCAACATGGCAGACAGAGGGAGTCTTATAAAGTATAAATCATATCACACTCCTGTTACCTCAAAAACATAAAATGGGTCCCAATTTCACTAGAGTAAAAACTGTAGTGAAACACTGACATGGAATGCCCTACATAACCTAGGTCTCTTTCCTTCCCTCCCTCTTTTTCACTTCCCATGATCCCCTACTCTATGTATACTGACCTCACCAAAAGTTAAGAGTTGAAAACACCATGTACATTCCTGCTGTCAGGCTTGTGCATCAGGTAAACACTCTGTTAGGCAATAGATGGCAATGTGCTTAAGCACTCGGTTGTTAGGCAAAAGTCAGAGGTTTGAACGCACTCACTGCTCTGTGAGAGAATAATATGGCAGTCTACTTTGATGAAGACTACAGCCTTGGAAACCTTTTGAGGTGACACTACTCTGACATATAGTCCAAATAGCCTGAGTCAAATCAACTTGGTGACAACTTTGGGTTAGGGTATCAGGCCCTGACCCTAATACCACTCACCTCCAAACCCTAACACTAAACCCAGCCTTAAATCCAAACCCTCACCTGAACCGTAACCTTGATCCTCTTCCTAGCCATGTCCCATATTACCTTAATCCTAACCACCCTATCCCTCTAAAATCAAAACCAAACTCACTGTCATCATGTCGCTATCTACTCATAGTGACCCTATGGGACAGGGTAGAATATGTAGAGTTTCCTAGATTGTAACTTTTTAAAGGAGTAGAAAGCCCTTTCTTCCTCCCACTGAAGGCTGGTTATTTGCAACTGCTGACTTTGCAGTGCAGCCCATTTCATAACCACAATTCCACTCAACAACTAACAACCCTTAGAAAACAACCCATAACCATAACTGTAATCGGCAACTATTTACTAGCAAACTTAAACCTAAAGCCCTTGTCCTTACATTATCCCAAACTCTTACCATCCTAACCATAACTACCCGAAACCTAACACTAATCATCTGTGGTAGTTACATAATCTGGCATCAACTTGAGACTACTACGAGTGAAGGGGTGGAGGTTAGACTGTCAATCAGGTCACAGGTTGATGACCACATTTGGAGGCGCTAAGGAGATAAATAGCTAACTGGAGGTAGGACACACACATTCTTCTTTGTCTTCCTGCTCACAAGACACATGGAGCCAAGCTGATGAAGCCAGAGCCATGGAGCTGGGGGAGCCACATGGAGACCCATGCCAGTGCAGAGCTGCTTCCACCACCACTGGATCCACAAGACTTTCCATTCACTGGCCTGTGATCTTACTGATTTTGGCACTATTGCATGGCTGCATGAGTCTGAAGAGGAATTTATAGACTTGTAGTGGACATATGGGCTAATATCAGACTTACGGACTTGACTTGGACTGGGCTGGGATGTTTTCTCATTATACAACTACTCTTTGATATAAAGTTCTCTCTTACACATATATGAGCATCTATGGATTTGTTTTCTAGTCAACCCAGACTAACACATCATCCTATCTCTAACTGCAACCCATAATCACTAGTCATCAGCATACAAATGATAAACCCTAACCCCTAATTCTTACCTTATCTCTAATCATGCTAACCACACCTACCCTAACTACCCTAACTCTAACAATCTTAACAACCCTCACTATAATCATACTCCCTATCACTAACTTCTTAATCTTAACCTCTCAACCTAACCCTCCTTACTATTCCCTACAAACCCTAACCCACAAATATTAACCTTACCTCCCTAACCATAAATCCAAAGTCTAACCCTCAAAACCTAACCAGACTCCCTACTCCTACCACCCTATGTCCAAAAAATTACTCCTAACCCCCAAACCATAACCCCCAAACTCCAAACTGAACCCCATAACCCTAATTGTAATCACCCCGCCCCTCAACCACTCAAACCCCAAACCCCTGAAACTCAAATTTATCTGAAACACTAGTGTTGAACTCTAACTCGTAATTTCAACCAACAAACCGCCTAACCACATAACATCCTAGTCAAAAACCCCTTCCCAATTCCCAGCCCTGAACCATACAGGTTGGGGAGGTGTGCATAACTCTTAACCCTTAATTCCTAAACATTATTCCATAGACCTAGTCCTAAACTGTTAACTTTAATCCTGAATCGCTAACCTTGACACTAAACTATAAAGCCTAATTTTAAATCATTAGCCATAACCCTAAACCCTAACTATACCTCCAAATCAATCACCATGACCCTAAATCCTTAACCCTAACCCTAAACCCTTAACTATAGCCTTAAACTCATAATCATAACAAGAAACCTCTAACCATAACTCTAAACCTTTACCACTAAACCCTTAGTCATGACTCTCAACCTTTAATCCTAACATTAAATGCTTAATCCTAAACTTTTTGTTTGTTTGTTTTTTCTCATTCCTAAACTCTTAACCATACATTTAAACTATTAACTATAAGCCTAAAAATCTTAGCCATAACTGTTAAACCTTCCTTGTAACCTCAAACCCTTAAGAATAACCCTTAGACCTTTAACCATAACTCTAAACATTTCAACATTTAATTAAAGTGCTGAATCCTTGGTCATAGCTCTAATGTCTATCACCCTAAATCTTTAATGATAACCTATAACCATGCCCTTAAAACATTAACCATAACCCTAAAATTTTCACTGTAGCAGATGTGCCATAACCCCCAAACCCTAACCTTAACCCCTAACCTCAGCCCTTTATCTCTTACTTTTTAACACTAACCTCAAAACCCTAACCTAACTCCCTATCCCTACCATGCTATCACTCAAACAAAATTTAAGAAGAATTGTCTCAATTAATGATCTAAAATATTTCAAGATCTGTCTTGAAGTACAATGCTGTATATGACAGGATGATACGTATAAACCTAAGTTAATAGAACTGTAATTTAAATTTAGGCACCAGCCACTAAAACCAATGAAGAAGAAATGGAAAAATTCTACCAACTTCTTCAGTCTGAAATTCATCAAACATTTTTATGTATCAAGATGTATCAAAAATTACTGATTGTAATGTGAAAGTTGGAAACAAAGAGTAAAATTTTGCCACTAGTAATTTTTAAATGTTCATAGTAGTACATAAGAAGGAAGTTCTCAGAAATTCAAACTAGATTCAGAAGAGTTTTGTGGAACAAGGAATATCATTGCTGACATCAGATAGATCTTGGCTGAAAGCAGAGAATATCAGAAAGATATTTTACTTGTATTTTGTTGGTTGTATTAGGCTAAGTTTTCTAGAGAAGCACAACCAGTGATACACACACACACACACACACACATATATACAGAAGAAAGAAATTTATATCAAGAAGGCAGCTCAACCTAGTAGAACGTATGTTCATACATCAGATGCTAGCAGGAGCCCCATCCAAACTCATGCAGCTACCAGACAATGAAGATGGAAGGCGAAGGGGAAAGTGGGGAGGTCACAGACCTGTGAGTACTAAGTCATGTACATGCAAGGTGGCAGGAACCTGTCAGGGCACTGCATCATCCAGAGAGGGTATGCCATATGGGCTGCCTACTCCAGAGCCATACACAGAATCCAATCAATCAGAAAGGCAAAGAAAGGGTCAGAGAGAAAGGAATTCTCCACAGTATCTCTTATAAAACAGTGACAATCCCAAGGAAACATTATAAGGCTGTGACCTGATTGAGAGGTTAGACTCCTATCCACATCTTCACACTGATGTATCAGTTGACATAAAATCTAGCTATCATATTGACTATGCAAAAGCACTCAACTGTGTGAATCCTAACAAAATATGTATAATATTGTAAATAATAATAGTCCCAAAACACGTGCCATTGTGGAACCTGCATATAGATAAAGAAGTGGTCTTTCTAACAGGAAAAAAAAACCCAAAGCAAAGAAAGTTACTCCCTGGTTTAAGATCAGGTCTCCATTTATCTCCAGTCTTCCTTATACAGCTTTCATATGTATATGAAGCAATTGAAATCACCTTGGTTTGTGTGAGCCTTGGCAATTTAGTCCTAAAAGTGATATCTTTGTTCTTTAACATTGTAAGGAGGCCTTGTGAAGCAAATTTTCCCAATGCAGTATATTTAGTATTTTACAGTTACTTCTATCAGCATGGATTGTAGATTCAAGCGAATCAGATATTAATAAAGAAAATTATTTGGATAAAGCCAATGTGTTTTTATTCTGTGTTTAATTCACCTGGGCAAGATAGATACTATTAAAAAGACTGAAGCTAACAAAATATGGATCTTCATGAATTCACTGAAGTGGAAGATTTGTTGCAAGATGAGTATTGGGAAAATTATTAAGGCCTCTGGTGACATATATTTTTCTCTAGAAAAATAAGAAGAGCTCAGGTGTTCTAATATTTACTTCAGTCATTGACACTGTTGGTCTCCCTCAGACCACCATTACATGGATAAAATATCAAGCTTCTAAGGGAAGAATGGAGGGTACAAAGCCAGTGGTTTCCTCTCTCGTTTATATATTTTCAACATATATTCACATATTGTAGTTAAATGTTCAAAAAAAGAGAATTTATATTGATATTAGTTATCTGATATTATACAAACTATCAAAAATAGCCTACTCTCAAATCATGCATTGCACTGGGTAAATCTGCTGAACAAGATCTCTTTAAAATGTTAAAAAGCAAGGATGTTACTTTAAGAACTAAGATATGCCTGACCCAAGCCAGGGCATTTTCAATCACCTCCTTTGCATGTGCAAGGAAGACTGAAGATGAATTAATGCATTTGAATTATGGTGCTGGCAAGGAATATTGAAAGTACCATGGATTACCAAAATAACAAAGAAATTGTTTGTAGCACTGATCTAGTGATGCTTAGAGGCAAGGATGGTGTGACTAATTTGATATATTTGGACATTTCAGGAGAGACCAGTCATTGGAGAAGGACACCATCCTTGGTAAAGTTGAAGGGCAGTGAAACGGAAGAAGTCCTTCAACAAGATGGATTGACACAGTGGCTGCAGAAGTGGGCTCAAGCATAAGAACAGTTGTTGGGATGACACAAGACTGGGCAGTACTTTGTTCTGTTGTACACAGGGTCAATAGGACTTGAAACGACTCATTAGCACCTAACAACAACAACTACAAAGAACACCTAGGAAACCTTCCTAGGTGACAAAAATGTTAAGTACATGATTATTAGCCAAAGGATTGGAGCTTCCAATCTACTCAAAAACACATTGTAAGAATGGCCTGGCAATGAACCTCTTGCAAATCAGCTGTTGAAACCTCTCTGAAGCACAGTTCTACTGTGACACACAAGGGTTGCCTTGAGTCAGAGTCAACTCACTCACCCTGTCTCCTTCTTTATAACACTTCACAGAGGTGTGGTTTTATAAGCATTTCTGTAATGACTTCATTCAAGTGTTTCTCTCCCACTGAACTATAAGCAGCAGGAAGGTAAGGACTGTATATCTGACAATATCTACAGCTGGAATCCCTGGAGAGTAAAAACAGTTAACACACTCAGCTTATAACCAAAATATTGGAGATTCGATTGTACCCAGGGCTACCCCAGAAGAAAGTCCTGGTGATCTATTTCTGAAAAAAAAAAAAAAAGAAAGTCATTGAAAACTTGATGGAACACAAATCTAAGGTATATTGTGGTTAATGTGATATGTCGACTTGGCTAGGGCGTGACACCACTATTGCAT
This sequence comes from Echinops telfairi, assembly GCF_000313985.2. Classification (NCBI taxonomy): domain Eukaryota; kingdom Metazoa; phylum Chordata; class Mammalia; order Afrosoricida; family Tenrecidae; genus Echinops; species Echinops telfairi. Next base: position 2,789,804 of record NW_022111329.1, on the reverse strand, counting down.
GATTGCCCTCTGTTTTGTGATATGATATAATTATCTTCCATTTTATGATTATAAATCTTCAGTATAGGGTGTATCTGGATTATCGTCTTTCAAGAGACCTGAAGTCCCACCTATATTCAAGTCATATCCTTTTACAAATCACTTCTTTCCTGTAATGTAAAGGGGTTTTCCTTGAGAGTGTGACCTATGCACAATATATATGCGAATAGTCTGGCAATGCCCTCCCATGGTCTGGATCCTACATCTGACTCATTACCATCTGACATGATTGTTGGGGCTTGAGCTAACAGCTTGTCATCTGACCTGCTGATTCTAAGATTCTCTAGCTTCTTCAGCTTCATGAGTCAGTAGCCTGTTGTTTGGCCTATTTGTTGTGGCTTCTTCAACTCCTGTAACTACATAAGTCAATAGAAGTCTTCAGCCTGATAACTTGACTCATGGATTTGGGGCTTGCCAACTGTGGTAGTTACATAATCTCTTGTCAATTTACCAAGGGGTGGCGTCTAGCTTGTCAATCAGGTCACAGCTTGATAATCTCATTTGGAGGCTCAAAGGATACAAATAGCTCACTGGAGGTCACACACACTCTCTTCTTTGTCTTCCTGCTGACAAGATACATGGAGCTCTGCTAGAGCCCTGGAGCTGGAGTTTCTACATGGAGCCACTCAGCACTCAGATGCTTTCACCACCACTGGATCCACAAGATTTTCTACCCACTGGCCTGTGATCTTCCAGAATTTGGTTTCATTGCATGTATTGCGTGAGTCTGAAGAAGAATTTATAGATTTGTATAAGACATAACGGCTAATATCGGACTTATGGACTTGAACTGGACTGGACTGGGATGTTTTCTCAATATACAATTGCTCTTGTATATAAAGCTGTTTCTTATACACATATGAGTGCCTCTGAATTTGTTTCCCTAGTCTACCCAGACTAACACATCAACTTACACAATCAGTAAGTCACTTCCTTGAGATAATTCTCTTTACACAAACACACATACACACACTTCTTTGGTGTTGCTTCTGTAGGGTGTCCTGCTCCAAATTGGATTATCATGAGTTGTAATAAACTCAACAGCAACTGACTTTTTATATAAATACTTGTAGCTATCTATAGCTATCTGTCTGTATTCAAAATATATCTGTATTTGAAATCATAATAAGTTAAAACACATTAAAATAGCCATAAACATGAATGATATTTGAATAAACATTCCCTATGTTTGCATATATAATATTTGTATACAAATACTGCATACAAATTAAAAATTGTACAGCATCCTTTTAGTAGAGGTCCTAGTACTAGTGTTAGGTTTCTTGGGTGAGAAATACCTCAGTCCTTGGCTTTGCATGAGAAAGAATTCATGTCAAAGCCTGGGTTGTGATCCAAGTGGGTTTTATAAAGGATAGAAGCAGTTTCGGGCCTTAAAGTAAACTGAACACAAGCGAGAGAGAGAGAGAGAGAGAGAGAGAGAGAGAGACTGAGGCCTGTGGAACTTCAGAGGAATAGCTCCAGAGAAAAAAAAAAGAAAAAGGGCCTCAACTTTGAATTCTGACTTTTTCAGGCTTTCCGCTGAGAGGCGTGGTCGATGGTACTGCTTGACCCCATTGGCTGAATTAAGCCCACCTGGCCTAGATGGTGCAAATCCATGTGTACCGCACCTAGGTGTATCGCCCAGTCCTGGCTCAGAGCCTGAATTTGAAGCATGCTCAGTAGACAACCTGGTCCCTATTCTGGCTACCAAATACTAGTAGGACATTAATTAATTAATTAATAACTTGTGATTTGCTATCTGGTTTATGTATAAAGCTTTCCCAGACCAATTCCATTCGTTAAAGCAGGAAGCAACCTGTTTCTATCCCGTTTGTTCCTTTCTAGGCATTCTTGGTCAGAGATCTGGACTTGAGTTTACTTTAACCATTGCTAATCTGGATTTGTCTGCAGTTAAAAATTTTTTTTTTTTTTACTCAGTATCCTATTTTTTTTTCCATATTTCTCTTTCTAACTTACATTAAAGTCCCCCAGTGGGTATGCTTGGGGTCTTATTGCTCCTGTTTCATATTGTATCAAGTGCTGCAGCATGAGGTCAGGGGTTTTGTGCTGTTAAGTGATGTGTGTGTGTGTGTGTGTGTGTGTGCGTGTGTGCATATGTGGGGTTGATAAAAGCATGGATCCACTTTTGGTTCAATTCTAAATAATTCTCTTTTCTTACATGACTGAAATAGTATCAATGGAAGTACAATTTCTCTACCACGAGACCAGATACACAAAAGCTTCTTGAGGCTTTGCACATCTGTGGGGCCTGTACTAGGCTTCCTTATGTCGTGATGACTCTGAGGGAGAAACTGCCTCTGGTGTCTGGAAAATGACCAACAACTTAGTGTAACATATTGCTCTTCTTGGTTTTTAAGGGCTAAGTGTCTGCAAATGGATAAGATAAAACAATCCATGATGTCAGTGAACAGTTTTAAAAACTGTACATGAAATAGATACAAATATAAAAAACAAACCAGGCTACGATTTCTTGGAAATATCCTCAATCAATTAAGGAAGTAGCAGTAAAGAAATGAAGCAACTTATTGCATTGAGAAAGTCTTCCGCACAAGACCTCTTTAAAGTGTTAAAGACAAAAGCCACGGTATTTTCAATTGCCTCATACATATGTGAAAGCTGAACAATGAATTGGGAAGCAATAGAAGAATAGATGTATTTTGAGTTGTAGTGTGGGCAAAGGACATTGAGTACCATAGACTGCCAGGTGGACAATCAAGTCTGTCTTGGAAGAAGTACAGGTAGAATGGTTCACAAAAAAGAAGCTGGTGGAATTTTGTTTCACATATTTTGGACATTTTTGGGGACCAGTACCTGGATAAGGAAATCATGTTTAGTATACCAGAAAAATCAAAAGCAAACTCACTGCCATTGAGTAGATTCCCACGCATAACAATCCTATAGGACAAAGAAGAACTGCTCCAGTGGGTTTCCTAGACTGTAACTCTTTATGAGAGTAGATAGCCTAATCTTTTTATTGGTAAAGTAGAGGGGGCAGTGAAAAAAGGAAGGTCCTTAAGGAAAGATATAGACAAAGTGGCTGCAACAATAGGCTTAAGCATAGGAACAGTTGTGAGAATGACACAGAACTGGGCAGTGTTTCATTCTGCTGTGGGGCTGTGCTGTTGCTATGGGTTGGAACCTACTGGATCCCACAGTGCAACAACAGTCATTAATACCACATGGAAGTTGAATTTTCCTGAAGATAATTTGTAAACAGCTGCAGTAGTACATTGACAGAGAGCTGCCAGAATTTCAAACTGAATTCAGAAAAGGTTGACATCAGAGAGTTATTGGCTGAAAGCAGAGCATACCAGAACAATGAATACATGCAAGGCATTCAACTGTTTGTGTCTGAACAAATGATGGATAACATTGAGTAGAATGGGAATTCCCAAACCCTTCATTGTATTCATGAGGAACCTGATATGCAGGTAACACTTATATAATGTGAGGAGGACCTTCAATATTTGGTGATGAAAATCAAGGATTGCAGCATTCAATATGGACTAGGACTCAATGTAAAGAAAACAAAATCCTCATAAGTGAACTAGTAGGTAATATCATGATACCTGGAGATAAAGATTGGTTGCCAAGGATTTCATCTTATTTGAATCCACAATCAATGCTCGTGGAAGCAGCAGTCAAAACAATCAAATGATGCAATGCATTTGGTAAACTGCTGAGAAAGATCTGTAAGCATTGAAGTACAAGAATGTCACTTTGAGGCCTAAGGTGAACTTGACCCAAGCAATTATATTTTCACTTATCTCATATGTATGTGGAATTTGAGCCTTGAATAAGGAAGACAGAACAAAATGCGGCATTTGAATTATGGTGCTGGCAAAGAATATGGAAAGTACCACGGACTGTCAACCAAACCAACTCATCTGTCTTGGAAGGAAAAACACTCAAATGCTCCTTAAGAAGTGAGGATGGCCAGACTTAGTCTCACATACTTTGGACATGTTATCAGGAGAGAGTAGTACCTGGAAAAGGACATTACATTTCATAAAGTAGAAGGACAGCAAAAGGCAGATCCTCAACAATATGGATTGATACAGTGGTTGCAAAAATGTACTCAAATATAGCAATATATATGGTTGGTGCAGGACCAGGCAGTGCTTGGTTTTGTACATAGGATCACTGTGGGTTAGATCTTACCTGAAGTCACCTAACAACTTTCAAAACTGAATTCAGCATTATCTTCTTTAGCTATTTTGATACCATCATCATTTTCAAAATATTTTCTTTCTTCATGAGCCCCTGAGTGAACATTAGCAACTGAGCAAGCTAAATGTTTACATCACCAAGGTATTTCTGGTTTTACTTGATCCATCTATTTAAGTAGAGGAAACATTATAATAAAAAAGGAGACATAGAATTTCTGACTCACTCTATATTCTCTGTTTGCTTCACATTCTCTAGCTGTTTTGCTTTTTGACTTAACTCAAGGCTACCCTTTGTATGACCAGCAACATGGTAATCGTGGCCAACACTGACACTGATTGTCATCATTGAGATATTTTACTTCCTTCGATGTCATCTGTGCTTCTAAAACAAAAATCAAAAGGAAGAAAGAGACTAAACAATCCAAAATTGCCTAAGTAAGAACCATATGCTTTTAACTATTTATTAATCAATCGTTGAAAATCATCATTTCAACAGTCATCCTGGGAGTGAAATGCTTTCCATGTGTGTAGTTGTCTAAGCAGTCTCGGTAGCTCCTGTCATCTGGAAGAGTTGTTCCATGTCTTGCTACATGACTTCCCCAACTCTTTTCTAACATCTTTAGGAATTATAGGAGTCTAGATATTTTCTCTGAATTTTCACTAACGAAGTAGAAACTGAGGATGTGTTATATTTGAGTAGTGAGTTGAAGAAAGCTCTATCTGGATGTCCTGAGTTCAGACATAATTGTATAACTGCCTACTTGCCTTTTCTTTTTCTTTTCCACTTTGCTTGATGCTTTTTTCTCTTACACAAGGACTTACCCCGTTCAGAAGGCATGTATTCTACACCATGCATAGGAAGGGTAACATCAAATCAATACATTTGTGAAGGATTAAACTGAGGGAACAGTAAGGGTTTGGCGTGATGGGGGAACTGCATGTAGTTAATAGTTTATTTATAAATATTTCAACAAGTTATAAGATGTGATATGCCATGCTTTCCCTTTCTGTTGCCTTACTAGGAAAATGGAGAAAAGTATATATGTGAGTTCTCCCATTGAATCAGCTTTAACTCATGGTGACCCCATGTGTTTCAAAGTAGAGGTGTCCTCCATAGAATTTTCAATGGTAGTGTACCAGGTCTTTCTTCCAAGAAGTTTCTGGGTGCAACATTTTTGGTATTACAAGTTGTTATCACAGAATTCTTAGAATTCACTGAAGCTCCAGCAACAATAGGTCTCAACTTGGTCACACTGCAGAGTCAGGTGATTTTTTTCAAGGGGATACTTAATGATTGAGAAACCTTCCCATCTACCCACCACCCTCAGGCCATATAAGAGAAGCTGAAATGAGATTGACTGGGGAATTAAAGTGAACTGAGATTGTTTCATAATTTAAGAATGGGCAGTTTTTAATGAAGAATTAACCTTAGTTAAAAGGCGCCGTGGTAGTCCTGTGGGTTAATAATTGAGGCACCAACCTACATATCAGTGAATGAAACCCAGAAGATACTCCATGGGAGAAATATGAGGCTGTCTGCTTCCTGAAGATTTATAGTCTTGGGAATCCTAAGGAGCAGTTCTACTCTGTCCTATCAGGTTGCTACAAGTCAGAATAGACTCATGGCAGTATCATAGTGGGGGTGGGAAAGAGAAGTTGTAACATGTGGGTAGTACAAATCGTTAACCTGCTTAGATGCTAAGAGAAAGGTTTAGGTGCTAGTTCACCCAAAGGAAAAATTGGGATGATATTGAAATCATGAAAGATTCAGTTACTGAGAACCACAGGTATCACAGTTCTACTTTGACACACATACACAAGGACACAGTACATCAGAGTGGACTGGATTGTAAACGGTTAAGGAGAGGGCTAGCCTTTGCTCCTGAAAGATGATTTCCATGCCCCAGAAATGCCCTGCCTGTAAAAGGAGTTTTGTGTGTATGGCCATCAGAGAATCTAACAATGTGGTGGAATCTTTGAACCACATATCAGTTCCAAACTCCAGAGGAACTGAAGACCAATTAGTCTGACCTCTGGGAGGAGCCGGAGATGACAGTTAGTCGCAAGTATGTGACTGGAGCCCCAGTACAAACACTGGACACCAAAGGCTCCCATGAGTTTCTCTGGCTCGCAGTACCCTGAGGATTGTCACACATAGCTCAAAGGAGCAGATGCTGTCAGGGACTCCGAAAGTGGCTAGAAGCTTGGAATTCAGACCCTGCCCAGATTCCACCCTATGAGCCTCTTTTGACTGGTTATCATTTGTTTCCTTTCAGTGTAATAAAACTGCAATCATAAAGGCAGTTCTTTCTTGAGTTCAATGAGCCATTCTAGTAAGTTATTGGCCCTATGGGTGTTTTTATAGAGAGCTGGTATCAAATGAAGGTGGGCTTGGGGGTTTCAGGATTTTCAGCTGGTGTCTGAAGTGAGGATCGTCTTATAGGAACTCTGCAGTTTGAAAACTCATTTCAGGCAGAAAGTGGATGATTCCTACTAAAGAGTGTAGCTAGGCCACTGAGCAGGTTGAGTCAGGCTGTAGACAAATTACAAGAGTAAATAGAAAGTGTTCTTGCTAGGGTTCTAGTTCACAGGTGCATAGGCTTATTCCAAACAAATAGTGTCTCCATGATCAGTAGATGGCTGCAGACAAGTGCTTTCAGTAAAACTCGTCTTGATTAGGTTAGGGTGCCTTCAAAACACAGATCAAAAACCAAATGGTGGTTTCTGAGGGGGACCTGCTGCACCAGTAAAGTCAAGGCAGAGAGGTCAGCTTAGAAGCTTATAGTGACTATTTTGGGGATACCTAAGGGGTCATATTGAGAGTTTGATTTTTTTTAATGGACACAGAGCATCACAAGGACTTGGGAAGATGTTTTAAGAAAACTGAAACTTGCAGTGGCAAGAAAAGGACCAGGAAAGTTGAGCTAAGATTTTCTACCCCATATCTGGGCAATGTACCTGCTCAATTGTTAAGGGTTGCAAGAACTGACTTAGGAGAATTTTGTTGGGAAACTTTACCCCATCCACCCTACGGCCTTGCTTTTTCCCTTTCAGGTTTCATTTTGTTCCTAAAACTCAAAGAACAGTTGAAATAAACATGATTCAGGTCCCTCTAAGAAGCCCAAACTGCCGTTTTGATGTTGTATAAATGAAAACACAGAGGATCCCTCAGGGTTTTTATTGTTGTGTGTCATCAAGTTGGTTTTGAATCACAGCAGCCCTATGCACAACTGAATGAAACATTCTCTAGTCCCACGCCATCCTCATAACTGTTATGTTTGAGCCTGTTGCTGCAGCCGCTGTGTCAAGCCATCTCCTTGATGATCCCTTCCTTATTTTTGCTGCCATCTACTTTACCAAGCATGCTGTCCTTTTTCAGGGATTGGTCTTTCCTAATAACATACTCAAAATACACAAGATTAAGTCTCCTCCTCTTCACTTTAAAAAGCAACATTCATTGGAGCATCATCATCTTCACTTTTAAGGACCATTCTAGCTGTACTGTTTTCAAGACACATTCGTTTGCTCAAATATTAAGGTTCTCAAAACTCATTGCCGTTGAGTCATGTCTCACTCACAGCGACCCTATAGGACAGACTAGAACTCTCCCTGTAGGTTTTGGAGACTGTAACTCTTTATGGGATTAGAAAGCCTCACCTTCTCCCATGAGAGAACTGCAGACCTTGTGATTAGAGTTGAAATACTGCCTTCAGAAGAAACAATTACTTTACCCTTTTATTTGTTGTTTAGTAAAGTTTTGTGTGATATTTTTAGCTTTATCCTTATAAAGTTGCTTTCTAATTTGAAAATGTAAGTACTACTATTTCACAGGCAAGTTACATTTATTATTAAAAAACAATTTTTAATATATTACAATGCTTATTTTTAGTTCTAGAAGAGCCATAACTTCTGTACCCACAGGTTAGTCTAAAACTTCCATAATTTATAATAAAAATACTTACTCTTACCAACATATGTTTTCAGTCATAGCCCTAAGCACATAGTATAAAACACAATGGCCTTTAGTATTGGGGAAGCAATTCAGAATTATGATGTAGTCATCCCAGAGTGGTAAAGCACCTGTATAGGATGAGGGAGACACTGCTTATGATGGATTGGCACAGTAGCTACAAGATGGATTTGAACATCCTGATGGCAGGATAATGTAAACTGGCTAAGATTACATTTTGTTGTGCATATTTATTCCATGAGCTAGAGTTTCCTGAATGGTAGCTAATGACAGCAATAGACTTTTATATTTACACTACTTCCATATGTTTTGCTGAGATGAAAGAGGCCGGATAGGGTAGTATATACAGATTGAGAGCCATCTCTAAATGAAGCACATGATGAGGCTTGACTTGGGCCATTGAGCTGAGCCTGACCTATACTTTCAGAAGCACCTAGATTCCCTATACTTCTATAATTTTGACTTCTCATAAATTAAGTTTCCCTTACTCCCAGAATGAAAAAGTTGAATCTACGTATCAGGTTGATTTTTCAGTGATAGACTAACTTTGCCTTTCCAAATTCCCCAGCAACTTCTTTACGTGCACCTACCTGTGGCAGTTCTGGAGGTGTGCTTCCCTTGCATAGTTGGTTGCGTTATTTCCCAAGAAGCAAAACCACAAGCTCTATACCTCACTATCATTCTTCCATAGGCCTAATGCAGGAAAGCATTGCCATAGCAACGAAGAAAGACTTTAGGACAGGCTATTTTGACCCCACTACTTCTCAAAGTTATGAAGTGTAACGATCACCATATCGTGATGTGTTCATTCAGACTGTGCCTGCCTGTTTCCCCTTAAAGTCAAAGCATTTCAGCTAATTATTTTTATTCTTAGATATTTCCTCTCACTCATGATACTTTGGTTCATGTCCAGCTCACCAATCAGGAAACAATTTTCTATATTCAAATTTCTTACTGCTGGATAAGCAGTGAAGGGGAGTATATAGCATTGTGATCTGCTGAGCAGTCTGTTTTTCCTCTCACCGATTATTTCTAAATTTCATCATAGTTACCACTTTGGAACCAGATACGACTTCAGATGGTAGTGACTGAGTCAGCCATCACTTTAGAAAAATCCCTGCAAATTAGCTGCAAATGTTCTCCTTTAGAAAATTGGGGTATGTCTAAATTTGTCTAGAGTATTTGATAGGATGAAAATTAATTGGCATGGAAAAGTGGTGCCATCAACAGGTCTGGTAGTATATACGTTAAGAAAATGGTTCTGAACCTGTGGGTTGCTACCCCTTTGGGAGTAGAATGACCTTTTCACAGGGGTCACCTGATCCATAACAGTAGCAAAATTACAGTTATGAAGCATCAACGAAAATAATTTATCTTTAGGGGGGTCACCACAACATAAGGAACTGTATTAAAGGGTTGCAGCATTAGGAAGGTTGAGAACCACTGCTTTAAAATGTTAATTTTGTTGGCGGTGTTTATGGGTTTTTTTTTACAAAGTGCATATACTGTTTTTATAATAGTAATTAATCACCATAATGTATAAAAGAAAAAAATCAAAGTCCTCCTTTAATGCTATTAAAATTTCTGAAATAGTTAATATTTATGACATAAATGAATTCAAAGCAGTAAACCAACATCCTACTTTCATTCTTATAACATGTGCATACCCAGAACTTCTCATTAATAAGCCCCTCAGAATAACTTTTGTGTATATAGAAGGGGATATGGAAATATATTCCCCTTCATCAGTTGTCAAAATTTCTCCCTTCCAAGAACCTGAGATATTCTAAGAGACGGAATTGGCATTGGATTCACTCTTCCCCCACAGAATCCAAGTCTAGTTTATTACCCAGGAAGGCAACATGTCCTATACCCTTGCCCAAGTGTCATAAGCATTAGCTGCGAACTTGTTAGAAAGCAGAAACAGACCCCATCATAGAACTACAAAGCCAGATCTTGCACGAAGATCATCACGAAGGTCATGACCATACAAATTTGGGCCTAGGAGGTTCTCAGCTTAGGGATCTTGGGACCAAAGGACACATTTCACAATTAGCTCTTCTTCTTGGTAGCAGTGGATTCCCAGCCCCCAACATCACTGCTTTATATGAAGGGACTTCAAAAAGTTTGTGGAAAAATTCCACTGTCTTTTAATACAATGTTTCCCACAAACTTCTAAAAACCTCTTTGCATATCATCTCTGTGCTTGAGGATATCTCTTATGTCCTAGTCATTGGAATCTTATAAATTATTTGCTAGACTTTATATTCCCAGTAGTTACATAGAACACTCTCTAAATTGGTGTAAAAAGAGGCACAAAGACTATGTCTTATCCCAAAATTCTCAAGAGGGAGAGAGAATTACCATCAGCATAATGATCTAAGGTTAAGTCTCTCAGATATACCTCTCCTCTCCAGCTTTATTATCAATACTGATAGCAGTCATCCCACTACAGCCCTCTCTACTACTATGGTGGGTTCAATAATTTCTTACACCAGGGACAAGGGAACAATAAGAAATCTAAAATTGATTGCAAGTAAGGCATAGAGTACCTGATGGGGTTTCACCAAGTACAATGTAGCATAGAGAAAGTACTGAGCGCTGAATGAAGGTCAAATATGATAGTGAGCCAGGGGGGAATTAAAAATAAATAGAGTAAAGAACTAAGAAGCAAAAGACATTTATAGAGGCATAAATTTAGGCATGCATATATATACATTAATATGTAACAATAGGGATATAGGTCTATGTACGTATATTTAAATGTTACACATTAAAGTAGCAGACTGGCATTGGGTCTCTGCTCAAGTATTCCCTCAATCCAGGAACATTTTGTTGTAATAACCTGGCATTCTGCGATGCTCACCTTCCCTACATGATTGCATAAGTCAAAATGGGTGCATAAGCAAATGTGGTGAATAAGCTGATGGTGCCCAGCTATTACAAGAGATAGTGTCTGGTGTCTTAAAGGCTTGAAGCATCCATCTAGCAGAGAAGCAAAATAGCCCACATGGCAGAAGCACACCAGCCTGTGTAATCACAAGGTGTCAATGGGATAAAGTATCAGGCATCAGAAAACCCCAGACAAACAAATATATTGATGCAAATGATGGGTTTGGAGTGGAGACTCAAAGACCATCTGTAGATAATTGGACATTCCCTCACAGAAGGGTCACAAGGAAGGGACGAGCTAGCCAGGGTGCAGTATAGCACTGAGGAAACACACAGCATTACTCTATTTCTTTAATGCTTCCCCCCGCCCCTCCCCCCGGTTATGACCTCAGTTCTACCTTACAAGTACATCTATACCAGAGCATGTATACTGGTACATGTAAGAACTCTCGACACATGCAATACAGGACAGATATACCTCTCAGCAATGAGAGTAGTGATACCATGAGAGTAGGGGGAAAGTGGGGGGAGAAGGGGGAACTAACTACAATGATGTATAATCCACCCCCCAGGGGGATGAGCAGCAGTAACATGGACAAAGGGAGACAGTGGGTGGTGTAAGATATAAAAATAATAATAATTTATAATTTGTCAGAGGTCCATGAAGGTGGGAAGGTAGGGGAGGAAGGGAAAAATGAGGAGCTGATATCAAGGGCGCAAACAAAGAAAATATTTTTTAAATGATGATGACAACACATGTACAAATGTGCTTGGTGAATTTTTTATAATGGCTACAACACTAATGGATAATATTTGTAATTCCAGAGTTTATTATAGAGCTAATAAGTTACAATTCAGGATCAGGGGTGATTCAAGAAACAGTTCTTCAACCAGAAAATTATCTTCTCAGTAGTTCCCACAGGCAGGCCTGATTCTGACCCTTGGTCTCTCAATGATGCAGACCCTTGGCCTCTGCCCTGCTCAACAAAGTGCTGCAAAGCTCTTTATTTCACCATTAAGTTCTCATAGCATTCCATTCTTCAATAAGTGCCTCAGCCCAAGGCACTTAGATCTCTCACTAAGTGTGTTGACACACCCACTGTAGTCAATCACAGTCCATGGACATGGAAAGCTACCTTTCTGTTTCATACATTCTCCTTGTTCTATTGCTGCTGATTTTCAGCTACACTTGCCATCACGTCTTGCTATCTTACACTGTCCCCAGTGCTCTTGGGTCTAAGAGGTCCTCAGCTTAGGAGTCCTGGGTCCAAAGGACATGGTCCGTTTTTGGTTCTTTTCCTTTGAGGGTAATGAGTACCCCCTCTATTCTTGCTTATCTCCTCTTTTGCAAGATAAAATATAGGACTTAAATAAGGGTATGACTTGAATAAGGGTGGTAACTAGCGTAAGAGTGGTGACTTGAGTCACACTCTGGTTGCGCAGGGACTCAAGATCCATTGCACTCTCATATTGCCTCATTAACAAAATAAGAACTCACCCTCAAATGGGACCATAAACACAGGCATAGGTGCTAAGATTCAAGTTGACACACAACTTTAACCATCATAGTTTTCTTACAACTTATTGTACTAGTAGTAAGCTGTCCAATCATTTATATTTGCTAATAGAACATTTTTGCATATCGGTCCACACAATCATTGTGTGGGAGTCACAAAGACTAGGGTTGGTAGGGTTACATTCAATAATTCATTGCACTGCAAAGGGAAGTTTTCAACAAAACATTTTTACAAATCATTTTATTGGGGGCTTTTACAACTCTTATAACAATTCATACATCAATTATCTCAAGCACATTTGTACATATGTTGTCATTACAATTTTCAAAACATTTTCTTTCTGTTTGAAACCTAGGTATTAGCTCATCCTTTTCCCCTTCTTCCCCCACCCTCCCACCCTTGTGGAATCTTGATAAATTATAAATTATTATTATCTCCATATCTTATGCCAACTACTATCTCCCTTCACCCACATTTCTGTTGTTCTTTCCCTTTTGGACATAGTGGGGGTGGTTATACATTGATCATTGCCATCAATCCTTCCTTTCTACCCATTCTCTCCCCATCTTCCGCCTACCCTCATAGTATCACTACTCCCATTTCCGTTCCTGAGGTGTTTATCTGTCCTGGATTCTGTGTGTCAAGAACTTTTGTCTGTACCAGTATACATACTCTGGTCTAGCCCGATTTGTACGGTAGAGCTGGAGTCATGATATTGGGGATGAGGAAACCTCAAGGAACCAGAGAAATCTCATGTGTTTCGTCAGTGCTATACTGCACCCTGGCTGACTCATCCCTTCCTTGTGACCTTTCTGTGGGAGGATGTCCAATTGTCTACAGATGGGTTTTGAGTCTCCACTATGACCTCCCTCATTCTCAACAATATGATTGTTTTGGGTCTTCTAATGCCTGTTACCTGATCCCATTGACACCTTGTGATCACACATGTTGGTGTGATTCTTCCATGTTGGCTTGTTGCTTCCATGCTAGATGGCTGTTTATTTAACTTATAACTTTTAAGACCCCAGATGCCATATCTTTTGATAACCAGGCACCATCAGCTTTCTTCACCACATTTACTTAGCACCCATTTTGTCTTCAGCAACCATGTTGGGAGGGTGAGAATCATGGAATGCCAGGTTAATAGAACAAAGTGTTCTTGTGTTGAGGGAGGGCTTGAGTGGAGGCCCAAAGTCCTTCCACTTCCTCATTATATCACCATATCGATATACGTACATAGGCCAATACTTCCATTTTTATGAATTGATATATTTACATATGTATAACACTATTTTTCTACTTCTATCCATAGCTTTCCATCCTAGATTTCCCCTCGTTTTACCTTCCTCCTGTCCTACCATCATGCTCCCTTTCATTTGCCTCTCAGTAATTTTCTTAGCTAGATTACTGTGGCTCCAACACCACCAGGGCCCCTATAACCCTCTTGGAATTAATTTCAATTCCCTAGCTGTTCCCCTGACCGTGGCATTGTTTGCTCACTGTTCCCTTCCCCCTGCTTCCTCCTCCCCACAAGTACCCCCTGAACCATTGGTCCTGTTGCTTTCTCCTTGGGCTTGCTTCTCATGACTATCTTATATAGACAGACAAAACAGCAAGAGTGAACACAAAAGAAAAAGAAAACAAAAGATCAAAGGGGAAAAATAAAATAAGAAAAAAGAGAGAGAAAAAAATCCCGATATAATTTCAGGTCTGTCTGCTGACCTTTATGACTATCTCCCCACTGGTCCTGGGGGAGCACCGTGTACTGCCCTTCCTAGCCTGAAGTCTATTTTGTGTGCTCCTCAGGGACTTTGTGACTTTTCTACCATTGCTGATCTGTTATGCTCCCTTCTTGGTTCATCCCACTGTGGGGTGAGGGGAGTCAGACTGGGCTCACTCCTCACAGTGTGTCCCCCATATTGTCCTCTGTAGCAGTATACTGCAGCGAGGGGACATTGTATCTCGAGCTGTTATCAGCCCTACAGTCTTCTCTCTGCCTTAGTAGCTCATGCTGGTACATTGTCCACAGGGCTCGGAGTCTAGTCCCTCCCTCTCTTTTTCATTCTTAGTTTGCTCCCATGTGGGCGAGTCAGGCTGGCCCCTTTCCCCACCCAATAGGTTCAATGTTGCCCTCTGTAACACATACGCCTAGGGAAGGCATCAGTATATCTTGAATTGGGCTGGCCAGTAGTCCTCTCTGTTCATGAGTTGTTCCATGTGTTTATGTTGCCCTGAAGATTTGGTGCACGGTGGTGAGGTCCGCACTCTCACCCCCTTTCCTGTGGAGACATGAACAATACCCTCTCCCTGGGTGGGTTAGGACCCTGCTTCCCCAGAGCCTGTACATATCTACATGATCACCAGCAGTGGGGGAGAGTCCCTATCTGACCACATCCCCTCCAACATTTGTTGTTCTCTGATTTTCTGATTTGGGGCTATCCTCAAGGATGTTAGGTAGTATCTCATAGTTGTTTTAATTTGAATTTCTCTGATGGCTAATGATCAAGCATTTTCTCATATATTTATTGGTCATTCAGGTCTCCTTCCTAGTGAAATTTCTGTTCAGGTCTTTTGCCCATTTCCTCAGGTAGTTAACTGTTTTCTTCCTTTTTCAGAGTAGGAGGATATTGTAGATTTAATAATAGGCCATTTTTCTGTGTGCCATTGCCAAAAATCTTCTCCTAGTCTGTGGGTTCTTTTACTGCTCTCTTGGGGAATTCTTTTGATGCACACAGGTGTTTTATCTTTATATCCCATTTGTCAATTTCAGGTTCACCTGTGTGTTTACCCGTCCCTATTTCAGTTAGCCTCTGTATTCCCTGTGCCAAGGTTCTTAGGTTTGTCCCAATTGCCTTGTCAATGGCCCTAATAGTTTGGGGTTTTGCTTCTAGGTCTGTGATCCACCTTGAGTTTTTTCTTGTGCATGGGGTGAGGTAAGGGTCTACCTTCATTTTCCTACAGGTGGTTATCCATTTTTTCCCCAGCACCACTTGTTGAAGAGGGCATCCACATCCCACTTGATCTTTTTATAATCTAACTTTGGGAGTGATATCCCATGTTCTAACACTTCTGCTGTATTATATTCACAAATTCATAGATCTGGCCCACATTTAAGGGCAGAAGGTTACACAAGGATACAAAAACAAGGAAGATGTTTGGAAACCTTATTAGAAGATGTTTACAGTACTCTGGGTAGTATAACACTTAATGTAACTCTACTATCCAACATCTCTAACTCCCACCAAAAGTCTGAGAAGAAGGTTGGGGGTGTGGTGTGGATACTGATAGGATTTCTTAGTAATTGTGAACAGAAGTCCCTGGAATTCCATCTTGTTGTATATAAAAGGAGCTCTCTGAGAAGCAGAAGGTAAAATCTCAATACCAGCAAGAGCCAGGAGTGGAGTGTATCCACTAACCTGAGATTCCTCTGCAATTAACATTGTGGGTCCAGAAAACATTTATAACATTAGAGGAGCAGCAGCAGAGCCAGAATCCAGAGCATGGAACAGTCATGGACTTCCCAATCCCTGGAACAAGTCAAGCTGAGTACTTTTATGTGGGACGCTGGCTTTTGGAGTGGGGTTCCTCTAGGCTAAATTGGGGGAACTTGGGGTTGCTGACCAATGGAAATGCAGCTGAGTGCTTTGGGCTAAGGGTTACTGGAGTGGGATGCTTCTAGGAGTTAGTTTGCTGACCCACAGAGCTTGAGCTGAATGTTATCGAATTGAGGCTTACAGTAAAATGGTGTGTCCCTTTGGGCATTTATTAGCATACCTGAAAAAACCTTGTTATATGTCCTGATAAACAACCCCACCCTAACCATTTCTCACTGCACTACAGCTTATCAACTTACTTAATAAGCCTTTTAATAATGAATTTTGTCTGTGAGTTCTGTATAGCGATTACAATAGATATTAGAATCCAGAGAAATAAAATGGAGAACATTAATTAAGACAACTCAAGCTGCTAACCATAGGTTGGCAATTGAAATCCCCCAACCACTCAGTAGGAGAAAGATGAGGCTATCGACTCCTATAAAGATTTACCACCTCCGAAACCCTATATTGGGTTGTTATGAGTCTAAATAAGTTCACTGACATTGGATTTGGCTTTTGTTGCAGATGTTTGCTTACCATACCCTTACTTATCCCACTAGCTTGCAAATATTAAGTGGTTTTCAGAAGTTTGTGGAAAAGATAAATATCTTTTAATTCCAGTTTCTCACAAACTTTGGGACGTCCCCTCATGTGGTCTGGAAGCAGGTATAGTAACTGCCATCCATTTGATTCCAATTCATGGTAATCCCATTTATAATTGAACAAAATGGTACTTAAAATGCTGTGCATCATCCTCACCATTGCCAGAATGTTTGACCTCATCATTGTAGCCATTGGGCCAATCCATCTTGCCAAATGTGTCTTTCTCCATTGTTTGACGTCTAATTCATCAAACACGATGTCTTCCTCTAGTGCTTAATCTCTCCAAATCAACTAAGTTCTGCTGTGACCCACAAATTTTTCATTGGTTGACTCTACTAATGTATCTCCAAGCTTTTCTTCCTTTTGATCTTAGTCTGGAAGTTCTGTTACAAACTGTTCACCACAAGTGACCCTACTGGTATTGAAATATTGGTTCCAGCATCACGACAACATGCAAGTCCACACAATAGAGTAACTGACAGATATGTGGTGAGGAATGGCTCATGCACACACTAATTTGCACTTTGTGTTCAAAAAGGAAATGGACAAGTCTGAATTTAATGCACAAAGGTGGTGGCCATTCTGATGAGATGGGGAGTGCAAACAATGATTAGATAATTGATTTTGAAGTTAAGTGAGCAGGAAGACTTTGTAGGAAATGAAGTTCCCTTAGCAGGGAACCAACTGCATGAAAGCTCAAGTCTTGCCTCCACCACTAGCTCTGTTTAGTTTAGCCTGGAGGTTGTAATATAGACTCCATGACCTCGGTTTGACCAATTTTACATAGTTGAGTTGAAAGAAAAACATATTGTGGTAGTTACATAATGCGTTGTCAATTTGAGAGCATTAAGAGCGAAGGGGTGGAGTTTAGCTTATCAATAAGGTGGCAGCTCATTTGGAGGCACTGAGGAGACAAATAGCTCACTTGAGGTGGGACACATGCTGACTCCATGGGAGAGTTGCTGCTGACAAGGCACATGGAGCTACACTAGGGCCCTAAGCTGGAGGAGCCACATGGAGATCCCTGCTGGTGCTGAGATGCTTACGATGCCATTGGATCCATAAGACTCCCCACCCACTGGCCTGTGATCTTCCTGCATGTGGCATCATGGCATGTGTTTTGTGAGTCTTAAGAGGACTTTATAGATTGGTATCAGACATGTGGGCTAATATGGTACTGATGGACTTGATCTGGACTGGGCTGGGATGTTTTCTGAATATTCAACTGCTCTTGTATATAAAACTCTTTTTTGTTTGTTGGTTTTTTTTTTGTTTTGTTTTTTTTAACATTTTATTAGGGGCTCATGCAACTGTTATCCCAATCCATACACACATCAATTGTGTAAAGCGCATTTGTACATCGTTTCTCAAAACATTTTCTCTCCATTTAAACCCCCGACATTAGGTCCTCATTTTTCCCCTCCCTCCCTGCTCCCCGCTCCCGCATGAGCCCTTGATAGTTTATAAATGGGTATTTTGTCATATCTTGCCCTGTCCGACGTCTCCCTTCATCCACTTTTCGGTTGTCTGTCCCCCAGGGAGGAGGTCACACCCAGTTCCATGTAATCGGTTCCCTCTTTCCTACCCATTCTCCCTTTACCCTCCCTGTATAAAACTCTTTCTTATACACATATTAGTGTTTCTGGATTTGTTTCTCTAGTCCACCCAGACTGACACACATACTGAATATATTTTACTGCCTAAACTCACTGCCATCGAGTCTATTCTGACTCAAAGCAACGTAGGACAGTGAAGAAGTGGCTTTGTGAGTTTCTAAGACTCTAACTCTTTACAGGTACAGAAAGCTCCCCCATTCTCCTGCAGAGTATCTGGTGGTTTTGAACCACTAATCTTGTGGTTTGCAGCACAACCAGTAATCACTATACTACCAGGGCTCCTCATATTTTACTTAGCATTTAAAAAATGGTGTCTTTAAGTTAGCTGAGACAGTAGGACCAGGGATGGGGCTGGAGCCCATATATTCTAGAAAATCCATCTAGAACAGACTTATTTAAACTGTGTTCCTAAACCACACACAGAGAAAGTGGCTTCTTTCTTTCCATTATCCCTCTCTGTCTCTCTGCACAGACAGTCACAGATACTAGCGTGCATTGGGCCAGCTCAATTCTGAATCCCATCATGCTCAGAGTATTTAATGGTAGGGAAAGTGGGATCAAATATAAAGGGAGAAATAAAATGGCAGTAATGAAGGGCTGGGAGCCAAAAGCACCATTAAAGTAAGAGCATGCAAGAAAATACATTTAACAATTTTAAGGTCTTTTTTGTCATTAGTGGCTTTAAAAAAATTATGCCATGCAAACATTTCTGCAGAACCTCAGCTTCATTTGACACAGCTATGAAGAGTCAATCTCTAATAATTATACGACCATCTCACAAAAATAAAGCTAATTCCATGGCAGCATATCAAGTTAAATTCTCCCAAAACAAAATGTCCTTCCAAAGTTTTCATTAAGTTTGCGTTGGCCTTGTAGGCATATATGTATTAAATTAACATATATAGAAACCAATTTAAATAAGTGGTTTTAACATTGAATTGTCAGAGTATTTTGTACACTGTATATACATAATTTGTATCCCAAAAGTATTCTACTTATTGAAGTTTAATAGGATGAAATTGGAAGCAGGTTCAATATGGAGATATCTCCAGTGACCTGGGAGGTTTTTTTTTTTGTTTTGTTTTTTTTAATGTTACCAAATTTGGATAGCATCCCTTATTTAAATGTATTTCAAGAACAATGCCTATTGAAGACTTCTCTTTGAATGCATGCAATTTCTGTCAAAGAGAAGAAATTCCATGTGAGGTTTAAGTGCTGTTGTGTGCTGGGTTAGACTGCACATATGGTCATTGTGGTTGTTGTTAGTTACTGTTGAGGTAACTCCAGCTCATGGTGACATTACACAAAGCAGAATAAAATGTAACTCCATCCTGCCCCATCTCTATGATTATTATATTTGAATTCATTGTTGCAGCCATTATGCACTTTATCTCCATGAGAGTCTGCCTTGTTTTTGCTGACCTTCTACCTTACCAGATATATCACATTATTAATTTAAAAGCAACTTAAGATACTTACCTGGCAGGGGAGATACCATGATCATGAAGGTGGTTTTCCCAGGGCGAGGCTTATCCATTGCACTCCAGATGTGCTGACCCCTGCGATTTCCCCAAATGTGGGAAACTCAACTGCATAATTTGTGGTAGTAGGGACTGCATTCACACTCTCCCCTGGGGGAAAAAAAAGCAACCTAAGTTTTAGAAAGGCAAAAATGAAAAAAGATACAGTTTTCTCAAAGCTATTTAGAGCTCAACCATGTTTTGCACATATCCCAGGATCCCGTAGTTTAGCCTCCACCCAATTCAGCATTAAAGTCACAATAAAAAATAAACATCCAATTAGAACATTCATCTATTGTGTAAAAGCCAGTGTTTTTAGGAACAATAAAATGAAGAGGCTATTAGCAAGCCCTCCTAGAACTCTTCAGCTGCGAGTGGGAACCAGACAAATGTAATAATTAACTTTGTTGGTGTACTTATTTATGTTCTGGTCACTGCTCCACAGGGTCTGTGTCACATAGCCCCTTTAATTGCCACAACAACCATGTGAAGTCATTTCCATTATTATCCCCATTTACGGATAAGGACATCAGCAAGTAAAGTCCTTTCCCCAAGGTACTACAGTTGAGCAGAGTTGTGAACAGAGTTAATAGTCACACGAATGAAAGTATTCATACTCTTAACTATGCTATGTTTGCTGCATTGCCCCTAAACTTATGCACAGCAGAGAAGAGTTGCAGGCATGGGGCTATTCAAATAAAACAGGAATTGAGTATGTGATGTTTGGAAACATTAAAAACAAAGGGGTTTGGACTCCTACAAGAATAGGGATTTGAAAGTTCTTTTTATTGTAATTATTAATTGGGAATTATTACATATATCATATAATTCCATAGTTCAATCATGCCCAGCAGAATTGTACATTGCTACCACAATCAGTTTCCAAACATTTCTTTTTTTTAATCATTTTATTAGGGGTTCATACAACTCTTATCACAATCCATACATACATCAATTGTGTAAAGCACATTTTTACATTCATTGCCCCCACCATTCTCAGAACATTTTCTCTCCACTTAAGACACTGGCATCAGCTCCTCATTTTCTCCCCTCTCTCCCCACTCCCCATTTCGTCATGAACCCGTGATAATTTATAAATTATTATTTTGTCATATCTTACACTGTCCAACATCGCCTTTCACCCAGTTTTCTGTTGTCAGCCTCCCACGCAGGAGGTTATATGTCGATCCTTGTAATTGGTTGCCCCTTTCCACCCCACCCTCCCTTTGCCCTCCCTGTATCGCCACTCTCACCACTTGTCCTAAAGGGATCATCTGTCCAGGATTCCCTGTGTTTCCAGTTCCTGTCTGTACCAATGTACATCCTCTGGTCTAGCCAGATTTGTAAAGTAGAATTGGGATCATAATAGTCGGGGAGAGGGGGGGAGCATTTCAGAACTACAGGAAAGTTTTATGTTTCATCATTTCTACACTGCACCTTGACTGGCTCATCTCCTCCCTGCGACTCTTCCATAAGGGGATGTCCAATTGCCTATAGATGGGCTTTGGGTCTCCACTCCACACTCCCCCTTATTCACAATGATATGATTTTTTGTTCTGGTGATACCTGATACCTTCGACACCTCGTGATCGCACAGGCTGGTGTGCTTCTTCCATGTGGGCTTTGTTGCTTCTGAACTAGATGGCCACTTGTTTACCTTCAAGCCTTTAAAACCCCAGATGCTATATCTTTTGGTAGCCGGTCATCATCAGCTTTCTTCAACACATTTGCTTATGTACCCATTTGTCTTCAGCGATTATATGAGGGAGGTAAGTATACAAAGATATGATTTTTAGTTCTTTGATGCCTGATAACTGATCCCATCGGCACCTCATGATCACACAGGCTGGTGTGCTTCTTCCATGTGGGCTTTGTTGCTTCTGAGCTAGATGGCCGCTTGTCTACCTTCAAGCCTTTAAGACTTCAGATGCCATATCTTTTGCTAACCGGCCACCATCAGCTTTCTTCACCACATTTGCTTATGCACCTGCTTTGTCTTCAGTGATCATGTCGGGAAGGGGAGCATCATGAAATGCCAGTTTAATAGAACAAAATATTTTTGCATTGAGGGAGTACTTGAGTGGAGGCCCAATATCCATCTGCTACCTTAATACTAAACCTATACATATATGCACAGAGATCTATTTCCACACCATCATATGTAAATATATTTACATATGCACCTGCCTTATTTAGACCTCTATAAATGCCCTTTGCCTCCTAGCTCTTTCCTCTATTTCCTTTTACTTTCCTCTTGTCTCACTATCATGTTCATCCTTCATTTGGGTTTCAGTAATTCCTCATGGTTACATTACCCTTGGTCATGCCCTAACAGGCCTCCTGCACCTTCCTCACCACCAATTTGGATTACTTGTTGTTCCCTTGTCCCTGGGCTTGTTAACACCACTTACTTTCCCCCCACTTCCCCTTCTCCCATGCCTCCCCCACCCCCAGAACTGTCGGTCCCATTTTTTTCGCCTCCAGATTTTTCATCCAGCCTATCTTATTTAGAAAGACTTGCCAAACATTTCTTTTCTACATGGGCTCCTTAATATCATCTCCCCTTCTCCCACTACCACCACTGTACTTCCCTCCCCCAGAATCCCTCCTACTTGCTGTCTCTATAGGTTCATCAATCCCGGGTTTCATATACTTGAATGAGGAAACATTTAACACAACTTCAAGAGAGTAACCCCTACTGAACGAATGCCTCTGGTATACCCCCTAATGTGTACAAAAAATACCAAACAAAACAATATCAACAAAAAATACAGAAAATTTTGGAAACCAGACCTAGTCCAGCATGTAAACTAGCTTTTTGTCAGATATATCATTGCTATTCCCCCCACCCCAATCTGTGGGCTCTCTTTTAACTCTTTTGATGAAGTCTTTTGATGTTCACAAATTTCATAGTTTTAGAAGGCCCTAGTCCTTTGTTTTGTCTTCCACAAAACTTCTATTTTTTTAAAAATTAAAAGATCATATTATTGGGGGCTCTTACAACTCTTATAACAATCCATACATCAATTGTATCAAGCATAATTGTGCATATATTGCCATCATTATTTTCTAGACATTTACTTTCTATTGAGCTTTTGGTATCAGCTCCTCTTTTTTCTCTCCCCCAAACCCTGCCTTGTGACCTCTTGATAAATTATAAATTATTATTATTTTCATATCTTACACAGACCACTGTCTCCCTCCCCCCATGGTTTCTTTTGTTCGTGGGTATGCGTGGTTATGTGTCGATCATTGCAATCAGTTTCTCCTTCCTCCCATCCTCCCCCCCACTTCCTTCTACCCTTCTGGTATCGCTACTCCCGTTCCTGTTCCTGGATTCCATGTGTCTTGTGCTCTTATCTCATATCTGTACCTGCACACATGCTCTGGTGTAACCCGCAATGAAAGGCAGTACTGGGGTCATGATAAGTGCGGGGTGAGGAAGCCTAGAGGAATAGTGTTTGTTTCATTGGTGTTTTACTGCACCCTGGCTGACTCATACCCTTCCCTGTGACCTCCCTGTGAGGGGTAGTCCCACATTCTACAGATGTGCTTTGAGTCTGTGCTCTGACGCCCTTTGTTCTAAACAATATGGGTTTTGCTTGTTTGTTTGTTTGTTTGTTTGTTTGTTATGGATATTCTTATGCCTGTTACTCGGACCCAATGACACCTCATGATCACACAGGCCGGTGTACTTCTTCCATGTGTGCATGTTGCTTCTCAGCTAGATGGCCATTTATTTAACTTCAAGCCTTTAAGAGCCCAGACACTATATCTTTTGATAACCGGGAACCATCAGCTTTCTTCACCATATTTGCTTATGCACCAGCTTTGTCTTCAGCAATTGTGTTGGGAAGCTGAGCACTGTGAAATGCCAGGTTATTAGAACAAAGTGTTCTTGTGTCGAGGGAGTACTGAAATAAAGGCCCGATGTCTGCTGCTACCTTAATACTTAACATATAAATATATGTACATATATTTATTTCCCTATCATTATATATAAATATGGTTACATATATATTTGCCTGTATTTAGACCTTTATAAATGCCCTTTGGCTCCTAGTTCTATCCTCTATTTCCTTTTGCTTTCCTCTTGTCCCACTCTCATGTTCAGCCTTCTTTTGAGTTTCAGTATTTCCTCTCAGTTACATTGCCCTCCCTACCAGGCAACCTACACCCTCCTTGCCATCGGTTTTAGATCACTTTTTGTGCCCTTCTCTCTGGGTTTGTTAACACCCACTTCCTTTCCCCCACCTCCTCTTCTCCTGTGCCTCCCCGGAAACTCGGTCCCATTGTTTTCTCATCCATATCGTTTATCTTGTGTATCTTATCTAGATAGACATGCAGAGACAATAATAAGCACAAAAACAAGACAGAGCAAAACCAAACAACAACAACAACAATAACAACAACAAAAACCACCAGAACAAAAACAAAACCCCAAAGACAAAAAAAAAAAAGCCTATAAATAGTTCCAGGTCTGCTTGTTGACCTTTAGGAGTAAGTATTTTCAGTCCAGGCTGTTGGGGTGCCACCCTTGCCCCAAAGTCCGGGGCTTATACCGCTACACATAGCTTTGCTTCCTACATCTTTCCTTTGCTTCCTTTTACCTTCTTCCTGTCCAACCATCACACTCGCCCTTCTTTTGCCTCTTAGTGATTCCTCTTGGCTAGATTGCTATTGCTCCAACACCCTCAGGATCTCTACGTCCTCCTTGGTTTTTATTTTAATTCCTAGTTGTTCTCTTCTTGTCTATGGCGTTGTTTGTGCATTGCTCCTTTTCCCCACCTCCTTCTCCCCCAAGTCCCTCTGGGACCATCGGTCCTGCTTCTTTCTCCTCGAGCTTGCTTTCCATACCTATCTTATATAAGCAGACAAATCAACAATAACAGAGACCAAACAAAAGATGGAAAAAGAAAAAAAAAAAACCATACATAATTCCAGGTTTGTCCCCTGACCTTTATGACTATCTCCCCACTGCTCCTGGGGGAATTCTGGGAGCTGCCCCTCTTAGCCTGAAGTCTATTTTGGGTGCTCTTCAGGGGCTTTGTGGCTTGACTTTGCTCCCCTTGCTGATCTATTATGTTTCCTTCTTGGTTCACTCCGTTGCGGGGGAGTTCAGACTGGACTAACTCCCTGCAGTGGGTCCCCAGTGTTGTCCTCTGTTGATGTTTGCTCCAGCGTGGGGATAACATGTCTTGAGCTGTTGTAGTCCTCTGCAGTCCTCTCTGTGCCTTAGCAGCTCTGTGCAGGGATGTCATCCTCTGGGCTTGGTGTGCTGACATGGGGTCTAGACTGTCCCTTTCTCTTTTACCTTCTTGGTTTGCTTCTGTGTGGGAATAGTATGCCAGCCCCTCTCCCCAACCTGCAGGTTTAGTGTTGTTCTCTGTCCCACATACTTCTAGGGAGGGGATAAGTTTGGCTCTGATTGGGGCTGACCCTGTAACCCAATCTTTTAATGCATTTCTCCACATGGTTAACTTGACTTCATGGTTTGGTGCACTGTGGTGGGGTCTGTATGCACACTCCCAATTATGGGGAGATAACCAATACTCTCCCACTAGGTGGGTTAGTGCCCTGCTCCCCCATCCCCCACCGTGCCATCATCTCCCTTCTCCCCCATCTTTTCTGCCTCCCTCTTCCCACCTGCCCCCTTCTTTCTGGTGGATTAACATGGACCTCCTTGGGTTTGGTCTGACTGCCTTATACTTCAACTTGTGTAGTGTGAGATAAATGGCTTTTCTTCTATACCTACTGTTCTACAAACTTTTTGAAGTCCTCTCATATGATTGCCTGTCTCTGAGGTTCTTAGCCTGGTTTGCTTCTTCTATTTTCCATTATTTCTTCAACAGTCTACTGAAGTCAGATTTTACACATGAATGTTTTGGATTGAATAAAATACACAAAGAAGATAATTACATTTTAAAATAATATTTTTTCCTGTTGTTCTTAGTTGCTATGGTATGGGTTCCCTCTCGTGACAACCCCATAGATCACAATATGTCTGGTCCAAATGTCTGGTCCTGTACTATCTTCATAACCATTAGTATATTTGAACCGATCTCCTAGCACTGGATCAGATAATATCTTATTCCAATGCATAAGGTTTCTTATTGGCTTATTTTTGAGAGAAGATAGACAGGCCTGTTCTCTAGTCTGTCTTAGTCTGGAAGTTCCTCTGAAAGCTTTCCAACATGGGCCAACCAGCTGCTATTTGAAATACCAGTCACACAGTTTCTAGCATCATAGTCATATGCAAGCCACCATAGTAGGAGAAACTGACAGATGAATGTGGTGGCCTGGGACTGTTGTATACTTACTATTTTAGTGATCTCCTTGCTTTTATTATGACAAGTATTAATCTGGTAGGCAAGATTTTGCTAGTGTGAATGAATGTTATTGAAAGTTTTGTTTTATCACCAACACATACTATTTATATAAATAGTGTCTGCTTACTTAAGAATTTAATCTGCACAAATCAACAATTAATTTATTGTGGTCCATGCTGGCTTACATTTGTATAATGTACTTTTCTCAACAACGTTTTAAATCCTACACCATTTTCTAAATTAATGGCACTTTCAATAGAATTACCTTTTGCTCCAGGAGGATAATAATGTTCTCTAGCATAAAAGTATAAGGATGTCTCTCAAGTGAACTTGAGACATATATAAACTGAAGATATACAAATGGATTTGGGGCTCACACTTAATTCCAGCCCTAATCTGAAAACATTTAGTTCTTATAACATGGCCCTGCTTGATACTTACACTCATGAATAGTTCACTGACTATATAGGTGCTATAGCAAAGTGTGGCAAAGAAACTAGATGGTACCCAGCTATTAGAAAGAATAATATCTGGGGTCTTAGAGACTTTTCTCCATCAAACAAGCAGCCATCTAAGTAAGGTATCAACTAAGGCTACATGGAAGAAGCACACCAATCTATGTGAGCCAATGATTATAAATAATAAAATCCAAATCCAAATGAGAGAATAGTATCAAAGCTTAAATTGTGAACACTGGTTTGGAGAAGGCTAAAATTGACTATTACTGACTAATTTGATTTGGACAGTCATATGGTCTACTTGAATACTTACTGATGAAGATAAAAGTCTATGCCCTTCTGTATGGATTGCAACTTGATGTAAAGAAAACTAAATAGGATCTTTGGTGGTATGCATTGAATGGGCCACATTGACCTGGGCTTCTGGGTGCCTCCTGGAGACAACAGGCCAGATGCCATGGAATTCTGGGACACTGAATCCTGGATCTTCAAGCCTCACAACATGCTCCAGAGGCTGCATCAGTGAAACCTGATGAGGAAACTACACTTGGTGAACTGGAATCTGCCTCAGTGAGATAGATTGACCCAGTACCTGGAACCATATGCTAAAGCATGAAGATGACACAAGAATGGAAATGTTTTATTCTGGGTTTTTTGTAGAGTTACTATGAATTGGAAACAACTCAATGTCATTTAAAAACAAAAATAGCAAATAATAAGCTCCATTGATGGATCTAAGAGTTGCTTTAATTTTGTAGTAGTGCATATAGGCTATAAAACTTATCAAATATATGGAATATATCTTTCTTATTAAAAAACCTCTGGTAGGAAAACATCTGCAATTTTGATTAATGCCAAAATCACATGTATTCCAACAACTACTATACTTTGTTGCCTATGTTCATAATGAAAGGAAATGCTAAATTCAAATTAGCTATTGTTAAACATTTTTTTCAAGCATTTTTTTTCTATCCAAACCCCTGATCTTGAGCAGTTGTTTTTAATTGGGGGTGGCGGGGGGGGTGCTTCTTGGACTCTTTAGAATCTAATAAAAGTTATAGACCTTCACCCCACCAAAAATGTCCTGGAGGGAAAAAAAAGCAAAATACATGCAAACCCAATTTTGTGTGGAATTTGAGAAGCTAAGTGGACTTCAGCTCTAGAAGGATTAGACTAGAAAGACAGGTTTAAACTATATTATAGGAGATCATGGATAAGTAGAAAAAGTGTTTACACTGAAACTAATACATAATGATAGATAATTGGAGGGTTTCAACAGCAAAATAATACAACTGCAGATATGATCTCAGAAGGCTTAATTCAAATCTGGAGAAGTAAAATAATCTCTTTCTGATGGTTGATTTTGTTTTATACAAATGTTTGAATCTTTTATTCTTAAATACTTAGACAAAACCTAATAATAATTTTTGGGGTGTAATTTCTTAATTCAGTTTCTTGCTTACTAACTTTGCATGGGGAATCAATAGTACAAGATACATTAACAGAACCCTCTTCAAAGTATTGGTGACCACCATATTTCAGGTGTTAAGTTCATGACTGAGCCCTGAGCCACTGATTAACTGCCAAATATTAAATCTAGTTTATTTGTTAATATGGCTGAAAAAAAATATCAAATGCTACTACAAACATTTAACCATAAAGCTAACTTACCATTTATCCAGCAATTGATTTCTTTTTTGTCTATGTGACAGCTGTGACCACTTGGAGACTAAGAATCATCTCCCCATATATCATTTGATCACATTAGACAGACTCAGTCTCCCAGGTTAGAGAAAACCTAACTCACTGCCACGGAGTCCGTTCTGATTCACAACAACTCAACAGGACAGGGTAGAACTGCCCCATTTGAGGTTTCTGAGATTGTCACTTTTTATTGTATCAGCTGGTGGTTTCTAACTGCTGAACCCAACTCATAACTTCAGCCTAACTCATAATCCACTCTGCCACCAAGAGTCTTTCCTTCGCTCCTAGAGTTTGCCTATAGAGTTTGCAGGGTCTCCTTCAGCACTCAGAGAAGGTCACAATTTCTAAGAGTCAGTTATGGTTTCCAAGATGCCTTGGTGAAACAGGTATAGCCCTTCAAAGCAGACACCCTGGGGCTCAGCCTGAAAAATATCATAATTTCCCAACAGGCAGTCTTACTATTAAAACGCTTGCAAAGTAGGTCAGATCCTACACGTGCATTTTGTGAAAGCCAATTCATACTAAAAATTAGTAAAGCGAATCCTAAAATTTGTCCAATATACCTATCATTAGTTCCATTACATCCTGTAGAAGAAATTCTTGAGTATAATCTCCCACCTAATCTCTTTCAATTTCTCAGTCTCCCCTACTTTTGTGTCCCTTTTTCCTCCTTTCAATTCTTTCCATTTTTATGTAGATGGACTAAACCTTTCTCAGCAGGGGGAAGCTTTCCTCTTTCCAAGGAGGATGGAAGGAAGAAAAGCACAATATGTGCTAGCAGTTGCAGAAGTCTTTTTAGGAGGCTGGGAGATGAGGAAAACTGGGGGAAAATCTGATTTCAATTATTTTTGTTCTTATCACACAAAGTGGTAAGGCAGGTCAAAGTTGAAGAAAGCCTTAGAAGTCATTTGTTTATAGGTCATGTTAGAGAGGACGCCACAAAGATGTTACATCCCAGACTCTTTGGTTACAAATGAGAAAAATAAAACACTTAAGCTGTTTAAAAGTGTCAGAGAAGTGACTGTGTTGGCTTCTGTCACTGAAAAGCCTAATGTAACATCTATAGGAGTGATTGAATCTAGGAGGTTCACGTGGTTTTGCAAATAATATCTCATTTCTTCTTTCTGGTCTGTGTTGGTCTTATTGCTGTGTAGCTTATTCCCGAGTGGTGGCAGATTTGCTTAGCCAAGCCAATCAGGAGAAAGACTTTGCTTCCTTCCTCATGTTTTCAGATAAAGGTCCAAGGTGGATATACGTTGGCCCAGGGTAGGTCACTGGATGGTCTCTGGACCAGCTTCTCTGACTGTGATTGTTTGTGCCCACTTTTGTTCTTAACCCTGGAACTGATATGGACTGAGACTATATGTACCTAGGGATTTCCTCAAATGAACCAAGTTATTATTACCAGATAAAGAGTTGAATGTATATCTGAAAGTAAGGAGATGATAGATAGATAGATAGATAGATAGATAGATAGATAGATAGATAGATGATAGATAGATAGATAGATGATAGATAGAATGATAGATATAGATAGATAGATAGATAGATAGACATATATCTATATATATAGAGAGATGATATAGATATAGCTAGATGTAATATCTATATTACATCTATCCAAACCCCTGCAGGTCTGTTGCTGGCAAAGGATTGCAATGAGAGAAAGATGGTGTAAGCATACTCTTTGGTATAGTGTTAATTATTCTCTTGTGATTTCTGTTGGGTGCTGGCAAGATGGCTAATATGCTGATGATTTTGGTAAAACTTTAAGAATGAATCTTTCCTAACACCTTTGAGTGGTTCAAGTTGCCACCCTGTCTCCTTTTTGGGTTTATCTGAAAACCTGGAGGACCCTTGTCCTGATTTTGGACATTGCTATTAGGCTGGGACCTATTGCTTGCCTTATCCTTTTCTAGCCCAGTCTCCTAGGTACTGGGCCTCTTAAACTGTTTTCCTGGTCAAGTTGCTTGCTCTGCTTGGTGCTCTAAATAGTTAGTCCATACTTCTAAAACATTGCCAGTCTTGCTTGTGTAGCTTGATTCTCCATATTTTGATGCTTACCTGGAATTGAACTAGGATTGTGATGAAGAAATCTCTTGGTGGTTGCCCCTCATGTAGCAGAATTTCTCCTTCACTTTCTACCTCTGATTTTACTCCTGCATATCTAGTATTGTTCAGCAGGGTTCTATCCCACATCAGGGATTAATTCCAACATTACTCTAAAGATACCATGCTGCAAACAGATTTAATTAATTCAATAAACCTTTGCTTTAGAGCCCCATAGTTGTGTACTTAAAAACACGAATATTCTCAAGAATAAAAACCATATCTCTCTAACTCATAATAATAATTCACTCAATACCTTGAAGCATTTGCTGATGAAATTTAAAGACTGCAGTATTCAGTATGGGTTGCAACTCAATGTAAAAACAAATCCAAATTCTCACAAATGGACCAACATCATGACAAATAGAAAATCATCAAAATTGTCAAAACTTTCATTGTGTTTGGACCTATAATCAGTGCTTACAGAAGCAACAGTCATGAAAGCAAAGAACTCATTGCACTGGACAACAAAATCTGTTACCCAAGAACACCTCTTTAAAGTGTTGATGCGCAAGGATGTCACTTTGAAGGCTCAGTCTTGCTTTAGCCAAGTCCTGGTAATTTTGATGGCCACATATGCATGTGAAAATTGGACAATAGATAAAAAACATTGCAGAAGAAATGCATTTGCCACTTATGATGTTGGAAAAAAATATTGAAAGTGCCATTAACTGCCAAAGGAACAAACAAATCTGCCCTGGAAGTACAGCTGGGGTTCTCATTAAAATTGAGGCTATCTATTGGCTACTGGTCATCGCTAGCCACAATGATTGGTATATTACTGATGTATAATGTACTAATGACGTATTAATGTCTTGGATAAAAGATAATAACTTATGCTTCAGTACACAGAAATGTACTAAAAATGTTGCAATTTCTAAAGACATTGCTTATGATTTTATATGTAAAAATAAATTTAACATGTTAATAGATAAAAAAATTACTGCACTTAAGGGATTGTTGTGGTTAAATGAAAGCACGGGATAGTCAACAGCTATTCATAATTTTGTAACAAATAGTAGTAAGTTTTTAAAAAGTGAGGATATCTAGACTTTCTCTCACATACTTAGGACATGTTCTCAGAAGAGTCCAGTCCCTGGAAAAGGACATCACACTTAGTAAATTAGAGCATCGGTGAAGAAGAAGAAGACTCTCCAGGAGATAGATTGACACAGTGGCTCTAAGACTGGAGTCAAGTATCAACAACAATTGTGGGGATGACTCAGGACCAGGCAGTGTTTTGTT
The DNA here is from genome assembly GCF_000313985.2 of Echinops telfairi. Classification (NCBI taxonomy): domain Eukaryota; kingdom Metazoa; phylum Chordata; class Mammalia; order Afrosoricida; family Tenrecidae; genus Echinops; species Echinops telfairi. The sequence continues at coordinate 2,758,016 of NW_022111329.1, read as the reverse complement.
TTGTTGTACGTAGTGTTATGAGTCAGAGCAGACTCAGCACCACTTAACAACAGCAATAACAGCAATAATACCTGTGGATTGGCTGGAGTTTGGCTGGTTGAGGCTGGACTTTGCTTGAGTCTAAGGTGATGTCCTGCTTTGCTCCATGTCTTTCATTCCTCTTAGATGAGCAGCTATCCAAAGCTTTTTCTTATGGTAAAAGACAGGATAGAAGGGAAGCTCAATTGTATCCAAAACACCTAATTCGCTGCCATCAAGGCAATGCTGACTCATAGTGAGTGGCCCTATAGAATAGGGTACAACTGGCCCTGTGATCTTCTGAGATGGTAAATCTTTATCAGAATAAAAAACCTCATCTTTCTCCCGCAGAGCTGCTGGTGATTTTGAACTGCTGACTTTCTGGTTAGCAGCCCAGTATGTTACTCACTACTATTCCAGCAAGGCTCCTTGGTTATGTTATGTTAGTTAACCAACATTAGCCAGAGAAAAGAAAACAATAACAACAAAACCTAAACCTTTGCTCAAATAAAACTCACTGTCACTGACTTGTAGTAACCCATTATAAGATGGGGAAACCCAGGGAACCCAGGGCGGTTGACCCCTCAGGACCAGTGCTGAGAGTGACAATACCGGGAGGATGGGGTGGAAAAGGGCAACAGATTACAAGGATCTACATGTGACCCCCTCCCTGGGGGATGGACAACAGAAAAGTGGGTGAAGTGAGACGTCGGACAGTGTAAAATATGACAAAATAATAATTTATAAATTATTAATGGTTCATGAGGGAGGGGGGACCAGGGAGGAAGGGGAGAAATGAGAAGCTGATGCCAAGGGCTTAAGTGGAGAGCAAATGTTTTGAGAATGATGATGACAACAAATGTACAAATGTGCTTTATACAATTTATACATTGCTTTATACAATGTATGTATGGATTGTGATAAGAATTTTATAAGCTCATCCATCCTGGATTCCCTGTATTTTCAGTCCCGTTGTATTCTCCTCCAGATTGTTCATCCAGCCTGTCCTATCCAGACAGGCCTGCGGAGACAACAACATGCACAAAAACAAGACAGAGCAAAACCAAGCAACAAT
>NW_022111329.1:2746955-2756196 GCF_000313985.2 Echinops telfairi | reverse complement strand
GAGAATGATGTACAAATGCGCTTTACACAATTGGTGTGTGTATGGATTGTGATAACAGTTGTATGAGCCCCTAATAAAATGTTAAAAAAAAAAAAAGAATTGTATGAGCCCCCAATAAAAGTTTTTGAAAAAGAAAGAAAGAAAAGAAAACACATAATCTAAAGGAGGAAAAGTGAATTCCATCCCAATGCAGCTGCCAGAAATAAACTCCTGTTTTCATTTTTTTAAAAAATTAAAAAACAGGGTAGAACAACCCTTTTGTATTTCTGAGACTTTTAAATCTCTACAGGAGTAGACAGCCTCATCATTATTCTTTGGAACAGCTGGTGAGTTAAATAGCAAAAGAAACATATTCTTCCCATGGAAGTAGGTTTGAGGAAAAGAAATGTTTTCTAAACAGTGATGTAATATATTATAAACTCTCCTACCTTTTTGCTACATCCCAGAAACTATAACTATTCTACCCACCTCAGGGCCTATGCACTTACTTTTCCTTTTGCCCTGAACAGTCCATGTCCTGTTATTAGAGCACAGCCCTATCTATGAGAAGGAGTTGTGCCATTAAATTCTGTAATTTGCCCTCAAACAATATTTTCAAAGGTTGGATTGCCTTACGCTTGGTGTTGAGCTAATGCTCACATTGATCTCAGGGTGGACTTGGAGTGCCTGTGATTCATTGTACTGAATCAGGTCTTACCAATGATTCTGAGGAGCCCCTTCAGAAGGCTCCTGAATGCCTGTGAAATTTGCCATGCTGGCACTTCCTCTGTCTTAGTCATCTTGGCACTTCCAGAATAAAGTATGTTGTATGTGGACACAGATCTAGATATCTCTGTGAGGATGTTCAGTAAGTATGACTGAGAGGGGTCATCCATCTAATACCCTCAGTTCTGAACTGTGTGTTTCCCCTCCCACCTCTTTTTAACAGTGTCTACATAAAAATCCAGTGGCATTGATTACATTATTCATGTTGTGGGAGCATTGCCACTGTATGAATTATTCCAGTCCCATGAGCACACACTCTATACTCTATAAGCAGAGCTTCTCCTTTCCCCCTTTCTTTCACAACTCTAACCACTAATTATTTCTGTGTTCACATATTTTCTTAGCTGATATAAGCTAGATTATACAATATTTGTCCTTTTAGAACTGACTGACTTCATTCAGCACTGTGTTTTCAAGGTTCTTCTATGTTATGGCATGTATCAAAATTACATTTCTCCTTATGACTCAGTACTATCCCATTGTGTGTATATATACTACATCTTATTTATTCACTCATCTGTCTCTGGAAATTTAAATTCTTTCCATCTTTGGCTATATCTCTTCCCCTTCTCTATCCTCAATCCTGGAGATAGTAACTATTTCCTGACATTTCTACTATTAGGCTTACCCCAGACCCCATTGTTTCTTTCAATCATCAAAAAACAAAAACAAAATAACTACAATCCATTATTTGTAATAAACCCACTCTCTGAATGATACCTAAAATCAAAATACATGTGTGTTTTGATCTCACTCAAACTCAATTTTGGAGCAGTTAGCTAGTTAAGGATTTTTTCTAAAAGAAAGGAATTCAGAATACAACTCAGGCTGTAGACATTAGACAAATGACTTCACCTCTGTGAGTCTTTGTTCATTTACCTGCCAAAGGAAGAATGTAGCTTGATCCCTCTAGAGTATGTCTCATCATGATACACTTGTGATTTTGTGCTTCAATCATCAAGCTCACCCCCAGTTTCATGGGAACAGTCCATTACCTTCCAGTTCTCCCCTCAGCTGATCTCATTGTTCCTCACTCTCACCTCGGAAAGGCCTCCTTTTCCCCCAGATTGCTATCCTTTTCTAAACGATCTCTGTATCTTAATTCCAGTTAAGTCATCTCTTGGCTAGACTTGTTTTCCCATGGAGAATTTAACCACCTCTGAAAAGGAAATCTCTTACTTCCCGAATGCATTTTAAGAATGGATTTGACGAATGTCTGGGCTCAATGAGCTTTACGAGTCTTCTCCAACTCTGTGAGCTTCACACCAACCCATTTTCTCTCTATGAGCTGCAGGGTTCAGGCATTTCTGCTGGAAAGTAAAAGTTCTGTCAACACCTCTTCCTGACATGAAACAATAATACAATGAATAGACTTAATGTATAACAGATGCCCAAGTACAATTTAAGGTGAATAATTGTGGATAAGGATCTTTCATCACCTAACACACAATCATGTCCAGCTGGCATCTGAGAAATAATTTATATGAGAATGTTGAACAGACCCTCAACTACCCTCAAGTATCTTAATATAAGAAATATTTAGTTTTAATCTATCAATAGTTAAACCAATGATGCATTTGAGGTACTGCCTCTACTTGTTCTAAGCATGTATCCATGTTATCTCTATGATAAGTTGACCCAGTTCTCATGCTTTGGGGGCAATGACATATTTGGTGCCAGAAATACTGAAACAGTTGGTGTGGGATCTTTATTGGTGAGTCACATTCTTCAGTGAGCTGTGTTGAGCCTTATACTGGAAGCACAGAAACTACTGAATTTGAAACTAAAATAATTGTCAAAGGGTAACAAAGAAAAACAGAGAACACTGTCTTAGAAACTATTAGTTTTTTCTCTTTTTTTAGACATTCTGTAGTCACCCACTTGCCATGATTAATATATCTGATTTCCAGGTAATAACAATGGAAAATGTTCTTACAATGCCATATTTAAATATCTCAAACGTGTTTTAGGTGAGCTCTATCCACCACCTTGTTCACTTTGGACATAACATAAATCAAGAACAATTGTTAGAAAAGGACATCATGCTTGGTAGATTAAAGGTCAGGGAATATGAGAAAAACCCTTATAAGATGGATTTGACATAACACCCATAGAATGGATTCAAACATGCTGACAATCATGGAGATAACCATTTTTTACAAAGAGATTTCCATGTATAACTGATCCAATGACAATTAACTGATCCAATGACATAACAGCTATAGCATCTATTGCCCTATGAGGTCATTGATGAGGAACTGCACATATTTATTGGGGGAAATGATATTTCTCATATTTTAAATGATGACCAACACTCTGCTAGCATTTTTTAGAGTTCTTCAAGAACCACTCGACATATTTGACAACTTATCACAGATTGGGAAGTGTATGAAAAAGAAGGGATGGGACTTGAGCTCGGATGTCAAATACTGAGCTTTCAATCCAAGAGAAGGACATTGTCTTATGTGATCATGTCTACTGTTATTATGGAGACAGAATGTGTCATTCCCTTAATTTGCTTTATTATCTTATAATTACTTTCATTTTAAACCTCTCAGAATCCCTTTATTTACTTCATCTGTTTTTCCTCAAGACACTCCATAGAGAAAGGGCTTAGAGTTCATTGACACTTAATATTGTGAAAGGCATTAATGGCATCAATTATTTCTGGCCTTGTTTTAATGGATGCACATTAGAGAAATTACCGGGTGGCTAAAAAAGAGACACAGTGGTATTGAACACATGCATCTATGCTCAAGTCCAGGCCAGAAATTTTTTAGTAGATAAGGTTCTTCTACCCATTGGTCATTTATTTTCTTATTCCTTTCTTTTTTTGTCTTATTCCTTTTCTTTATAACCCAGCCTATTATCCTCATTTCCCTTCATCCTTGAAAAAAATTCTCATTTTTTCCCCATTAGGGAATCTAATAAACTCACTTACATTGACTTATGGATGGCAGATGAAACTTACTATGTTTGTTATAATCAATTAAGATAAAAGATAAGAAAAAAGAATGGGGAAAAAACTCAGAATAGTTTGAATTTAAAAGGAAATAAACTCTTAAATGGAACATATAATATGTAATTGCAGAATTGAAGACATAGTGAGTTGATCCAAAACCTTTTAAAAACTCCACAATTACTGCAATGACCACCTATAAGTTAATCTTGTCCAACTCTGACAGCCTCAAATATAGAGAACAAAATAGATATTTTAGCCCTAGCTAAATATTTTAGCCCTAGATATTTTAGCCCTAGCTAAATATTTTAGCCCTAGATATTTTAGCCCTTCATAGCTCTGGAATGTACATGTTGGTCAATATCCATCTTGAGCTCATTTTTGTGCATGGGGAAAGATGTAGATTCTATTTCATTCTTCTGCAGATGTAGATCCAATTTTGCGAGTACCATTAGTTGAAGCTGTCTCTTTTGCAATTAATGGTTTGGGGCCCTTCATTGAAAATCAGTTGTCTATATATAGGAGGCTATAAATAGCCATTAAGAAAAAATGGCTCAACAGAATGCAGCAATTATCTAGCAATTGCATTGATATCACATGCAAGTAAAACTTCGCTGAAAATAACCAAAATAGTTGAAGCAGTATATCTATCAGCAGCTTCCTGGAATTCAAACTGGATCCAGAAGAAGGGATATCATGGCACAAGTGATATCATTGCTGATGTCAGATGAACTTAGACTGAAAGCAGAGAATACTGAAAGATGTTTATTTGTATTTTGTCGGCTATACAAGATAGAGGACTGGATCAGGATTATGGCCACCAGGTAACAAGGACAAGACGATCTTTTCAGCAACTTCCAGAGAAATCTCACTAAGAGGGAAGGCTTGTGCTCCCTGAAAGCCAGAATAATAACTTAAAAGCTAGTACAAAAAATTGACACAACGAAATAAGACTGCACTCTAACAAGTTTAGATAACCTAGAAGAAATGGACAAATACCTCGAAATATACCATCTACCCAAATTAATGCAGATGGTGGTAGAAACTTCAAAAGACCCATAACAAAAGAAGAGATAGAGAGAAAATCAAGAAACTTCCAACCATATAGGGGAGTTCAATCAAGTAGTCATTGAAGAGACTTTGACAATTCTACACAGACTATTCCAGAATATAGGTAGGGACAACACACTCCCAAACTTATCCAATGAAATGAGCAAATACTGATACCTAAACCAGGCAAAGACCCCACAAAGACAGAGAACTACAGACCATTATTCTTCATGAACACAGACACAAACATTCTTAACAAAATTCTGTCAAATAGAATCCAACAACATTAAAAAAAAAAAAAAGAATTCACCATTGTGTTAGGCAGGGTTCTCTAGAGAAATAAATCCAGGACACGTATGATTATATATATATAATCCAGGACACACACACACACACACACACACACACATATATATATATATATGATAGGTTTATACAGAGAGCAGGCATATAGCAGGTAATTAGTCCACACAGCAGCAGAGAGGGCTCAGTTTGACTCCCTTTCTTAGAACATTTAATATACTGCAAGTCCTTCAATTCACAAAGGCTGCCTGTCCAAGTTCAAGGGAGCTAACAGTGGAGTCTTCCCTCAGGCAAGACAGGCAGGGTCTGCCCACAGGCAGCAGACAGCAGGGTGGGTCAGCAACAGTCAGTAGCTCTGGAGCTTAGCAAAACAAGCCCGATGTGATCTCCAACTCAAGTGATGCCTGGCGATAGGATCCACAGCCTCAATTTCAAGCATGTGACGAAGCAGGTCTGTGACGAAGCAGCATGTGACGAAGCAGGTCTCGAAGGAGCCTCAAGCTTTATCAACACAATCCACCAGTTGGCTTGGCCCACAGATAGCACAACACACAGTTGAGGCAAAGAACTAGCTCAAGCTGCAGCATGCTGGTCTGATCACCAGGCAGCAAGAGAAAAGTGGGTGAGCCTTGGAAAGCCATTTATCTTGTTGCTCTCCAATCAAGCTACAACCTGATTAAACTCTGCGTACACATTTCTATTGGCCTAATTGGCACAATAAACCTATCACAGCCATGATCAAGTAGGATTCAAACCAGGTATGCAAACATAGTTAAATATTAGAAAAATAACCAATGCAAGTCACTACAGAAATAGGAATAAAGATAAGAATCATATGATCATATCCATAGATGCAGAAAAAGCAGTAATGCCATTTACAATAGCCACATAAAAGAGAAATACTAGGAATAAACCTAACCAAAGAAACAAAAGATGAGTACAGGGAAAACGAAACACTCTTTACAGGAAAACAAAAGAGACCTCACAACTAGAAGGAAATCTGTATTCGTTGATCAGGAGACTTAATATTGTAAAATAACAATACTACTCAAAGCAATCTATAAATAAAATGAAATTCTGATCCAAATTTTAAAAAACTTCATTTTTTTAAAGAAACGGAAAAACTAATTATCAAATTCTTATGGAGAGATAAGAAAACTAGAATAAGCAAATAACTCTGTAAGAAGAACAAACTAAGAGGTTTTATGCTACCCAATCTCAAAATGTATTACGCAGCCACATTAGTCAAAGTAGTCTGGTACTAGTACAATGATAGATACATAGACTAATGGAGCAGAAGCAAAGACCCAGAAATAAATGCATCCTCCTATATATAGGCAACTGATTTTCAATGAAGGGCCCCAAACCATTAATTGCAAAAGAGACAGCTTCAACTAATGGTACTCGCAAAATTGGATCTACATCTGCAGAAGAATGAAATAGAATCTACATCTTTCCCCATGCACAAAAATGAGCTCAAGATGGATATTGACCAACATGTACATTCCAGAGCTATAACGGTCATCAATGAGAACATTGGGGCAAACCTAAGGGTCCTGTTGCAGGGCATGCACATCTACGAAATCTGTATAATAAAGGAAGCACACACGCCAGAAGACAAAATAGATGTCTGGGACCGACTAAACATAAGGCACTAATGTGCATCAAAATGCTACTCAAAAAAGAGAGCCCACAGACTGGGAAAAGAATCTTTAGCAATCATTATTGGATAAGGAACTAATTATTAAAATGTATAGAATTCTGCCACACCTCAATAAGAAGTAAAACAAATAATCCCATGACAAAGTAGATAAAAGACAGGAACAGATAGATGACAAAAAATTACAAAAAATTACATTCATATCGTTAGGAAATACAGTATGTGAAAAAATGTTATCTGGGAGATGCAAATATCAATCTACACTTACAACAATAGCTCAATTAAACAAACAAACAAAAAGAGAAAAAAATGCTGGAGAAGGTGTGGAAGTATTGGAATTTTTATACACTGCTAATGGGTTTGTAAACATGTATATCCATGATGGAAAGTGATATGGTGCTACTTTAAACAACTGGGAATAGAAATCCCATATGACCAGCAATATCTCTCCTCCAAAAAAGTTAAAATGCAACAGGAACAGATATATGTTCATGTTTATCACTACACAGTTCAAAGTAGTAAGAAGTTGGAAACGACCAAATGCCCACCAGTGGAAGAATGAATAAAGAAACTCTAAAAGGAACCAGAGACATATAGAAACCACAGCTATATGGATTTTGGACTCACACTTAATTCTAGCCCTCATCTAAGAACAATGAGTTCCTATGGCATGGACCTATTGGACACTCACCCTCATGAAGAAACCACTGAAGATAAGGGGGCTGTAATAAAGTGTGGTGAAGAAACCTGATGTTACCTGGTTATCGGAATGAATAGTGTCTAGGGCAGTGGTTCTCAACCTGTGGGTTGCGACCTCTTTGGGGGTCAAATGGCCTTTTCACAGGGGTCGCCTAAGGCCATCGGAAAACACATAAATATTTCACAATATATTTTCAAAACATATTGTTTTGTGATTAACCACTATGTTTCAATTATGTTCAATTTGTAACAGTGAAAATACATCCTGCTTATCAGATATTTACATTATGATTCATAACAGTAGCAAAATTACAATTATAAATTAGCAACGAAAATAGTTTTATGGTTGGGGGTCACCACAACATGAGCAACTGTATTATAGAGTTGCGGCATTAGGGATGTTAAGAACCACTGCTCCAAGGGCTTAAATGTCTTAAAACAAAGTGCTATCTAAATGAAGTGGCCACTAAGTTCACATTGAAGAAGTACACCAGGCTGTGTGATTCAAGGATTGCAAATAATAAAATCCAAATCTGAAAGAGAGAATCCCTTGCTCAAAGCCACACCATTGTCAATTAAGAACACCCAGTTTGGATAAGGCTGTGGAAGCCCAAAATCCATTTGAATGGTCTCCACATGGATTAAGCCTTCAATGAATTCCATTTTATAATTGTCTAGGGATATGAATAGCCTTGCTATCAAATAGAGAGCGCTATAAAGTCTATTATGGATGTTGTTGTTAGTGACCATGGAACCAGTTCCCACCCATACGGACCTTATGCACAACAGAAGGAAACATTGTTTGGTCTTGTACCATCTTCAAAATTGTTTTTATGCTTGAAGATATTGTTGCAGCCATGGGATCAATCCATCTCTTATAGGATTTTCCTCTTTTCTGCTGCTACTATACTTTACCAAACATGATTTCCTTCTCTAGGAATTGGGCTGTACTGACAACATGTTCAAAAGCTCACCATCCTTACATCCAAAGAGCACTCTGGCACAAGGAATACTTCTTCTAAGACAGATTGGTTTGTCCTTTTAGCAGCCCATGGTACTTGTAATATTCTTCTCCGGCACCACAATTCACATGCCTCAATTCTTATTTGGTCTTCTTTGTTCAATACCCAACTTTCACATGCATATGAGGCAACTGAAAAATAGCATGACTTTCAGTCAGGTGCACCTTAAAGTAACATTCTTGCTTTGTAATACTCTAAAGAGGTCTTGTGCAGCAGATTTACCTAATGTAACCCACCTTTTGATCTTTTGCCTGCTGCTTCTGTGAACATTGGATGATGTAGTTAAGTTAAAAAAAACTTGTCATTTTATCTCCCATTTGACCCATTTAAAATTTTTCAGTTTTTAATTTTCTGCTTTATTTTCAATTGATATTTTCCTTGTTTTGTCTTGTTAATGTTGTTTGTTGTTGTTGCTTCGTGCTGGTGTTTGATATGATTTTCTCTATAGTAAATCCAGAATAGGTATGTGAGTTAGTTAGTTTATTGTGCCAACCTGGTCAATAAAAACATGTGGGGTAATTGAAGGGTGGAGGGATAAATGGCTCGATGCACCTCACCCTTCTAATTCTCGGGTCTCTTGTTTCTGATGGTCAGACCAGGGTGGAGCTGCCTTAGCCAGTCCTCTGCTTCAACTGGCAAAGCTCACTTTCTGCAAGACATCCCTGAGGAGAAGCCACATGGACCTACCCTGATTCAACCCTGGGTGCTGGAGCAGCCGTGTGGAGAACCCTGTCAGTGTTGAGATGCTTACACATTCACTAACTCAGCTTTCCTCCTGCAGTT
>NW_022111329.1:2725004-2746603 GCF_000313985.2 Echinops telfairi | reverse complement strand
ATGGAGGAGGACTTTGTGGATTGGTGTCGGACATATGGGTTAATGTTGGACTTGTGGGCTTGGGCAGCACTGGGTTGGGATGTTTTCTTTGATGTGCAGTTAACCTTTATATAAAACTCTCTCTTATCCATGAGTTTCTGTGACTTTGTTTCTTTAAAGTACCCAGGCTAACACAGTATGTATGTAGAGATAGTCACTGGATTAATAATTAAGTGGGGGCATGGCAAGGGAAGACAGCAGGAAATGGGGGGTGGGGTCTAACAAAAAATGAGTAGGAGAAAAATGTTCTGAAATTGATTGTGGTGGTGATTGCACAACTCTTCTTAAATATGATCAAAGTATTACAGTTTATGATATATGAATTACATGTCAATCAAAGTTTTATTAAAGTAGGTTGATATGTCCAGGCATGTGTGCTTGGGTTTAGTTAAATCTTAAAGTCATTTTTTTTTTATTGCAGGTCACCATCCAGAGAGGTGATGAGGCAAAGCCACAGAAGCAGCTGCTTCTGGAAGGACTAAGGACAAGGTTGCCTTTATGGTAGCAGAGATTCTTCAATAATTGGAAGTTAACTGACAGAGGAGAATAGATGCATTTGAATTAAGGTACTGGTGAAAACATTGAAGGTACCATGGACTGTCAAAAGAACAAGCAAATCTGTCTTGGAAGAAATACAGCGAGAATGCTCCATAGAGGCAAGAATGATGAGACTTTTTCTCATGTATTTATTATCAGGAGAGACCAGTCACAGGAGAAGGGCATCGTGTTTAGTAAAGCAGTGGGCCAGTGACAAAGGGAAGACAAGATGGATCGACACAGCGTAAGGATGGCAGTGCTTTATTCTCTTGTACATTAGTTTGCTATGAGTTGGAACAGACTTGGCGGCATCTAGCAACAACAATTACGAGATAGCTTGGAGGCAATTAATTAAACAATTCTCAGCTGCAGGAAATGGAATTGATACCCTGGTATTTAAAAGCAACAGTGGAAGGTTTTGGTGGGAAAAGTAGTGGATTTATGTTCTTGTTCCACTTGTCTGTTGTAGGAGGTATATGTGTTGCTATGATGTTGAGCAGGTTTCAGTGGGGTTTCTAGGCTAAGCTAAACTATGAAGAAAGGTGTCTCCATCTACTTTGAAAAAACAGCCAGTGGAAACCCTATGAGTCATAACAGCTCATTCTTGCTGTGCCTGGGACCCCTTTGTGACTGAAAGCAAGAACAACAGATTTACGTAAGATAGGTCTGGGTTCAACTTCTTACCAGGAAAACAAAGCAAAACAAAAAGCTCCCATCACACCTCTTTTCTCTTCTGAAAAAAAGAGTTGAAGGGGATTCCTTTCTCATAAAATTGTTATTAAGATTAAACACATATAGCAGCCTCCTAAAAAATGTTATTTGTCTTTCCCCTCCATTGATTTGTACCTCTTTCTGTAAGTATTTATTGAGATCTACTATACTAGATTAGGACTTTAACACATATTTTGGGTAAAACAAATAAATCCCTAACACCAAGCTTAGACCCATTGGATGAGTAGGAGATAAATGACCAATAGGGAAATGCATGTGGAAAGTTGGGAGGCAGCATGTAACATTCCAAGAAAGGAAAATGACAGCCAAGGATAGACCATACTGAACCCACTGCAATAAAATCCTGTCCAACTTACAGCAACTCAGTAGAACAGAGTAGAACTGTTCCCAAGGGTCTCAAATCATTATGCTAGCAGACAACCTCATCTTTCTATCACACTGCTGACCTTGCAGGTAGCAGCCCAGTGTGTAATCTACTATACTCTCTGGACTCCTTTCGAACATACTACTAGGTGTCAAGGTAAGTGAAGAAGGCTCACAGCTGCCTTGATTTGATCTACAAGGGCGAATAGATGACATTGGGATACTTCCTATTAGTCTAAACATTTAGTAAATATAGCTTTGTGTTCAACTATATTTATTATTTGTGGACTGACTCGGTGCCTAACAATGGATTCGATTTTCTTTAATGGTTACTCAATTCAATTATTCATTGACCAAAGTAACCAGGTCATAAACAATTATTCGTTCTTCTTAATAACACATTAGCTTGATTACAGGAGTAATTGGGAAAGATGACCCAGCTAATTGATTTAGGGGAAAATATGTTTCCCCATATTTGCAGAGATTGATGCAACTTAATACAGTTTGGCGAGAATCTAGTTGGAAATGGAAAGATCTGTTCATGACAACCTAGTTTAGGCTTTAAAATATGTCTTTGTTTATGATCTTGTAGTACTGATCTCATGTTGACCTGACATGACCTGATACATTATGCATAACTTCTAAGGTCCAAGTCTATGTCCATATATCTGCCAGACAACCCTTAGTTGCAAAACAAATCTTGGTGTTTAATAGAGCAAGAAACTATGCTATATTGTAAGCAACAAGAAAAAAGTTTGTATTGTGTTAACCCCAATTGGACCTGATAGGACGAGTCTGAGATTTGAAATAAGAAAAACTGAATGTTAAATTCAGTCTGGCCCATGAGTCGTTGTCACTTTGGCTGCCTATTTGGAGACTCAGACTTTTCATGTATAAAATGGGGATGGCAATACCTATTCCTCAAGATTAAATGACATCAAATAAGCAGAGGCAAATGTCCAATCAACAAACTTAACTTTTTCTCCTTCCTTTCCTCTTTCCTTTACAAGTTAGCTGTATGTTGCATCATTATTTACAATAGGCAAGAGGTGGGAACAATCTAACTGCCCACAAAGAGATGAATGAATGAACACAATTTGATTACACACCCACACACACAGTGAAATATTATTTAGCCATAGGGAAATGCAGTTTGGATATGTGCCACAACATGGATGAATCTTGAAAACATTATGCTGAGTGAAATAAGCCAGACATATGAAAAAAATGTATGACCCCACATAAGAAATAGCTAAAATAAACAAATGCAACATGACAAAAGTTTAGTAGTGTGAACAAAGAGCTTACACTATTGAGTTTCTGTTCAAGGTGACGAAAACACATGGAAATAGAGAATTTCACAACAGGGTGAATGCAATTGTGTTAGTCTGGGTACTTTGGAGAAACAAATCCACGGAAACTCATGTATAAGAAGGAGTTTTATATAAAGGTTAAGTGCACATCAAGAAAACATCCCAACCCAGTGCTGCCCAAGCCCACAAGTCCAACATTAACCCATATGTCCAAGACCAATCCACAAAGTCCTCCTCCATCTCACAGAACACACACTATGATGCTGACTGCAGGAGGAAAGCTGAATCAGTGAGCGTGTAAGCATCTCAGTGCTGGCAGGGATCTGTACACGGCTACTCCAGCACTCAGGGCTGCATCAGGGTAAGTATATACGGCTTCTCCTTGGGGATGTCTTGCAGGAAGTGAACCTTGCCATCTGAAGCAGGGAACTGGCTAAGGCAGCTACACCCTGGTCCAACGATCACAAAGCAAGAGACCCGAGAACCAGAAAGGCAAGGCTCACCGAACCATTTATCTCTCAGCCCTTCAATTAACCCCACATGTATTTATCGGCCAGGTTGGGACAATAAACTTTAACTATCTCAGCAATGATGACACTGAATTGTACACTCAAGAATGATTTAAGTGGCAACGTTTTGTGGTATAAGTTTAACAAATGCCAAAATTTGGTTATATATATTTACAAACTTCAAACCAAATGCATGGCTATTGAGTCAATTCTGACCCATAGAACTGTCCCACAGGGCTTCCAAAGGTTTCGTCATCACAGAAATAGGCTGCCACATCTTTCTTCCTCGGAGTGGCTACCCAGTTGAAACCACCGATCTTTCTATTTGTAGCACATGCTTTAATCATGGCACCACCAAGGCTCCTTATATATCAACTTTACCATAGTAACAGTAAAATAGTAGCTGAAAAATATGAGCCTACACAATGAGAAAATGAACAGTCTCAAATAGGACTTCTTAAGTAAGGAACTCCCTAGTAATGGCAGGCAGAGTGCAGTGGAGGGGATGTTAGAGCAGGACTCATGTAGTAGGGAGAATGCTATCATCCAGAGATGGCAATATCCACAGTGATCATTCTGTGTCCATCGGACCTGTCTCCAAGAGACTTCTGTGTTTGCAAACTAGTTAATAAGCTAGGCATGAGTGTGGCTAAAAAGGCTAATGGGCAAAATAGTATCTGTTACTCTTCTGACACGGAAAGCACTACTATGAACACATTTGTTTCTTCACTTTAAAAGATACCAGTTCAAAAGGCACGAGGGGAACTGACCTGGGCTGGAATTGATGTGAAGTTACCACTGTGCAAAGGGAATTTATGCATGGGAACTGGCTACCCTGATTATTATCATGCTAATACAGAAAGCACGTTTTGTTGTAGGTGAAAGGTCTCAGTTTTCTGAGTGTTTATGAACTTCTAGAACTACAGGAGCATTCTGTTGGTGTTGACTCAGACTGGCTGCAGTCTGGTGTTAAAATCATGATCTCAATAGACAGGGAACTATTAATCTTCTTGTGGTCTGTTAGATAGAAAACCACAGGCAGTGAAAGCACAGCTGGCTGGGAGTGAGAAATGTTGCTTTAGAAGGGAACAGTCGAGTAGCCTGGTGTGAAACCACATGACAGCTCAGCCTTGATCACTGGTTAAAACAGGTTCAGACATGGCAAGATCTGGCAAGGTGGGTGTGAGAACCTCAGGGTACTTTGTTCCACAGGCCGCTCACTGTCAAAGTCCTGGATAGAAAGTCAGAAAGTAAAATCCCTGGGCTTGCAAAAACTCTGTCCAGCTCTCTCAGGGCAACAGATACTGGGAAAACACCAGGGAAAAGATCTGGCTGGAATCCTGGAGGTGTAGTGCTTACGAATGGTCAGCAGTTTGAAACCACCAGTACCTCTGTGGGAGAAAGACTGGGCTTTCTACTGAGTCATATGTTACAGTCTGGGAAGCCCACAGGGGGTCTCTATGAGTCAGCATTGACTTGGTGGCAGTGAGTTTTGTTTGAGAGACATACCAAGTGGTTCCATTGAGGCTACCAGGTGATTCCAAAGGAGTCCTGGTGCCATAGTGGGCTACCAGGTGATTCCAAAGGAGTCCTGGTGCCATGGTGGGCTGTGCATTGGGCTGCTAACCATAAGGTCAGAAGTTGACCATACAAACTGCTCTTCAGGAGAAAGATGAGTCTATCTGCTTCCCTAAAGATTCACAGCCTCAGGAACCCCACAGGACAGTTCTACTCTGTCCCACATAGTTGCTATGAGCTGGAGTCAACTCAATGGCAGTGAGTTTGGGACGTGTGAGTTTAAGTTCTGTGCTTCCTTAAAAAATGCCATCAAGTTGATTGTAACGTATGGAAAATAAAACTGCTTCGTGGCTCTATCTTTATGACATCAGATGGCCAGGCCTTTCTTCCTTTGCAATGCTGGGTAGTTTGGAACCAGAAAGCTTTAGGTTACCGAGGTGGCGTAAATGAAATGATTTTGGCCACCTGAGACCTTGTGCTGCTGAACTAAAATCAATGCTAGCTCGTCGAGACCCCCTGTGGGTTTCTGAGACTGTAGCTGTTTATGGGAGTAGAAAGCCTTGATGTGCTGCTAGTGCTTTCAAACTGCCCATCCTGCGGCTAGCAGCACTACATGTAATCACTATGCCACCAGCGCTTCTCTGTGCTAGCTTAAAGTGCTACATTATTTACAGAAAACTTAGTTCTAAGACCTCTGAAGTTTAAAATGAGGAAACCTCAGAACCCATTGCTGTCAAGTCATGGCAACCCTATAGGACAGAGTAGCACTGCCCCTTCAGGATTCCAAGGCTTTTTTTTTTTTTTTAACTTTTTCATTGTGATTTGGGTGAAAGTTTACCAGGAGCTCTGCTGGCTTAGACGGTTGCACATTGGGCTCCTAACTGCATGATCGGCAGTTTAAACCACCAGCAGCTCCATGGGAGAAATATGAAGCTTTCTATTTCCATACAAACCTAACACACTGAAGAGCCCAAAAGTATAGTTCTATTCTGTCCTATAGGTCACTATGAGTTGGAATTGACTAAATATCAATGGGATTGTTGGGGTTTTTTGTTGTTTTTTGAGTGGGTTAAAGCTTAGAGATTAAGTCAGTTCCCCAACAACAATTCATATACATTTTGATTTGTGATGTTGGTTTCAATTCTCACATTATAACAGCACTCTTTCTACTTCCTTTCTGTGTTGTAGATTTCTTTTTGTCCTTTCTTATCACTTCCTGTCTTCTGAGTTCAATCCCTAGGTAAATGCTACCCTTTTGATCTCCCAAGGTTGGTTGTTCTAAAGAATGCATACCTCCCTGGTGGTGGTGATCACTGCCTATTATGTGGCTGAAAGTTGAGCTATGCGGTGAGGTAAGTCCCAGGTCTAAAGGCTATTCCAAGGCCATAGTCTCAGATGCCCCTCTGTCTCTTTCTAATAGCTTGGTCTTTTTAAAAATTATTATTAAGTTTTATTCACATACGATTCACATAAATACAATTGACTAGTTTAATCACATTAAGAAGAATTGTGCAATCA
The DNA here is from genome assembly GCF_000313985.2 of Echinops telfairi. NCBI lineage: Eukaryota > Metazoa > Chordata > Mammalia > Afrosoricida > Tenrecidae > Echinops > Echinops telfairi. The sequence continues at coordinate 2,740,074 of NW_022111329.1, read as the reverse complement.
TCAGCACAAACAATTTTAGAATATTTTCTTCTCTCTTGTAGTCATAAATGCTAGGAAGATCAAATGATAATGTGTTACATTTTAACCCAACTACATCTGCCACAATCAACTTTACAATGCTCTCTGTATGACGGCACAGCTAGCACCTGGACTCTGGTTAGAGGGGATTCACTGGAGGCTTAATCCTCACAGGGACCCTGCAAATAGATTTTGACCTCCAATTATCATCCATAGCCTTCTGCAAACTGAATGTCACAATTTAAGATCTGATACCTTTCCCTCCTCCAGGTTTTAATTTTATTATTTATAATCCTTGAATCACACAGGCTGATGTGCTTTTTCATGTGCCTCACTTCAATGGCTACTTGAGTTTTGGTCCACATTTCTCTTTCACCCTTTAAGAATTCCTAATGTGCTGCCTTTCAGAGCATTCAGGAGCAATAGTTGGGCACCATCCATGTCTTCTGGTGTCAGGATCATAGAGCCTTGATTTGCCTGGTACATTAGTCTTTTAGAGTAATTGTTTCTTTGTGTCTTTGGTTTTCTTCACCTTCTTTGCTCCAGATGGGGACAGCTCAATAGTTGCACTTCACATGGCTATCCTCAAGCTTTTAATACTTTAATAACTATTCCTCAAAGTCATCTGTTATGCCAAATGACCTTATTGTCCTCACAGACTATGGTCCTGAACCTCCAGACCCAAAATTTTGCTTCCTCAAGTTATTTAGCTATGGCTAAGAAGTTTTCATAACTTTTCCCTTATATAATCTATTATATTCATACATATATCTACTAAAACAAAAACAAGCCAAATACACTACCTTAAAGGTCATGCTGATTCATAGTGATTTTATAGGAAGGGTAGAATTGTCCCTTTGATTTTCCAAGACTAATTTTTTCCAGGAGCAGAAAACCTGGTCTTTTTCCTGCAGAGTGGATGTTGGTTTCCAACTGAGGATGTTGCAGTTAACAAGGTCATGTAACTGCTACGCTAGCAGGGCTCCTGAAATCAAGATATTAGCCTTGAAACTTATGAGTTAAATAGCAAAATTTGTGGGCAGGGGAAGAGCATTGGAATGCAGGTGCATCAGTGTCAGCATCTCTGAGATATACTAGCTTTAGGTCATTTTTGTTACAGAGCCTGACCATTTAACTTAGCTACTTTCTCCAATGTATTAGGTATACCATCTCTGTCAGAGTTACATCTTGAGGCTGGCCATTACATGTAGCAGGCAGGTTACAAATCCCAGAGGTTTCACTCATCACATCTAATTAGGAGAGAGTTCCTAACTGGTGCAAACAATGAACACATTCATTTGTTAGAGCCTGGATCCACCTCCCACCCCCCACTCTTCCTCTGGTGGGTGAGAATTCAAAATGGTACAGCCACTGTATAAAATTAGGAACGTGGCAGTTCCTAATAAAACTTAAAGTGGAGCTAGCTAATAGTTGGCCCAGAAATTCCAATTCCACTTCTATGTAGATATATAAAAGACTTGGAAACAAATTAAAACATAGACTTTCACACCAATGTCCATTGCAGTACTATTCAAAATAGCCAAGGGGTGGGAACCATCAACCGATGAAAGGATAAATAAAAGGTAGTACATATGTACAAAGACATAAACTCAGCCAGTGGCAGAAAAGAAGCCTTGATTATTGCTAAAGTATGAATGGAGCTCGTAGACATTAAGATGAGTTAAATAAGCCAGTCACAAAAGAAAAAATAGTCCATGAACTCACTTATATAAAAAGACAAGAAAAGGAAAATAGAGAGAGAATAAAGTATATTAGTGGATACTGAGGGCATGGGAGAAGGGGAAAGAGGAATTAATGATAAGAAAATCACAGTGATTAAAGGTAAGGTTGCACAGCCTTTCATTGTAGTTGCTGTCAATAAGTTGTATGCTTATAAAATGTTGAACTGGAAGAGATGTGATAGATATATTACTACAGCAACAATAAAAGCTGCTGAGGCTGTTTATGCACAATCAAACACCTCATGGGACTTCCGGAGGTATAAGATCATGGCTTCATGGGACATCTCAGTTATTGGACCTAATAACATAGTGTTTCTATTCTACCTCAAAGTTGGCTTCATAGTGCCTGGGGTATTAAAAGTTTGCAAACTACCATCAAAGACATAAAAATTGGTGTTAGTGCACCTTCAAAAACAGAGGAAGATGGAGGGGTAGAAATAGGAGAAGTAGATGGAATGTGTGGTTGATTTCCTTCATTTAAAAAATTATTATTAGTTAGGAGTTAATACATAGATCATTAACTATATATAGATCCATAGTTCAATCACGCCAAGCAGAATTATACAATTGCTACCACAATCAGTTTACAAACATTCTTTTTCTTTCTGGACTCCTTGTTTCCCCTCTATCCCCTCCTTCCCCCCGCCCCCCCCACACACACAGTACTACCACCACCACCACCCCAAAATCCTTATTCTACTTGCTGTTCCTAAAAGTTCATCAATCCTGGGTTTCATATATTGAAAAAAACAAAACAAACATATAACACAACTTCAAGAGGATGACCTCCAATGCCATAACACCTCTGAGATACACCCTAATATGAACAAAAAAATCAAAAATATATAAAATATTGAAAACCAGATCAGGTCCAGTACACATCAGAAAGGAGAACAACTGACAAAATTTTAACTGTTCAAGTCAGGTTTATGCCTTTGATCTTCTATACTCATCTCTCCAATGCACTTTGTTTAGTAACCACTTTCCTGCCATCCCTCAATGGTGGATAGAAGGAATTCTCTGGAGGTTTATTACCTATGTAATTCCCACAAATGAATCTTGGGCTCTGCTGTCATCCATAGCCTTCTGCAAACTGGATTCTCACAATTTAGGTTCTGCTACTAATCCCTCTTTCTATTTAGGATTATTTGATTTACAGTCTTTCAGTGACTGATGATGGTGTGCTTCCATGTGGATTTAATTGACATCCAATTTAGATGGCTGCTTGTTTGGAGACGTGCCTTGAAGACCTCGGGTGCTATTTTATCTGATAGTCAATCTCCAACTAATCCTTTTGCCACATTTTAATGTAGCACCCATATCTTCTGTGGTGTCTACCTGAGGACGACTATTGAGTAGGGCCATGATGTAAGAGCCATTTGTTCTTAAGTTTGAGCTGGGATTTAGTGAGAGCCAAAAATCCATTCCTGGATTATGTGCTTTTTAAAAAATGTATCATTAATTGGGAGTTAATACATATATCATATCTTTCCATAGTTAAATCATGTCAAGTAGAATTGTATAATTTCTGCCAGTATCAGTTTCCAAGCATACTTTTTCTTTCTGGACACCTTAACATCATTTCCCTCCCCCCTTATGCCCCCAGCCCCTGAATCCTTTTCCATGAGACCAGAAGAACTGGACAGTGCGTGGTTACTACTATTAAACATTTTGACTAAAGATTCCATTGTGGTGTAGCCAATAACAAAATGAAAAATAAGATATGAGGTCCCTGTTTTAAGAAAACAACAAAATAAAAACTTTCATACCAGTGGGAGTAGACTTGGGAGTTTGCCCAAAAGAGAATGGTAAAGGAGCAAGGATAAAGCAGTGCTAGATAGTTAGTGAATGTTGACTTGGGTGAAGTGGAATGAGAAGAGAACTCAAGTGATATGATGGGGAAGTTTTGGATTAGCAGTTAAAACTGTTGAATATAAAGTTAACCATCAGAAATGGAAGTCCTCCACCTAGGTCACAATTTTAAAAGAAATGGGAAAAGCAGAACAGAATCTCAAGTTTTATGCACTCTAGGCTTTTGGAATAATGAAATTTGTATAAACACTTGAAACTATTAGCCCTGAGATCATCTTTAAAACTTAAGCCAAAGTATATGCCCTGAAATCTTATTAAAACCAAGCAATAGGTTAGTTTAATCAGTTAAATAAATAAATAAATAAATAAATAAATGTCTGCCTTGAACACTAAGATATTTTAAGAACTATCTCTATGGGATCAAATTGACAACCACAACGGAAAGATTAGATAGAATCCTTTGGGGACAATTAGTCTATGCTAATGAGGGAAAAATAATGCAGAAGAGGAGGGTGAGAATAGTTGCCAACTCAAGGAATGTAATCAATGAAACCGAAAAAAGAGTCACTGAATTTTATATGTAGAAACTGTTGAATTGATGTATGTTTTGCTGTGTATATTTCTCCAAATACGAAAAATAACATTCAAAGAAACAAAGAGAAAAGAGAGAGAAAAGTGACCAGAGAGGAGAAGGACCTCACTATTACCTCCCCGCCACTTTCCCCACCTCCACCCCTCCAAAAAAAGTAGAAGAAGAAGAAGAGCTGGGAGAACTGAGCTGAGAACCTCCTAGACCCTGGGGAGCATTGATGCTAAGAAACCAGGAAGCAGAATTTAGGAGACAAGGACCTTCCTTCAGATCTGACAGAGAGAGAAATTCTTTACCTAGACCCAGAAGTCTGAATCCAAACTTTCAACCTCCTAATCAATGAGAAAGTGAATTTCTGTTTTCTACGGCCAAACAAAACATGGAGAATCATTCTATTCTGACTTTTTGGGGGCATTCATGAGTCAGAGCTAACTCCACAGCAACCAGAACTAGAAAGGAAATAAGGATGACAGTTTAAGCTGGAGGGTTTTGTCCAAGACCTCCATTCTTCATGTGAAGCATCCTTTTCAGAGGAATTTAGAGGTCTCTGAATGCAGAGACCTGAATGAGGAGCACTGATAGCTAAAAGTTACTAGATTCTGAAGTCAATAGAGACTTACTCCATATATTTAAAGGGTCTTGTCTTTGGATGTAAGCCCTAATGATTTCAAGCTCACAATGCTTCTGATTCTTCACTCCATATTTCTCTTAATGAAGAGCCTTTAGAGACTCAGTACACAAATGGTCTGGCCAGGTTGCAAATCATAGAAATGGTCTTCCAATTAGTAAGGAAATACATTTTGGTCTTCTGTATTATAAAGACGAGTCTATGTTATGGAATACTCTGTAATTTTTTAATGTTTTTGTGTACAGTAGCTTGTATAATATGCACTGTGGGTTATTAGAATCTACTAAGCTTCTTTGTTGCTTATGAGCAGACTGTGCATGCTGAGAGTAACTAGCTAATTATCTAAACTGCCAGTACCCAAGATACTGTCTCCCAAGATTAATGTGTTTGCATTATGAGCTTTCCTCTGAGTGAGAGACAGTGGTCCTAAATAAATTGCATTGAATTGTTGTAAGAAACAATGAAAATAAATCAACTTCTCTTGTCAATTCTAGACTAAGACAATTTCCACTGTGGATAGAGCAAGGCTGGTCTTGTGTGTGAGAATTAAAGCACAGTAATTTCATGGAGCATAAGGAGCCACGTCAGCCAGCCCTTTTTGGTGAGCTGCTTTCTGATCTGCTGCTCTTCTATGAGTTCCACACCTGCTACTATCCTTTTCCCATTGTTTTCATTAGACATTCATTCCATCCTGTAGCTTTCAACTCTACCCAGATATATGAACATGATTCTGAAGGTTCTCCCATCTGTGGCAGAGATGTTCAGCCCTGAGGCTGGCTCTTGCATAGTGGTTAAGCCACATTGCTCAAGAACAAATCCACGATGCTCAGGTTCACATGCCAAATGTCTCTACTTATTTACTATGTGTAAGAATAGTGTGACTTCACCAGTGGGAAGAAGAATCAAACTCAACATCGCCACAGCCAATTCCTATGAGGCGGAATTCAGTCATACCTCTCTGCCTTCTAACATTGATTCTGTTAATCAATGATTAACATTAATCGATTCTGAGACAACCCATTCCTCTCAAGGAACTTACAACTTCTTGGCTAGGTTCAATAATTCCACAGCCATTCGGAACTCATAGCCAATACTCACAATTCATGAGTTTATTAAGGAATTTACCAGGTTACACAATTCAGCATTGGAAATACTCATGTTATAGTTTTTTCAGGTGGGACAGACTTTTCCCAGTTATGCCCACAGGGATGTCTCTCTCTCTGAACCTCAGCTTCTAACTCAACTCTGGACACTGTTTCTAAGATCTTTCAACTCTGTCTATAAGTACTCGAAAGTCACTCCACCCTGCCAGTAAACCTCAGCTCCAGAGCACTCAGCTCTAGATCCATGGATGTGTACACCTAGCTTTTCATACATATGGGAGGGCAGTCAAGCATCTATCTCAGACATTAAGTTTAGTGCTCTGTGAGTGTGTTAGTTCAGGTAGACTAGAGAAACAAACTCAAGCACTCATTTATGTATAGGAAAGAGTTTTATATACAAGAGTAGTTGAATATTGAGAACAATCCCAGCCCAGTCCAGATCAAGTCCTTAAGTCTGATATTAGCCCATATGTCTGACACCAATCTATAAAGTCCTCTTCAGACTCACAAAACACATGCAATGATGCCAACTGAAGGAAGATCACAGGTCAGTGTGTGGTAAATCTTAAAAATCCTGTGGCATTATAGGCATCTCAGTGCTGGCAAGGGTCCCCACGTGGCTTCTCCAGGTCCAGGGTTTGGCTGCATCAGGGTAGGTCCATGTGGCTTCTCCTTGGGGATGTTTCGAAGGGAGAGAGGAGAGTGAGAGTCTCCAATGTAGTGAGCAGAGAAAGAAAGTGTCTTCTGTATCCAAGATGGAAATACAAGTATTCCCAGAATCTTCAGGGAAAAACCATGCCCACACAGAGGCCTCATTGGCTGTGACCAGTTGACAGACTAGACTCCATCCTTTCACTCTTAATCCTCTCAAGTCCCAAACTGACACTGGATTATGTAAGTACCACAGTGGGCTGGGAAGCCCACCACTTTGTCTTGTACTCTTGGTTCTGCTGCTTTTGCTGCCACCACTTTTTTTTTGGTTAGTTCTCTAGCTGTCTTTGGCATTGGAGCTCTCTGTGTTCTGTATCTAGGGGCTTACCAGCAGAGGAGTTCCTGGTTCCAAGTTCATGTTCTATTCCTGGCTCTTCTTGGTGGTAGCAAGATAGCCCTTTCTTCTCCTGAGATGGTTTATTTTAAACCCAGCATGGTTGCAAAAGTAGCTGGTCACTGTGTTAGAGTTTCAAATACTCCATTTGCATATCCCCAACCCATGTAGATGCCATGTACCTATTTACATTATTAAAAAGCTATCCAATCCCCTCTGTGGGCCAGGGCCACCTTAAATTTGTATAGTCCTATCCAGTCATGTGATGGGCAATAGCTAGAAGGCTATATCAAGTAATTCATTTCACAGTACCATGAAACCTTTGAAAACACTTAATCATTCGGTGCTCCAGTTTCATCATAAATTAGGATGATATCACAAAAGCAGCTTACTTTTTTTAATGCAAAGTGTTAGGACAGTGACTTACACATAATAGGTCCTCAAAACATATGCATAAGTATCTCTTTTATTACTATGTAGTATGATAATAGAACCCTGGATATGAAATGAAAAGAGCTAGTTCCAAATCCTATCTCAAATGCTGTGGAATTCCAGGCTAGCGAATCTGGGATTAATCCAACTCCTAAGTCTGTTTCTCATCTATAAAGTGTGGTGACACCTACTTTTTGATGTTTTGGGGAGAATAAATTAGGAAACACATTGAAATACAAGTAATTGCATAGTGGTCATAGGAACACATGACCTGAACATACACATCAACTGATTATGTGACCTTAGTGTCTTATTAATACTTTTCTTTCTTTCTAAACCATATATTCATCATCAGTGCCATGGGGAGAGTATTACTATTTGCACCACTGTGGTGGTGGATGTGTTTTTATAATACTGGAATAAATGCACCCAATCTATTCAGAGCTTCCAAACTACGACACACTAAGAAGAAAGGCTTGACAAGATACTTATGAAAATTAGCCAAAGAAAGCATTAATGATCACAGAATATTGTTTGAGACTTAAACTAATTTACTTTGGATTGCTCATCTCACACTAAAAAAACTCACTGCCATTGTGACAATTCTGACTCATTGGAAGGACATCATGGTAGAATGGAGGACCAGAGAAGGCAAGGGACACCCTCAATAAAATGGATTGGCACTCTGGTGGCAACAAAAGATCTGATCATATTAGTGATCATGAAAATACCTCAGGACCAGGCAATCTATCATTCTGTTATATAAATGGTCATAAGTCAGAGCTGGCACAATGGCAACTAACAACTACAAAAAAAAACCCCATTTATTTCTGTCATGATTAAATGGCGATCAAATGGTTTAGAACAGTTTCTGGCCTGTGTTCCAAAGAGCAGTGAAAAACAAGAGTGGCAAGTGGTTGTTAGTCTATATTCAGTGCACTTATCTCTGGATCCTTTTCTTCCCAAACTCCACCTTTTGGGACCCACTAAAATCCTTTTCTCAAGGCACCTGGTTCAATTCTGAGACACCTTCTCCCCAGTGAAAATCCAGCTGCCCTCCTGGAGAAAGCTTCCTTTGAGATCGGAACAAAGGCCCTATCCTTAGCCTCCTGGGAGGGAGGGGGCATTTCAAGAGACAAGAAATGGTCCCCCTCATTTGTCTGAGCAGTTTTACAACTCTCTGACACTATTTCATCTGCTGACATGAGTGCACATACTCCGCCAAAAGCTCCTTGGGGAAGTGCTTTTTGTGGCTTTAATAAGAAAACGCACCCCAAATTGGCATATATTTTCATTTTAGAGGTCTTGGCTGTTGAAAGTTATTATTTCGTATCCTATTCATTCTAATTCATGGAACAACACTTCACAGTGTTGTAATGCCGTGCCATTCTCGGGGTTTATGGGATAGCAAAACCCTATGAGATCAAGCTGTTTATTAGCACCATTCAATAAACCAAGGGAGTGTGAGCAAAGACTCACATTTATTGAGGATCCCCCCTGGCCCAATTGGTAAGATTGGCTCTTTGAACCCACCCAGCAGCTCTGCAAGAGAAAGCCCGGTTTCCATAAAGATCACAGCCCAGAAAAAGTCAATGGGACAGATCTGCTCAGAGGTAGTAGATAACAGCAATGATGTGTTAAAGAGACCTGGGGTGTTGCAAACAATTAAGAGCTTGACTGCTAACAGACAAGGTCTTTTGAACTCACTCAGAGATGCCTAAAAAAAGGTCAGGCAATCTGCTTCCAAAAGATCACATCTTTGAAAACTGTTCCATTCTACAGAAATGATGTTGCCATTGAGTCAACTGACTGGGTTGTGTGAGTTTTATGATGTATCCGTGAGTCTTGGATGGTGTCAATGGCTGATAGCCAGAAGGTTGGTGGTTGGCTGGTGTACTTGACTGATAGCCAGAAGGATGGCAGTTGGAACGCCTAGGAAAAATGCCTAGGAATGCACTTCTGGAAATCAAAAATGGACAGCCCTGTAAGCAGAATTTTATTCTGATACACATGGAGTCATTAAGAGTTTGAATGGACTTGATGGCTATTGGCACGGTATGTATCAGACAACTACACATTCTAGAAGCTGGAGGTCAGAGAAATGGAAGGGTTTGAGCAAGGTAGCAGATATATGGGGAGATCCAGAGGTGAAGTTCAACCCTGATCTGCTTCATTGCTAAGCTTTGAAGCACAAAGCACAGACTGAAGAATGAATTTTCTTTTTAAATCATTTTATTGGGAACTCATACAATTCGTATCAAAATCCATTCATCCATCCATTGTGTCAAGCACATTTGTACATTTGTTGCCATCATCATTCTCAAAACATTTGCTTTCTATTTCAGCCCTTGATATCAGTTGCTCAGTTTCCCCCTCCCTCCCTGCTACTCCTCCTTGTTGAACCATTGATGATTTATAAATTATTACTATTTTGTGATGTCTTACACTGTCCAACATCTCCCTTCATCCATTTTTCTGTTGTCTGTCCCCTGGGGAGGGGTTTATATGTAGATCCTGGTAATCAGTTCCTCCTTTCTACCCCACCTTCCCTTAACCCTCGCAGTATTGCCACTCTCACCACTGGTCCTGAAGGGTTCATCTGTCCTGGATTCCCTGTGTTTCCAGTTCCTATCTGTACCAGTGTATATCCTCGGGTCTAGCCAGATTTGTAAAGTAGAATTGAGATCATGATAGTGAAGGAGAGGAAGCATTTAAAAATTAGAGGAAAGTTGTGTGTTTCATCATTGCTTCCCTACACTCTGACTGGCTCCTGTCCTCTCCGTGAACCCTCTGTAAGGGAATGTCCAGTTGTCTACAGATGGGCTTTGGGTCTCCACTCCACACTGTCCCTCATTCTCAATGATATGAGTTTTTGTTCTTTGAGGCCTGATACCGGATCCCTTCGGCACCTTGTGATCACACAGACTAGTGTGCTTCTTCTATGTGGGCTTTGTTGCTTCTCAGCTAGATGGCCGCTTGTTTACCTTCAAGCCTTTAAGACCCCAGATGCTATATCTTTTGATAGCCGGGCACTATCAGCTTTCTTCAGCACATTTGCTTATGCACCTGCTTTGTCTTCAGTTATCGTGTCGGGAAGATGAGCATCAGGGAATGCCAGTTTAATAGAACAAAGTGTTCTTGCATTGAGGGAGTACTTGAGCGGAGGCCCAATGTCCATCTGCGACCTTAATACTAAACCTATAAATATATGCACATAGATCTATTTCCCCATCATAATATATAAATATATTTACCTATGTACATGCCTGTAATTAGACCTCTATAAATTCCCTTTGCTTCCTAGTTCTTTCCTCTATTTCCTTTTCATTTCCTCTTGTCCCACTATCATGCTCAGCCTTCATTTGGGTTCCAGTAATTCTTCTCAGTTACATTGCCCTTAATCAAGTCCTACTAAGTCTCTTACACTCTCCTTGCCACTGATTTTGGATCACTTGTTGTTCCCTTGTCCCTGGGTTTGTTCCACACACACACACTCCTTCCTTTCGCCCACCTCTCCTTCTCCCATAACCCCCCGAACCATTTGTCCCATTCTTTTCATCTCCAAATTATTTATCCCGCCTATCTTATCTAGATAGACATTCAGAGACATTATTAAGTGTGAAAACCAGGCAAAGCCAAATAAAACAACAAAGGGAGTCAAAACCAACAAAACAATAACAACAGTAGCAAAAAACAAACACAAAATAACAATAACAAAAAGAAAGCCACTGACAAAAAACAGAGAAGCTTATAAATAGTTCAAGTTCTGTTTGTTGGCCTTGTGTTTTCTGGTCGAGTCTGATGGGGGGCCACACTCTGTCTCCAAAGTCTATTTTTGGTATTCCCTGGTAGTTTCAGCAGTCTGCTTCTCCTGCTGCTCTGCTGCATGCTGTCAGTGCCTTGCCCCAGCATGATGGAGCCCAATCTTGCACTGTTCCTGCACTGTATCTCCAGTGCTGTCCCCCACCTCCACCTGCAGCACCATGTTTCAGTGAGGAACGCTGTGTCACATGGTGAGGCAGGCCCTAAGCTCGTCCCCATGCATTGTCTGCTCTAAGCAGGAACATCATCCTTGGGGCTTGGTGGGCCAGGAGGACCAGGTTGTCCTCCCTTCCTCCCTCTCCATCCCTTTTTGTTTCTCCCTTGTGCTCTAATAGGACCTGCCCCTCTCCCCAAGCTGAAGCCTCAGTGCTGTCCTCTGAAGTGCATTCTTCTGAGGGGAGGGTGTCAACATAGTCGGGTTTGGGGCCGGCCCACGGACCTCTCTATTGGTTCTCTGGTACATGCCAGTATGTCATGTTCACATCTTGGCACTTCGGGTTGAAGCCTGGTCTCGCTCTTCTTCACCTGTGAAGATATAAACAATATGCTCCCCTTGGTTGGATTAGTGCCCTGCTCCCTCCCTCCCTATGTCTTTTTTCTTTTTTTTCTTTCCTTTCCCCTCTTATTTAGTTGGCTGCCATATATATCCCTGGATTGGGTTTGGCCCCTGCCATAGTTGCTGGACCTCGCCCCATTTTTTTCAAGCTTCCCTCAGTGGACTTATGTTGTACTTGTCCTTTTGTACTTGACTTACTTCACTTAGCATGATTTCCTCTAGTTCTTCCCAGGAGGCAACGTGCTTCATGCGTTCATCACTGCATTTTAGGGACACGTAGTACTCCATTGTATGTATATACCACAATTTTTTGATCCATTTGTCTGTTGATGGAAATTTGGCCTGTTTCCAACTCCTTGCAATTGTGAACTGTGCCGTGATGAACATTGGAGCAGATGTCTAACCATGGTTTGTTTCTTGCCTCTTCTGGATATATGCCCCGTAGGGGGATTGTTGGGTCATATGGTAGCTCAATCTCCATCTGTTTTAGATATCGCCAAATCAATTTCCATAGTGGATGTTCATACCTACAGGTCCACCAGCATTGGACGAGAGTTCCTATTTCCCCACAGCCCCTCCAACCCTTGTGACTTTCTGATTCTTTGAATTGGGCTGTCTTTGAGGGTGTTAGGTGGCATCTCATAGTTGTTTTAATTTGCATTTCTCTTATGGCTAGTGATCGGGCACATTTTCTCATATGTTTATTGGCCCTTGAGCTTCCTGCCCTTGTGAAACTTCTGTTCAGGTCCTTTGCCCACCTCCTCATTGGGCAGTTAGTTTTTTCTTTTTAGAAGCTAGCAGAGTATTGTAGATTTTAGTAATAAAGCCTTTGTCTGATGTGTCATTGCTAAAGATGGTATCCCAGTCTGTGGACTCTCTTATTACTCTCTTGGTGAATTCTTTCGGTGGACACAGGTGTTTCATCTTCAGTATATCCCACTTGTCAATTTGTGACTCCTCTGTATTTGTATCCTTCCCTATTTATGATAGCCTATGTATTCCCTATGCCAAGGTTCTCAGGTGTGTCCCACTTCCCTCATTAATGGCCCTAATAGTTTGCGGTTTTACCTCAAGGTCTGTGATCCACCTTGAGTTTAGAAGAATGAATTTTCTACTTGTGCATGTTTCTTAACATTGAGCATGGAGGAAAATGGCCAAAGGTTATTTAGGTTCTGTAGTTTAATATCTGTTTTGCTGATTTAAAATAAAACAAAAAAGGGAAGTGTTCCAAAAAACTCAAGGAGCTTCTCTCCTTTTTGAACTATTTTAAACTTGTTTCACTAAAAAAAAAAAAAAAGTAAAAGTTCAATACATAAGGATTAAATCTCTGGTGAACCCTCACTGACCATCCACCAGGGATGAGAACAGCCTTACTATCACGTAGAGTGGACTGGAAAGTTAATTATTGCAGATGTAATTAGGTTAAAATTTAATACCTTAACATTTGATCTCCCTTTTGATCCATTTAAACTTTGTTTTAGTTTTTAATATTGTCTATTCTCTTTTCAATTGAGTTTTTCCTGTTTTACTTTGCTATGCTATTGGATTTTTTTCTTTTCCTTTTTGTGGTTTGCTTTTCTGCATATGAAATTCAGAATAGGTAAATTTATAGAGAAAGTAACTAGATTAATGGTTTCTTGTGGGTATGGTATAGGAGATTGAGGGTAATGGGGAACTAACAACAATGAGTATATGAAAGAAGAATATGTTTTAAAATTGGTTGTAGTGATGATTGTAAAATGTTTCATTTTAAAAATATATTTTTAATTGGGAGTTAATAGATACATCTTATCATTCCATAGTTCAATCACATCAAGCATAATTGTACATTTGCTACCATAGTCAGTTTCCTAACATTCTTTTATTTCCTGGACTGTTTAATATCATCTCCCTTTTTATTTCCCCCCCTCCCCACCCAGAAACCCTTATTCTATCCGCTGTCCCTGTAGGTTCATCAATCCTGGGTTTCATGTACTGAAACACAGAAAAACATAAAACATAACTTCAAGATATACACCTCTAAGATACACCGTAAAATGAACAAACAAAAACAAAACATACCAAATACAAAATTGTTGCAAACCATATCAGGGTCAGCATGCCTCAGAGAAGGGGATCAACTGACAAAGTCTTAACTGTTCAAGTCAGATTTATGCCTTTGATCTTCTATACTCATCTCTCCGATGCACTCTGTTTAGTAACCACTATCCTCCCATTCCAGAATTGTATGATATGTGAATTATATGTCAATAAACTTGTTCAAAAACACCAAAGTTATTCTTTTTATTTTTCATTTAAAAAAAAGGTCAAGGACCTTGCCCTGATGGAATCCACAGTCTGTGAAATTGATTTTTTCTGATGAATGGTGATAGGGGAGAGGGTGATCAAATCCGCACAATGCTAATATGTGTTAATTCTGAACCAAGTTTTAGCCACTGTCATCCTGGAAAGCTTTACAGCATTAGAAGCCTAACGTTGCCATACTGAATTGGCCCCGAGGGTCATTATGAGTCAGCATTGACTCAGTGGCAGGGAGTTTGGTTTGGGGTCATATGTGAATATTTACATTTTAATGGAGATCAATGGAAGTGAAATAAAACTCATGCTGTGTTGTTGCATCTCCCACCACTTCCCAGTGTGAGGAGAAAGTTCTGTCCTGTTGGATTCTAGAATTGGAGCAACTGTATTTATGCAATGAGGGAGAAAAGCACATTCTCCTGCAGACCTGCAAATAAGCCACCCCTCTCCTCCTTCAGAGTCTCTCCTCAAAATGCAAAAGGGGCACAAAGGAATGTGGGGTGTGGAAATATCCTGTGTGTTGATTGCGGCAGTGGTTTTTTGGGTATAAACATCTGTCGGAGCTCATCAAATTACACATTTTCAGCGGTTGTCATTCTTTAGATCTAAATTATAAACTTAGTAGAGTTGATTTAAGAGAGAAATGTATAATCAACATTACACACCCACAAAGATGCCTAAAATAAAAATAAAAGAAACAAATAGAAAACAACTGGTACTGATGAAGGTGTGGAACAGTTGGAACTCTCTTATATACTAATGGGAATTTCACATACACAGCATTGAAAAATACATTTTCAGTATTTATTAAACATGAATATATGGATTAAAAAGGTTTATTGTGTGGGTGAAGGGAGACGTCGGATAGGGCAAGATATGACAAAATACCAATTTATAAACTATCAGGGGCTCATGAGGGAGCGGGGAGCAGGGAGGGAGGGGAAAAATGAGGACCTAATGCCGGGGGTTTAAGTGGAGAGAAAATGTTTTGAGAATGATGTACAAATGCGCTTTACACAATTGAT
>NW_022111329.1:2704439-2724132 GCF_000313985.2 Echinops telfairi | reverse complement strand
CTTTTTAGTTGGCTATGATATGTATCCCTGGATTTGGTCTGGCCCCTGCCATGCTACCTGGACCTCACCCCAGTAATGTTTGTCTACAGTAACTTTTTCCCAATGCCCCCTTTGCATTTTATTTTTTAAGCTTACTGCAGTGGACTCATGTCGTACTTGTCCTTTTGTGCTAGGCTTACTTCACTTACCATAATTTCCTCCAGTTCTTCCCATGCGGCGATGTGCTTTATTCATTCATTATTGCTTTTTAGCAATGCATAGTACTACATTATATGTACCACAGTTTTTTAACCCAATCGTCTGTTGATGGAAATTTGTGTTGTTTCCAACTCCTTGCAATTGTGAACTGTGCCGTGATGAACATTGGAGCACGAATGTCTGACCGTGGTTTGTTTCTTGCCTCTTTTGGGTATATGCCCAGTAGGGGGATTGCTGGGTCGTATGGTAGCTTGATTTCCATCTGTTTTAGACATCACCATATCAATTTCCATAGTAGCTGTATATACCTATAGGTGCACCAGTAGTGGATGAGAATTCCTATCTCCTCACAGCCCCTCCAACACTTGTTGCTTTCTGATTTTTTGAATTGGGCTACCTTTGAGGGTGTTAGATGGTATCCCATTGTTGTTTTAATTTGCATTTCTCTAATGGCTAATGATCGCAAACTTTTTCTCATATGTTTATTGGCCATTAGGATTTCTGCCTTTGTGAAACTTCTGTTCAGGTCCTTTGCCCACCTCCTCAATGGGCAGTTAGTTTTTTTTTTTCTTTTTGGAAGATAGCACAGTAGAGTAGTAATAAGGCCTTTGTCTGGTGGGTCGTTGCTAAAGATGTTTTCCTGGTCCATGGACTGTATTATTACTCTCTTGGCAAATTCTTTCCATGTACACAGGTGTTATATCTTCAGTATATCCCACTTGTCAATTTGTGTTTCATCTGTTTGGGGTCCTTCCCTATTTCTGATAGCCTGTGTATTCCCTGCGTCAAAATTCTCAGGTTTGTCCCAATTCCCTCACTAATGGCCATAATATTTGGCGTTTAACTTCAAGGCCTATGACCCACCTTGAGTTTATTCTTGTGCATGGAGTGAGGTAAGGGTCTTGCTTCATTTTTCTGCAGGTAGATATTCATTTTTCCAGCACCACTTGTTGAAAAGGACATCTGTTTCCCATTGGATATTTTTGGGGCCCTTATCAAAGATCAGTTGTCTTTATGCTGATGATTTTATTTTTGGGTTTTCAGTTCTTTCCCATTGGTCTGAGTATCTGTCATTATACCAATGCCATGCGGTTTTGACCACTGTGGCTGTATAATATGTGCTAAAGTCAGGTAAAGCAAGCCCTCCCACTGTGTCCTTCTTCTTGAGGAGTTTTCTGCTAATTCTTGGCTTCTTCCCTGTCCATATAAAGTTGGTAATCAGTTTTTCCATTTCTTTCAAGAAAGATGAGGGTAATTGTATCAGGATTGTATTAAACTTATATAGTGCCTTTGGCAGAACTGACATCGTCACTATATTGAGTCTTCCAATCCGCAAGCATGGGATACTCTTCCATTTTTTTAGGTCACTCTTAGTTTCTTGCAATACTTTTCTGTAGTCTTCCTCATACAGGTCTTATGTTCTTTTAGTCAGGTATATCCCTAGGTATTTCAATTTGTGCTTGACTATTGTGAAGGGTACCTTGACTATTGTGAAGGGTACCACGTTTTTTATCTCTTCTGTGGGCTTCTCTGATGTGTATAGCAGTTCGATGGACTTCTGTTTGTTGATCTTATATCCTGCCACTCTGCCATATTCCTCTATTGTTTCCAGTACTCCCCTTGTGGAACTTTTGGGATTTTCCATATGTAAAAATCATATCATCTGTGAATAATGATAGTTTCACCTATTCGTTCCCCTGACGAATACCTTTGATGTCTTTTCTTTGCCTTATGCTATTAGCTAAAACCTCTAGTACGATGTTAAATGAGAGTGGGGACAAGGGACATCCTTGTCTCGTCCCCCTTTTCAGTGGGATTGTGTTCATTTTTTCTCCAATAACTACCTCATTGGCTGTTGTTTTTCCATATATAGCTTGGATTATCTTGAGGAATTTTCCTACCATTCCTATCTTCTTGAGTGTCTTAAACAGGAATTGGTGTTCAATGTTGTCGAATGCTTTTCCCTCAACTATCGATAATATCATGTGTTTCTTATACTTTTTCATGTCAATGTGGCAAATGATACTAATGGTCTTTCACATGTTGAAAGATCCCTGCATCCCTGGTGTGAGTCCCAGTTGGTCATGGGTCAATTATTTGTTTATATATTTTGTATTCTATTGGCCAGTATTTTGCTAAGGATTTTGCATCGATGTTCATTACAGATATTGGTCTGTAGTCCTCAATTCTTGTGGGATCCTTGCCCGGTTTCGGTATCAGTGTTACACTAGCTTCATAGAAGAAGTTTGGGAGTTTGCTGTCTTTTTTTATGCTCCGGAAGAATTTGTGTAGGATTGGTCTTAGTTCTTCCCTAAACGCTTGGTAGAATTCTCATGTGAAGCCATCTGGCCCAGGGTATTTGTGTGTGTGTGGTAATCCCTTGATAACCTTGTTTATTTTTGCTATTGCCATGGCTCTGTTGAGATTCTTGATGTCTATCTGGGTAGTCTAGTGAGAGATTGTTTTTCCAAGAATTTTTCCATGTCTTCCAAGTTGTTGAATTCATTGGAGTGCAGTCCTTTGTAGTAGTGTGTAATTATCCTTTTTATTTCATTAGAGTTTTGTTGTAATGCCCCTTCTTTCATCCCTCATCCTTGCTATTGAAATATGTTCCTCCTTTGCTGTGGTTAGGTTTGCCAACAGTCTGTTGATTCTGTTCATCCTTTCAAAGAACCAACTTTTAGCAGTATTTTTCCCATTGTCTTCTTATTTTCCCTCTTTTGATTTCAGCCCTGATTTTTATTATTTCTTTTCTTTTGCTATTAGAAGGATTGTGCTGTTGACAGCTCTAGTTGCTGTAAATTTTGTGCCAGAATATCAATCATAAAGCTCTCTTCCTTTGTCACGTGTCCATGTATTGCTATGAAACGTCCTCTGATGACTGCCTTTGCTGTATCCTGTAAGTTTTGGTACATCGTGTTCTCATTCTTTTGGTTTCTAGGTATTTCCTAATTTCATCTCTGATCTGGGCCAGTACAAACTCCTTTTGCAATAAACAGTTACTAACCCTCCAGTTGTTTGCTCTTTTTTTCTTCATCTTCCTTTTGTTGATTTTGAGCCTTATGGCACAGTGGTCAAAGAGAGATGTCTGTATGATATCAATGAATTTAAATTTATGCAGATTCACATTATGCCCCAACCTGTGGCTTATCTTTGAATATTTGCCTTCTGAGCTTGAAAAACATGTGAATATTTTTGTATTTGGATGAAGAGCTCTGCAAATATCTATCGAGTCAAATTGTCTAATTGTAGTGCTTAGATCTCTAGCCTCCTCTTTCTCAGAGTGCGGTGTATTGAAATCACTTACTATAATTGTTCAAATTAAGATTTATTTTTTCATTTTTTGGAGCGTTTGGATGATGTATTCAGTGGGTGTCTCATTTTGGGAATATGTTTAAAATGCTTACTGGTTCTTTGTCTACCATTCCCTTTAGCATTATACAGTGTCCCTCTGTATGTCTCATTATGATTTGCACTTTTACGTCAATTGTGTCCAATATTAGGGTAGCAACCCCAGCTTTTTTTAAATTGCTGTTTGTTTGGTATGTTTTTCTCCAGCCTTTGAATCTCAACCTGTTTTTGTCTGTAGTCTTGAGATGTGTCTCCTGTAGGCAGCAGACTGATAGATTGTGTTTTCTAAGCCAGTCTGCTAGCCTCAGTCTTTGAATGCTTGCATTCAGTCCATTGATATTCAGTGTTATTACCTCCATCTATGGACTTGTGATGCCATCTTATACCTTTTATATTGGGTGTTTTCCTACCTTCATTTCTTATTAGTGTATTGTGTATGTGTGGATCATTCTTGATTTCTTTCCATTCTTAAACCAATGCTATCTTGGGGTATGTTTTCTCTTTGTTGCCCTCTGGGTGAGGTTGTTTTATGTGGTGGCCTCTTATTTATGCTTGGTGAGTGTTGTTCTTCTGCCCATATTGGGTCGGCAAGGATCTTTTGTAGGGCTGGGTTTCTTCTAACGTATTCTTTGAGTTTTTCCTTGTCGGGGAACACTCTTACTTCTCCATCTATCTTGATCGATAATTTGTCTGTGTAGAGTATGCTTGGGTTTTCATTGTTTTCCTTTAATTTTTGGAATATTTTACTCCACTCTTTCCTCTTCTTCACAGTTTTTGCTGATAGTTCTGAGCATATTCTCATTTGGGAACCTTTATATGTGATTGCTTGTTTTTCCCTAGCTCCTCTCATGATTTTCACCTTTTCCTCAAAGTTGGATACTTTATCTATTATGTGCCTTGGCAACATTTTCTTGGGATTCAATCTAGCTGGTGATCATTCAGTTTCCTGAATGGTTGCCCGTTTTTCATTCATTAAGCTGGGGAAGTTTTTCTCCAAGAATTCTCTCACGATTGTTGCAGATGACTTCTTTGTTGTGTCTTCTTCCAGTAATCCAAGTATTCTTATGTTGTATCTCTTCATAGCATCAGGCATCACTTTGAGGTTTTCTTCAGCTTCTCTAATGATCTTATTAAATTTTTTCACGTGTTAAAATCTGTTTGGCTGTCCTCCAAGTCACTGGTGCGGTTCTCTGCTTCCTCAAGTTGATTATCGAGGTCTGTGAGTCTGCTACTGGCTTTTGTTATCTCCTCCCTAAACTCTTGTATTTCCCTGTGGTCTATGGACTTTATCTCCTCTATAATTTTATCCTTTTTTCTGTATTGTTTCCCTCATATCCAATATGACTCCAAGCAGCTTTCTGTGGCACTCAATGTCTGTTTCTTCTATGCATGTTGTTAGGTTCAGGACAACTTCTGTCATTGCCTTTTGTTTCTCCTGTTTTGTTGTTGAGGACATTGGCACTGATTGCTGTTTTGTTGTGTTGTTTTAGAGGAGACAGGTGTCATTCTCCAGGGAGTCAAAGAGCACTGCCTCACTCTGGGAGACTCATAGAAATGATTCTTCGAACTGCCTACAGCTAATTTCACCATGGAATTAGCCTCCCACTTTATCCTCCTCTGGCTTCATTATCAAGGTGAGTGTCCCAGATGGCTGGTGTGTTGCCTGTTTTGGTATAAGACATCGCGAATGGTGGGCAGAATTTCCCTGACCAGGTAGATCACTGCAGAGGTTGGGCAGAGGTTCCTGCAGCAGCTTGGAACGTGGGCAAGTGGTGGCTGAGCTGCCTAGGCCATGGGAGGCACTAAGGTATGCAGGAGGAATTTCCCTCAGCCATGTGGGACAACAGAGGAAACATAGGAGCTCCCCCAGCCACACAGGCAGGAATTCCCTGGTAAGAAGTTGGGCAGAGTATCCCCTGGTGAAGGTAGACTGAGCTTTCCCTAGCCTCGGGCTATGCTGAACAGGGTGGAAATCACATAACTGGATGTGGGGAAGGTATAAATGCCTAGCCTAAGGGGAATGGTCTAGAGGTCCATAGTAGTGTGTGAAAGAACAGGGAAGAGAAAAAGAGGAGAAAAAAATTAAAAACCTAAGTCCGCTGAGACTGTGGGGTGATAGAGAAGAGAGGGAAACAAAAGTAACAATGTAGTTGAGCCCTGATCATTGCCCATGGGATGTAAGTGTTAAACCCGTCCCCGAGGTGGTGGCAAGCTGTTGCTGTGTTGAGATAAAGCCTCTGCACCGGATCCAAATGGTCTCAGCTCCAGCCAAGACAGTGATGAGGCTAAGGTCAAAACTAGCCAGCCCCCACTGTGGTAAGCCAAAAGCCGCCAACCCCTCAAAACCTAGTGGATCTGTGCCTACTTTTCTTTATCATGTTCCGCCTGTGATTCAGCAGTGTTGAATTTCCCTCTTAGTAACTCTCCTGGGCTGATTTCTACAGAGCCCCGCTGGTATGTGTTACTCAGTTGCCATCTTCCTGGAAATCTGAGGAGCCTTTTCCACCTAGTAGAAGCTTAAAAGGGAAATGCCTCCAGAATTTTCTTCTATTGAGCCACTGGTTAAAGCGGCTGAGTTACTTGGCCTAAATGATTGGTTCCTGGACCCACTCGGGTTCTTTGGCACACAGTAGTCAGACATAAATGCTATCAACATAGAAGTGGGCCAAATAACTATTTTAAACTTCCATGAGTCCCTTTTACTCAACAGTCGCTAGGATTTTTGATTCTTCTGAGGAATCTAAAACTGCATTCAGTTGAGGTCCTCACATCATCAAGCAACTAGCACCGCATACTGAGCAGGCAGTCTAGCTAGTATGGATTATGATCTCTGTCTCTGAGTTCACCTGCATCTGCCTGATGATGGGATGATAAACATGAAGGATATGTCTTCATTAAGGTAGCTGAAATCAATGTTCAGTCTTGTAGCTTGGCTGATTTATAAAAGTCCTAGTCAATGTCAACATCAGGGCAGGGGCTTGTGGACTTGCCAAGCTGGAAGTGCTGGTGCATGTGGAGGCCCAGCCCTCCTCCAACCTTGCTGTCCCAGAATAAGAGGTGTAAGTAGAAAAAAACGAGATGAATCTGAATCTGAAGTGTCTGATGATAATGCCATAGACTTTGGTTTCTTTTTAACTGAGCCACTTTTGTAAAATGTCCAATAAAAAGCTGAACTATTAGCAAAATCCTGTAAGTCTAAGGTCTCCTAGTCACTAGCAAAACTAGATCTTCCAAAACAGAAAGAACTTGATAATCAAAAATTTTGGTGAGGCTCTTGACTTGAGCAATGATGCTCAACCTCAGCTCCAGATGAATATAATTTCATGGATTTTAAAATTCTTCCCATGCCAACCCACATGCAGACACATCAAATCCAGGCTCCTGAGATTAGACCCAGTGTTGTTGTTAGTTGCCATCAACTGGATTCCTACTAAGGCCAACCCAAGGTCTGCAGAATAATATTGCGACATATTTTCAAGGCTGTGGACTGTTGAAAGCATATCTCAAGACCTGTCTTCTGAGGCACCTCTGATAGGTTTGAATGGCTAACCTCTGGTCTAATAGTTGATTGTTTAATCATTTGATCCAAGGCAGCATTTCTAGGGGTGTGACCCAGGCATCAGTCATTTATAAAGCTCCCTAGATGATTCCAGTGTGCAGCCAAAGCCACTAACCACTTATCAAAAAGACCACAGGCTTTCTAGACTTATGCACTCCATTCCCCCAAATGCCTCTGGGGAGAATCATTCAGTCCCTACTCCAACTTACATTTCAGCTTTTGAATGAAGTCAGAGATAACTGGACACTTGGCCTTCCATTTACTCAAGGATTCAAATGCCAGGTAAGCATTTAAAATAGCCAGGCTGCGACCCCCGTCTCAGAACAGAATTATGCTCCATAGGGTTTTCAAGGCCATGATCTTTCTTCCAAGTCACCTAAAGCTTTGTTTGAACAATTAGCCTTCCAGTTAATAGTAGAGAGCTTTGAAGTTAGAATTGACTTAATGGCAACTGGTTGTTCAGTTTTTGTTTTTAAGGATGATGTTTGATACTTACTGTTTGGAGAAGAGTAAAAATCAACTTTTTCTGGCTTTGGATAAGTGACTACATTTGCAGTTATTAGTGAGTTCACATGAAGTGATATAAATGACAGCCTACCAGCTTTCTCAAGTTTTTGCCTGGCTAATGTTATTTTTAAAAACCAAAAGGAAAACAAGCAAACAAACAGCAACAAAAAACAAGCCAACCCCCAACTCATTTATTTCTCTGGACCAAATGACCAGAAAATATTCCAATACAACTTTGCTATTTGGAATTGATTACCAATGAGGGCTGAGATAGGATAGCTGAGGCAGAATAGTTTCTCCCACTTGGATGTGTTAAGATAAAATATTGTTGCCATTGTTGCTTCAGCTTACAAAATGTCTCATCTTGTGAACTGTAGAAAATTAGCTAAAATGGAGTTCATAACTTTAATTTTTCCTTGATGTTTTCATTCTTGTATGCTGCTGATGCAGCACCACCACAAGTGGGCAGCTTCCAAAAGCAGTCTTATTTTCTCATAGTATAGAAGGCTAGAATTGATGGCTCTGACTATGGAGGTTCGCTTTTTGTTGCCTCAGCTCTGTTGCCCTGCCATTGTTCAGTTCCTAGACAATCTCTGTGTGGCATCTATCTCGTCAACCCCGTTTGTTTTTATTTCTCTCTGTGTCTATTTGCTTCTTAGAACACAGAAGGGATTAGGTTTAGCGCCCATCCTACATTGATATGGCCATATTACCACAACACAGAAAACCATACTTCTAAATGAAATTAATCTGAAGTATAGGGGGTTCTGAGTATATGAGATTCTTTTGGGTGGTTTGGGGCAAGAGACACAATTTAATCCATAATGACCTACATTCTGAAATATCTGTTTAATAAAAACAGTTCATGGCCCCTCAAATGCTGAACATAATTTTAAAGATGACCTAGATTCCCAACTGATTGCAGCAAAAAGCCTCCCCAGAAATTTCTTCCTGCCAAGGAAAATGTGGCTAGAAAGAGACATAATAGATTTTTGCAACTTCTCAGAAATGAGTATTTGTAAAAGAAAGAACAAAGTTTTGTTGTTTTTTATTATTTCTTCTTTGCTTATTTCTTACTTAAAAAAGAGAAACTATCTTTCCACTTATCACTTTTATTTGTGCTAAACGACAGGGGAAGAAGAGGAGTAGGAGTGAGTAGAGAGAACATCAATCTCTTGTCTACACTTCTGATCAATCATTCCATTTATAACATGATGTCAGGCTTGGGACTTATTGCATTATGGGTCTTATTGAGCTTAGATCTTTGAGACCTCATTTACTATTCCAAAAGTATGTGCTCTGTTTAATAATAGATGGTTAGCCACATAGTTAAGTAGAATGATTGGCAATTTTTATTGGTTGTCTTTAAGACTAATTTAATGAAACTCGCTAACCAGAGAACAGAGGTTTTATTTCTCTGGTGGCTAACAAGTGCCTAGTTGTTTGCAGTCTAAGAAACTTCTCCCTCCAAAGAGTAAGCTCTGAGAGCTACTTGGAGACTTGCCTCTCTGAATGTGACACTCAAATATTTTTTATGACTGTAGCCACAATCATCTCCTCTATTTTTCTATAAGTATAGTTAGCATTTTGGTTACTAATTTGCTAACGTTGATGCTGGTCTTTCTATCCTTATGAACAGGCAAAGTATTGATGGTTCAGTGGTAGACTTCTTACCTTCCATTTGGGAGAATCAGTTTCAATTCCCAGTCAATTAACCTTATGTGCAGCTACCCATAACTGTCAGTGAGGGCTTGTGTAATGCGATGATACTGAACGGTTTTCAGTTCAGCTCCTAGGTGAACATAGAGTAGCTATAAAAACCTTACACCAGCCAATGTAAATCCTATGGATCAGAGTAGTCCATTCAGCAACCCACCGTGGGGTTGGATGACACAGGAATGAACAGCATTTCATTGAGTTGTGAATGGTGTCACTGTGAGGACTAGGCAGCTAACAACAATAACCAGGCAAAAGCTTTGTAAATAATCCATGGATTGTGCACACAAAATCCAGGTAACAGGTGAGAAAGACAGGCTGCAGAGTGGATGCTGAGAACTCCACTCTGGGATGTAGAGTGAATAAACATGTAAGCCCCAACCGAAGCACCAAAAATAGCAATAGAAAGCCTGCTACACAGAAGGAGCATTTTGTGCCTGTGTGGTGTGGCCCTGTTGAGATCTCTACTGTGTGGTAGATGGACTGTATCCATAGGATTTCGGGTGTCTCTGCGAGCGCTGGGAGTGGTGAAATGTAGTGGTGCTCTCCTATTTGGTGTCACATACTGGCAGGTAGTTGACAGACAGATTTATTCCCTGCTATTATGGATTTGATTATGTCATCAAAAGATATGATGACATACTAATCCCTGGTACCTGTGTCTTTGCTTGGAAATAGTCTTTGAAGGTGTTATGTTAGACTTAGAATTCTACAGTGGGGTGGATCCCATCCAGTATAAGTATTGTTCTTATAAAAGGGAAGAACAGACACAGAGAGACAGAATGACCATGTGACGGTGCATCTGACAGCCAAGGAATGACTGCAGTTTCCAGAAGCAGGGAGAGACAAAAAGGGATCTTTTTTATTGACTTAAGAGAGCATGGCCCTGCCTGATCATTTGGTTTGAATGCTAGTCTCCAGAACCTGGAAGCACTACATTTCTGTTTTTATAAACCACCCATGTAGCAAAACCTAATAAAAATTATCATGCCAATTCTTAGGGGTATCTGTGCAGGATAATTTCTTGCTCCACTTTTGCTCCTGAACACACACATGCTCTTACTGTGTATTGTGTCCCCAAGGATGCTGATCAGTATGGAATACATCAACAGGTTCCCTGTCCTCAATTTCCATTGGGGTTTGGCTAATAGTTTAGCACAGGAGACATGTGGTTCATTTCAACTTCTGACCCATTCCTGGGGAGCTTCCAAAGGTAGGCTGTGTTCCTCAACCAAAGGCCCCTCTGATTCTTTGTCAGATCATGCTCTTTGTAAAGTCATCTTCTCTGGGTTCTGGTAACCATTATTTCCCCTCAGATCTTCAGGTCTAAGGCTTCAAGTGACCACCACAGTCCTTACTGGTTTCCTCAGACCCTCCCTACCCTGTCAGTAATCCATTTAGTGAAAGCACCCCAATTGCCCAGCTTGAGTGAGTCTCTGATTCCTGTCAGGGTCCTGACAGAGACAGCATCCTTAGCTCTGTTTTAGAGATGAGAGGTTGGAAGTTCAGATTGCTTAAGTAACTTGACTGAGGTCATACAGAGGGTAATTAATGAAATTGTGCTCTTTCCTTGATGGACACAAAACAGTGTGTTCCCAGATATTGCAGTACCGGAGAGATAGACAAGATGAACTTAAGTTTTCTGAACAGGCATTGTAAGACCACACAGAGGAGCTTGAGAAAACAGGAGTGAAGGGCGTCTCTGTTGCCAGATCTTCTGATGCTTCCATGTGCCAGCAAAGGGAAGAGAGAAGGGAAGGGAGGCCCCAATGCACTTTCCCCAGAATTTCCAAGATACCCTGTTTCCCTGAAAGTAAGACATCCCCCCAAAATAAGACCTACTTACAGTTTTGCCTCTTGCTGAAATGTAAGGCACCCCCAAAAATAAGACCTCCCCGAAAATAAGCCCCCCCCCAAAAAACAAAAAAAACAAAAAACTACCGTAACTCTGGACTCTGGAACGTAGCAGCGGGCGCAGCTATGCAGCTCACTGTTGACTGCAGCACAGCTAGAGCAGACAGGAAGTGCAAGGTCTCTTTTAATAAAACAATAAATGTGTACCGTATTCTTCTTCATGGAAAAATAAGACATCCCCTGAAAATAAGACCTAGCACATCTTTGGAAACAAAAATTAATATAGGACCCTGTCTTATTTTGGGGGGGAAAGGGTATCTGAGGCCAATGTGGAGCTTCTTAGAGAAGAGGACATAGGCATGATTGCTTTAGAAACCACTTTGTTATGGGTTGAATTGCATATCCTTCAAAGCATGGGTTGGAATTCTAATGCCTAAATCCCTGGATGAAATCTTCTTAGGGAAAAAAAGTTTCTTTGTTATGTTGATAACAGCATATTAGTCAAGGGTGTATTCTAAATCAGATCACTTCTGAGTGGTATAAATAGATCAGACACAGAGGGAAGCACAAACTAGAGGAAGAAAGATGTCATATGGAGACCATCAAGGAATCAAAGAATACCCACGTTACAGACGCTAAGATAAGCATATTCTCCCCAGGCTGACCATCTTCCCATGGAGCCCAAATGCACTGCCACCAGGTTGATTCCAACTCATAGTGATACTGCATAGAGTTTCTGAGACTGCACATTTTTGTGGGAACAGATTAGCTTCATCTTTCTCCCAAGGAACGATTGATGGACTTGAACCTCCAATCTTTCAGTAATCAGTTCAATACTTAGCCAGCAGCACCACTAGGCCTTTTTCTATAGAGCCACCACCCTAACTACAAGGAAAACAAATGTACAAGCGAAGCACTTGGAGCATTTGTTATATTCTAGTGGCACTAGAAAACTAAGGCATTGCCATTGGGCTGTTAGCTGTCTTGTAATTCACCAAGAGATTCTAATTTTCCTCCAGTCTTTTAAAAAAACATTCACAGTGCAACAGGAATTAAAGATGAACAAGCTACTCAGTCCACTAAAAATAATAAATCTGATATTGATTGAGTGTAGTATAATATCCCAGGAACCATGGTGGCATATGGGGCTGGTAGTCACAAGTTCAACAGTTCAAAAGGAACAGCAGTTCCATGGAATAAGGATGAGACTTTTGACTTCTGTAAATATTTATAGTCCTGAAAACCCACAGGGCAAGTTCCGCTCTGTCCTATAGGGTTGCTATGGGTCAGAATTGACTGGATGACAATGAGTACTATCCCTTGTGCTAATACCTATGTATACATGAAACTATTTAATTCTTCCCCCAATACAGTAAAATTTCCAGTTGATAGATGAGACTGGATTGTTGAGAGATTCAGAAATTTGTGTAGCAGATTGCTCAATGCAATACATCATTTGGTTTCTTCATTCCTGTTTCCATGAGAGTTACTTGCAGATCCAAGTAAAACAAAAGCCTTAACAGCTTCAATATTTTCTCTATTTATCATTAGTACAGTCGTGAGAATTCTTTATATTGAATTGCAATCCATAATAAAGGCTGCAATCCTAGATTTTTCATCAGTAAATACTTCAAATTGTCTTCGCTTTCAGCAAGCTAAGCTTGTCATCTGCATATCAAAAGTTAATGAGCTACCTTCCAATCCTCATTCTTCATATTGTCCAGCTTCTTGGAATATTTGTTCAGCACACAAATTGAATAGGTATGGTGAAAGGATACAATCACCTTTCCTGATTTTAAAGCTTGCAGTGTACACGCATTCTGCTTAAACAGCTGCCTCTTGGTCTTAGGATATGCTTTGTATGAGTACAATGATTTCTTTTGGAATCCCCATTTGTCTCAATGTTATCCATAGTTTATTGTGATCTGCACAGTTAAATATTTTTGCATGGTCAATAATCACAAGTAAACATCTTTCTGGTATTCTCTGCTTTCAGCATTCCTCTAAAATAGCAAAAGAAAGGCCTCTTTCCAAACACTGTTAAATTTACAAGTACATGGGCTAGAATTTCAACACATACTTTGCAGGCACCTAATTCAAACCATAATACTTCCAAACATCCCCAAATGGTAGCATTCATAATGGCAGAGCTCCTTTCTCCTTGCTAAAGCAAGGCACTGTCTTTGATCTTCTGAAGCTTTGAAATGATTGAGTCTAGATATTGTTCTTGCTCATGCTTTAAATGGACAGAGCGGGTTTGTACTAAATGTTAAACGTAATGGACCGATATTTAAGAGGCACTAAGAGCTCTTCCACTCAATATTTTCCCAGAACATAGAAGTATTTCCAAGTACCCTGCTGTTCTTCAAACCTAGAATCAACAAATGAATAACAGACGTCAACTCCCATGGAAGCCTACTTACTGAATACTGGCCATTCTTGCTTATTGGAAACTCTTTCACATGAATTCTTTGTGTTTCTGATGCCATGACAGTGTTTGGTTTCTTTCGATGATTTCATTTTCCAGCTCTGAAACACACTTCACTCAAGTATATTGATATTGCAGCAAGTAGCAGTCACCATTTAGGGTGGCAGTCTTGAGTGCATTTCATTTATTGTCTGATCAGTGTCATAGTTTCCGTATGATTACTTCAATATTTTCCATCTGAAATGGAATTTAGCATAATTTGTATTTCAACTATCAATGTTTCAGATTTCGGCTCAAAGATCATTAGAACTGTGTTCCTTAACAAGCCAACACTGCATTCCCCCAAACCCACTGCCATTGTAGTAATTCCAACGCTTGGTGACATTATATTGGGTTTCTGAAGCTGTAAATCTTTACAGGAACAGATTTCTTTGTCTTTATCCATTGGAATGGCTGGTGAGGCTGAACCGCAAATCTGTCATTTAGCAGTCCAATGCTTATGTGGCAAGTTCAGCAGGGCTTCTTAACACACTGCTAAAACTCAGGATTGAATCAGGAATGTTTGGAACTTTAGTCTAAGTCGATCCCAACGGAGCTACTCCAGCTATCTGAAAGTCATTCAAGAAAACACGAGAACTCTCAGAGCTCTACCTTCTCTCTTTCATTCCATTTTTCAGCTCAGTTCAATGAATGTTTAATGCTTGCGTTCACTACAGCCATATAGAGTCCTAGAAGGCAGGTGCTGGGCTTTTTGCATACTGCTATATTCTTAGAGCCTACCCCCAGACCCTTAGGCATCTAATGAGAAAATAAAATAGTTAACTTGTGGGCAAAGTTGAACAATGATCTAGTAATGAGTTGGTCAGTATGAGCCTGGTGATCCTCTCCTGGTCATCCTTGCTTTACAAAGACATGCAAAGAGGGATTTGGGGTCTGCAGAAGAGAAATGTTGCTGTCATCATTACTTCTGACTTTTGCCCCACATATTTTATCTGTGGTATTACTGATAGTCATACCTGGCCATAAGTGATTAATTGAGTCTAGGTCTCATTATCCTTATCTCTAAATTGAGGATACAAATGAAACCAAACCTTTCAAATAGTTTATGAAATATATTTAAAATTATTAACATGAAGATACTCTATGAATTATCCCAAACCAATCAAACCCACTACTGTTGAGTAAATTCGGGTTCATAGCAAGTGACCCTATAGGAGAGAGAAGAACTGTCCCAAAGAGTTTGTAAGACTATAACCATATTACAGAGACAGAATGCTTCTCCTTCTCCCATGGAACTGGGGTGCCGCTGAAACAGGCAGTATTTGGTTAGCAATAGATCCCTTAGCCACTGTGCCACTAAGTACAAGTTGCTTTTGAGAACTATAATGTGAGATATTTTATAAAGTATTATATTTTATAAAGTCCAGAAAACTGGCCTACAAATAAGAATCTTAGGAAATCTTTAGTTTGTAATCTGGTTATCAATCCAAAAGCCATTGCCATCGAGTCAATTTCAAGCCAATTCTGACTCAGAACAACCCCCAGGACAGAGTAGAACTGGTTCTACTCCTTACGGTTTTTGAAGCTATAAAGCTTTATGAAAGCAGAAAGCTTCATCTTTCTCCATTAGAGTGGCTAGTGGATTCAAACTGCCAACCTTTGCTGGGTTAGGAGAACAACTTGTAACCAACCCACTATGCTACCAGAGTTTCTATTCTGGTTACAGTAGTGTTTAATTAGAAACCAGTTACCATTTGATGATTCTTCTGTTTATGGGTAAACTGGGAGGGGCAGTCTGCAATTGAGGACAATGCTCAATATTAAGTTCATAGACCTCCAGTGGGAGAATAAGCCCACTATCATGTTCCTAATTAAACACTTTTGACCTTGTTTTTAATCAGCCCTTGATGACCCAGGCTGTTTACAATAGACAACCAGGGCTTCCACCGCTGTCCTTTTTAAAAAAAATCATTTTATTGGGGGCTCATATAGCTCTTATCACAATCCATACATCTGTCAATTGTGTCAAGCACTTTTGTTTCCCTCATCATTCTTAAAACATTTGCTTTCTACTTGAGCCCTTGGTATCAGCTCCTCATTTCCCCCTCCCTCCGCACTCCCCCTTCCCCCATGAACAGTTGATTATTTATAAATTATTATTATTTTGTAATATCTTACACTGTCCAATGTCTCCCATCACCCACTTCTCCTCTGTCCATCCCCCAGGGAGGAGGTTATATGTAGATCCTTAAAATCTGTTCCCCCTTTCTCCCTCACCTTCCCTCTACCCTCCCGGTATTGCCACTCTCACCACTGGCCCTGAAGGGATCATCTGTCCTGGATTCTCTGTGTTTCCAGTTCCTATTTGTACCAGTGCACATCCTCCAGTCCAGCCGGATTTGTAAGGTAGAATTGGGATCATGATAGTGGGGGGAAGGAAGCATTCAAGAACTAGAGGAAAATTGTATGTTTCCTCATTGCTACACTGCACCCTGATTGGCTCGTTTCCTCCCCACGGCCTTTCTGTAAGGGGATGTCCAATTTCCCACAGATGGGCCCTGGGTCCCAACTCCGCACTCCCCCTCATTCACAATGCTATGAATTTTTTTTTTTTGGTCTTTGATGCCTGATCCCTGATCCCTTTGATGCCTTGTGATCTCACAGGCTGGTGTGCTTCTACCATGTGGGTTTCGTTGTTTCTCAGCTAGGTGGCTGCTTGCTTGTTTATCGTCAGGCCTTTAAGACCTCAGATGCTGTATGTTTTGATAGCTGGGCACCATCAGCTTTCTTCACCACATTTGCTTGTGCACCGGTTGTCTTCAGCGATTGTGCCAGGAAGGTGAGCATCTCAGACTGACAAATTGTTAGATCAAAACGTTCTTGTGTTGAGGGAGTACTTGAGTAGGGACCCCATGTACATCTGTTTCCTTAATACTGAATCTATAAAGATATGTACATAGATCTATTTCCCCCTCATCATATATAAATATATTTACATCTGTATATGCCTGTATTTAATCTCTATAAATGCCCTTTTCCTCCTAGTTCTTTCCTCTATTTCTTTGTACTTTCCTCTTGTTCCACTATCATGTTCAGCCTTCATTTGGGTTTCAGGAATTCCTCTTGGTTACATTGCTCTTGATCCAGTCCTGCCAGACGTCCTATACCCTACTTGCCACTGATTTTGGATCACTTGTTGTTCTCTTGTCCCTGGGTTTGTTAACACCACTTCCTTCCCCCCACCTCCCCCTTTTCATGTCCCCTCAGAACTGTCATCCCATTGTTCTCTCTTCCGGCTTGTTTATCCCACCTATACCTTCCAGGTAGACATGCAGCGACAATATTTACCATCATAAGACTCAGTACAATGAAGCAACAATAGAAAATAAAATGATAGCTACAACAAAAACCATATAAATAGTTCACCATCTGTTTGTTGTCCTTTAAAAGTGCTTTCCAGTCGAGTCTGATGGGGTGCCATGCTCTGACCCCACATCTATCCCTGGGAATTTCATTGCTCTGCTCCCTCCGCTGCTCTGCTGCATGCCCCCAGTGGCTGGCTCCGGCATAGTGGGTTCAGGGCAGGCACAATTCCCACCGTGTGTCTTTAGTGTTGCCTCCAATGGTGCTAAGGTCAATGAGGAACGCTCTTTCCCGTGGTGAGGCTGGCCCTCTGGTCATCTCTGTGCATTGCTGCTCTGAGCAGAAATATTGTCCTCAGGGCCTGGTGAGCCAGGATGTGCTTTACTCCTTTTTTTTTTCTTTCCTTCCACCTTCTTTGACTCCTGTGTGCTCTGATCAGACAAGTCCCGCTTCTTGAGGTGTAGCTTCAGTGCTGTCCTCTGAAGTGAATTTTTCTTTGGGGGAGGGTGGTGATGTCCACTTAGTTGGTAATGGGGCCGGCCCCTCAGACCTCTCTATAGGTTCTCTGCTTCATGTCAGTGTGTTGTGTTCTTGTCTTGGAGCACCAGGTTGAAGTCTGGTCCCCTTTTCCCTGTGAGACACAATCAACACCTTCCCACTGAGTGAGTTAGTGCCCTGTTCCCCTGGCTACCCATGTCTTTTTTCCCACCTCCTTTTTAGTGGGCTACAACATGTATCCCATATGTATCCCTGAGTTTAGTCTGGCCCCTGCCATATTACCTGGACCTCACCCCAGGGACATATGTATACAGTAACTTCTTCCGTATGCCCCTTTTGAATGGATATGTAGCTGCAGAAAAATGAAGCAAGACCCTTACCTCATTCCATACACAAGAATAAACTCAAGGTGAATCACAGACCTTGAGGTTAAACCCCAAACTATTAGGGCCATCAATGAGGGAATTAGGACAAACCTGAGAACCTTGGCACTGGGATTACACAGGCTATCAGAAATCAGGAAGGACACAAACACAGAGGAGGCACAAATTGACCAATGTGATATACTGAAGATAAAACACTTGTGCATATTGAAAGGATTCGCCAAGAGAGTCCACAGAATGGGAAAACATCTTTAGCAATGACACATCAGACAAAGGCCTTATTACTAAAATCTATAATACTCTGCTAACTTACAACAAGAAAAAAACAATTGTCCACTCAGGAGGTGGGCAAAGGACCTGAGCAGGAGTTTTTCAATGGCAGAAATTCAAATGACCAATAAACATATGAGAAAATGTTCCAGATCTCTAGCCATAAGAGAAATGAAATTAAAACAACAATGAGGTACCACCTAACACCCTCAAAGATAGCCCAATTCAAGAAATCAGAAAGTAAGAAGTATTGGAGGGGATGTGGAGAGACAGGAACTCTAATCCACTACTGGTAGACCTGTAGGTATGTACAGCCATTATGGAAATTGATTTGGCGATATCTAAAACAGTTGGAAATTGAGCTACCATATGATCCAGCAATCCCCCTACTGGCCATATACCCAGAACGGGCAAGAAACAAACCACAGCCAGACATCTGTGGCCCAATGTTCATCGCGGCACAGTTCACAATTGTAAGGAGTTGGAAACAGCCCAAATTTCCATCAACAGACGAATGGATTAAAAACTCTGGTACATACATACAATGGAGTATTATGCATCCCTAAAAAGCAGTGATGAATGAAATGCATGAAATACATCACCAAATGGGAAGAACTGGAGGAAATTGTGCTAAGTGAAGTAAGCCAAGCACAAAAGGACAAGTACTACATAAGTCCACTGAGGTAAGCTCAAAAAATTCAAAGGGTTATGGGGAAAACTACTGTATACACGTCTTTCCTTTTGAGGTGCACAGCATCCTTCATAGGCCATACCAGAAGGTTCTGAGTTGGAAACTCTTCTAAGCAAATAGAACTTTACCTTAATCACATCTATAATAGATTAAAGGAACAGAAGTAGTCCCTTAGGCTTAAGACTGAAATACAATAGTGTAAGAAAAAGCACATAACAGCTACCTCAAGGTTAAGGAGTGGAAGTCATTGAACTTTGGTTCAAAATTTTTGCTTTGAGGGTGTTCAATAAATGCAACTCAGAACTGCTATATATTTGCTATTTTCATACACTTTGCCTTTTATGACATTCTTTAGTTCAGCAGACATAATTCCATCTTAATGAATGAGGATTATTAAAAGTATTGCCCAATCTCCACCACTCATTGTTTGTGTAACTAGTGTCCAGTCATCTAAATTGGTAATCTGTACAAATAAATAATTAATATATTTTGGTCTAAATAATTGCCCTATAGATCTATACTAACTTTTTCTCAACAGTGTTTTAAATTCTACACTGTTGGCTAAATAATGGTTATATCAGTTGAACTACCATATCTCCCATGGGGATAATTTATAATGTTCTCCAATAAAATAATAGTGATGTCTCCAAAGTGAACCAGGGGCTTAGATAATCTATAGATATATGAATGAATTTTGAGTTTGCATTTAGTCATAGCCATAATCTAAGAAAAACTCATTCTTATGACATGTCCTTGCTCAATACTTACTCTAATGAAATGATCACTGAAGATATGAGTGTTGTCATAAAGTGTGGTGAAGAAACCAAATAGTTCCTGGCTGAATGAAAGAATAGCATCTGGGGCTTTTTTTTTTT
>NW_022111329.1:2692645-2703057 GCF_000313985.2 Echinops telfairi | reverse complement strand
CTCCAGATTGTTCATCCAGCCTATCTTATTTAGACAGACCTGCAGAGATAATAACATGCAAGACAAAGCAACAAAACAACAACAATCCAATGACAAATAACAAAACAAAACAAGATAGAAAAGCTTGTAGTTAGTCCAAGGACTGTTTGTTGGCCTTTAGGAGTGTTTTCCAGTCGAGTCTGTTAGGGCGCCAAGCTCTGGACTCAAAGTCTATTTTTGGTATTCCTGGGGACTTCATTGCTCTGTTCCCCTTGCTGTTGTGTTCCATGACCATAGTGTTTTGCCTCGGTGTAGTAGGATCAGATCGGGTGGAATTCCCACACTGTTTCTCCAGTGTTATCCCCTGTAGGGCTATGGGTTAGTGAGGGATGTTGTGTCTCATAGTGGGGCCGTGTTGAATTTCCCTCATAGTAACTGTCCTAGGCTGATTTCTCCAGAGTCCCTCTGGTATGTGTTACTCAGTTGCCAGCTTCTCAGAATTCTCCAATAATCTCGGCATCTGGGGTCTTAAAAGCTTGTCTTAAAATAAGCAGACATCTATCTAAGTGAGCTGTCAGCTAAGTCCACAGGGAAAAGCACTCCAGCCTATATTATCCAATGATTATGAATAATTAAATCCAAATCTGGAGGAGGGAGCAGGATTAGAGCTTGAATTCTGAACACCCAGTTTGCAGAAGACTGTGGGTGACAGTAAAAGCCCAAAACCCTTTTGCAGGGTCCCCCATATAGATTACGGCTCTGGAGAATATCTTTGTACTAAGGATCGGGCAGGGAAGGCCTTATTATCAGACAGAGTACACTGTAGGGTGGATTACTGCATTTGTACTTAGGTTAATATATGGTACCTTGTAATTTCATCTCTCTTTTGATCCAATGTGTATTTGTTTCAGTTTTTAATATTTCCTACTCTATTTTGGAGTGAGCCTTTTCTCTGTTTTATTCTGTCATTGGTTTTGAACTTTCATTTTTTTATATTTTCTGTATTTAAAACCCAGAATAGGTACATCTATAGGTAGCAATTGGATTAATAGTTTCATAGGGGACTGGCAGGGAGGTTGACAGAAAATGGGGAGCTAACAACAACAACAACCAGTACAAGGAAGACATGTCCTTGAATTGATTATAGCAACGGTTGCAAAACTTTTATGAATATGATTGAACTATTGGAGTGTATGGTATGTGAACTATGTCAATAAATTATATTTTTTTAAAAACCCATCAAATTGACTCTGACTCATAGTAACCCCATGTGTGTTTGAATAGAACTCTGCTCCATAGGATTTTTGGTGGCTGATTTTTGGAAGTAAATCATGAGGCTTTCTTCTTAACCATGTCTGGAAGGGCTCAAACACCCATCCTTTCATTAGCAGTTCAGTGTGTTAACTGTATCACTCAGGGACTACAGGGCTTAATATAGGTGCTGTATAAAAGCATATTCCATATGTCAAGGGTTTGCTGCAAATGATTACTAATTATTATAACAGTTGTGCATTGCTCTTTCTCAGATGAAGAATTTAAAGTTCAAATAATTCAAGCAACCTTCAATCAGAACACAGTGCTGTGCAAGAATTTCAACACAGTTAAGTTTGGCAGCAAACACAAAGTGCTTTCTTCTTGTCCTGAATCATCTCTGAAAATATAGTAGAATTTACAAACAAAGCAAACAGTAGCTACCTCTATTTCACAAACAAAAACTCCCTCTAGTTTGCATACTGTTAGAATCTACTAGAAGAAGGAGAGCTCAATTCATCCAGAGAAAGTTGAAAAACTGAAGAATCCCATTGTTTGCTTTTGGCAGCCTATGCTGAAGTTCTCTCTTCCTCGTTCTCCCTTTAAATTTAATTGTGTAATAATTTATAAATTATCAAGGGTTCATGAGGGAGAGCGGAGTGGGGAGAGAGGATAAAAAATCAGTAGCTGGTACCAAGGCCTCAAGCAGAAAGCAAATATTTTGAGAATGATGATGGCAACAAATGTACAAATGTGCTTGACACAATGGGTGGATGTATGGATTGTGATAAGAATTGTATGAGCCCCCAATAAAATGATTAAAAAGAAAAAAAATGAATAGTGTTCATTGGCCAAAGGGAGCATTTGGCTCTAACCTATCTGCATAAATAGGCAACAGGGACTTAACCAGAGACGTGTGGGTAAGCCTGCCTTGAACTTGGTATGAGTCCAGGCTTTTCATGCCAAATATGGTCAGTAAAGCTGTCACCAGTGAAACTATAATGTTTCAACCTGAGGCCCAGATATAAACATGTAAATATGTTATTACTTACTCACATAGTCTGAGTGTTGTAATAGTTATGCACTTATCTCCTGACCAAAAGTTGAAAGTTCAAGTCCATCCAAAGGGACCTCAGAGAAAAAAGACCGAGCAAATTACTTCTGTTAAAAAAGGCAGTCATTGAAAACTCTATGGAGTAAAGTTCTATTTGGATGCACA
Organism: Echinops telfairi; assembly: GCF_000313985.2. Classification (NCBI taxonomy): domain Eukaryota; kingdom Metazoa; phylum Chordata; class Mammalia; order Afrosoricida; family Tenrecidae; genus Echinops; species Echinops telfairi. The sequence continues at coordinate 2,700,608 of NW_022111329.1, read as the reverse complement.
CAAGGTCACTATGAAAGGATCAGATGCCAAGGTAACTGATTATCCAAAGGCCCAGGATAAATCCAGAGAACTTGACGGAATTTTCTTCATTACTTGTATCAGGGCTAAACAAATGTATCCAGTGATAAAAAAAAAACTGGAAAAGATGGAATATTGATAGCAAATTTCACAGAACTCCTTCTTGTCACATTCAGCTACAGGCATAAGATTCCAGCCAACAGAGAAAGACTCGAAGACCATCTGGGGAATAGGACACCTTGCAAAAGGAGTTTAGAGCTCTCTCTATTCCTGTATATTCAGCCATAACACAACAGATGTAGACCTAAAGAAGTCTGTTAAAATCAGTCTCAGGCAGATTTTAGAAGTTCCACAATTGAGGCCTTCTATTTTTGTCTAAAGTTTGAAAATGTGTTGAGTGCTTATTCTGCTGCCTAGGCTTAATATTCCCCCAGAGAAACCTAGTTTTTCTTTGCTAAAATCTCTCCCAGGAGGAAATATGTCTCCTCTTTCACTAACCATTTGTTTCTTCTTACAAAATGTATCACTTTAACTATAATAAAACTAGAAAATAGTAAGTGCTTTATCGTTATTGAAGAACTACAAAAATCGCCTTTGTTCCCACTTTCTATCTGGCCCCCTGTATCCCCTCCCGGTTCTAAAACATACTAGGAGGGTTTTCAGGACTAAAAATGTGAAAGGTCATTCCCATCACTAAGTCTGACTTCTGCCCCACATCAGTGCATTTTATTACCTTTATCTGCTTATTAGATTACCATTAACTTCTCATCTTGACAAATATACAACCATAAACATAATTTACTGCCTTTTGAAACTACCAGCCATGGCTTATTTATATCATCCTGTGTTTCCAGGCAGGATTTAGTACACTTATGTTTTATTAAGGAATCCTTCTTCTGCTCCATTCCAATCAAGGAGTATATTCCCCAGCTCCTTCTGTCTTTATTTTCCTGACAAAGATGCCCTAATAGAACCTGCAGGCTGGTTTATATCCTATTTTATTTTTCTGACATAGTACAGGGGATTCTGCAGTTTTAAAAAAATGTGGCATTTTCTTTACAGAAAATTTTATATGAGTGATGAGGATGTGTCAAAGAAAAATTCAAAATATTCCTGACACCTATGTTTCTATTGGGCAAAATATTGAATGATGCAGGAAGCTTAAAAAGAAGATGGAAGGAATACACAGAGTCACTGTGTGAAAAAGAATTGGTTGGTGTTCAAACATTTCAAGAGGAAGAATAGGGTAAAAAATTAACGATATTGAAGAAAAAAGTCCTAGCTGCACTGAAGGCATTAATGAAAAACACAGTTTCAGGAATTGATAGAATACCAACTGAAATGTTTTTTTTTAAAAAAACAAGAAAACCAATTGATGCATTCGCTTGCTGTACCAACACATTTGGAAGACAATTATCTGGCCAACCAATCAGAAGACTGTATTTGTGCCAATTCCAAAGAATGGTGACACAACATAATATGAAAATTATCAAACAATGCCAACAGAATCTTATGCAAGTAAAATTTTACTGAAGATCATTAAGCAATGATTACAGCATCAGGAAGCTGCCAGAAATTCAGACTAGATCCAGAGGAGGGCATGGAACAAGGGCTATGGTTGCTGATCCTAGAGGGATGTTGACTGAAAGCAAAGAATACCAGAAAGATGTTTGTGTTTATTGACCATTCAAAGACATTTGACTGTGCAGATCACAATAAACTGTGGATAACATTGAGACAAATGGGGATTCCAGAAGAGATCATTGTACTCATACAGAACCTATCCTAAAACCAAGAGGCATCTGTTTGAGCAGAATGGGTGTACACTGCAAGATTTAAAATCAGAAAAGGTGATTGTATCATTTCACCATACCTATTCAATTTGTGTGCTGAACAAATAATCCAAGAAGCTGGAATATATGAAGAATGGGGATTGGAGGGTGGCTCGTTAACATTTGATATGCAGATGACACAGCTTAGCTTGCTGAAAGTGATGACTACTTGAAATATTTACTGATGAAAATCTAGGATTGCAACATTCGTTATGGATTGCAATTAGATATAAAGATTGCAAAATCCCACTACCACGTCCCAGTTCTACCTTACAAATCTGGCTAGACCGAAGAATACACATTGGTACAGATAAGAGCTCTTGACACATGGAATTCAGCATAGATAAACCCTTCAGGAACAGTAGTGGGAGTAGTGATATTATGAGGATAAGGGGACAATGGGGGAGGGGGAATGGGGAGAAAGGGGAAACCCTTCACAAGGTTGGATATATAGAATAATAGAAATGTGGTTGAAGGGAGACAATGGACAGTGTAAGATACAAAATAATAATAATATATAATAGAAAATGGATTCATGGGGGGGAGTTTATATCAAGGGCTCAAGTAGAAAATGTTTTGGAAATGATGATCACAACATATGTACAAATATGCTTGATACAATTGATGTATGGAATGTTATAAGAACTGTAAGAGCCTCCAATAAAATGATTAAAAATAGTAAAGAATGCAAAATCCTCACAATTGTACTGAGAGATAACCTCATGATAAATGAAGAAAACATTGACGTTATTAAGGCTTTCTTTTTCACTTGGATCTTCAGGCAACTCTCATAGAAGCAGGAATCAAGAAACCAAATAAATGATGCATTGCATTGGGTAAATCTGGTGCAAAAGATCTCCTTTAAAGTTTAGCAAGGAAGTGCCCCAGGCCCAAGCCATGGTGATATTTTCAATGGCTGCATATACATGAGAAAGATGGATAATAAATAAAGAAGACTACAGAAGAATTGATGCATTTTAATTATGGTGTTGAAAAATAATACCAAAAGTACCAGAAACTACCAGAGACAAACAAATCTGTCTCAAAAGCCAGAGAGCTTTTTGGAAAAAAGGACTTTATCTCAGATTCTTTGGCCATTGTGTTCAACTAGGTTGACTAGAAAAACAAATTCAGAGGCACTCATATATGTACAAGAACTTTATATCAAAGAGTGGTTGTATATTAAGAAAACATCCCATCCCAGTTCATATCAAGTACATAAGTCTGATATTACCCTGTTTCCCCAAAAGTAAGACATTCCCTGAAAATAAGACCTACTTACAGTTTTGCCTTTCACTGAAATATAAGGCATCCCCCCGAAAATAAGACCTTCCCCAAAATAAGGCTCCCCGAAGCTACCATAACTCTGGACACTGGACCGCAGGGGTGGGCGCCACCACGCAGCTCACTGTTGGTGGCAGTGCAGCCGGAGCAGACAGGAAGTGTGAGGTCTCTTAATAAAACAATAAATAATAAATGTGTACCGTATTCTTCTTCATGTAAAAAATAAGACAGCCCCTGAAAATAAGACTTTTGCTCACTGGGAGCAAAAATTAATATAGGGCACTGTCTTATTTTGGGGGAAACGGGGTAGCCAATAAATCCAATACTCATCCATAAATCCTTCTTCAGACTCACGCCGCACATGCAATGATGCAAAATGCAGGAAGATCACAGGCCGCTGGGTGCAAAGTCTTGTGGATCCAGTGGTGTTGGAAGCATCTCCAGGGCTTTCACAGGTGTCAGCAAGTCTGCATGGAGGAACAGGACCATGAAGATGTACTGTTGTCAACAGGAAGATGAAGGTAGAGAGAGAGAATTTCCCAGAATCCTCATGAGAAGGCCAGAGTTTGAAGTGAATGCCTTCAAGTTGAGACTTTAACTGGCATGCCCCTTTGGGCATTTATGAGCAGACCCAAACCAACTTTGTAGCATGTCCTGATAACTAAATCCCAAGGATTTCTCACTGGCATGCCAACTTGTTAACTTGCTTACTAAGCCCTTTAATCACAAATTTTGTCTGTGAGTTCTGTGTAGCCATTGCAGTGGATATTAAAACCCAGAGAGGTAAAATAGAGAGCATTAATTAAAGCAACACACTGATCAAGTAGATAACTCAGATGTTAACATTTTGTTCATCAATTTTTAATCATTAAATCTCAGAATGTACATTTTTAAAATGGGTCCATTGTGTGACGTTTCTTTCTTTTTTTTAGGGGGGGAAAATGAATGTTTTTTTTTAAAAAATTTCATTAAAGGCTCATATAAATCTTATCACAATCCAGACATACATCAATTGGGTAAAGCACATTTGTACATTCATTGCCCTCATCATTCTCAAAACGTTTGCTCTCCATCTAATCCCCTGGCATCAGCTCCTCATTTTTCCCCCTTCCTCCCTCATGAACACTTGATAATTTATACATTATTATTTTGCATTATCTTGCCCTGTCCAATGTTTCCCTTCACCCACTTTTCTGTTGTCCTTCCCCAAGGGAGGTCACATGTAGATCCTTGTAATCGCTTCCCACTTTCCAACCCACCCTCCCTCTCCTCTTCCAGTATCGCCACTCACACCACAGGTCCTGAAGGGATCATCCACCCTGAATTCCCTGTGTTCCCAGTTCCTATCTGTACCAGTGTATATTCTCTGGCCTAGCCAGATTTGTAAGGTAGAATTGGGATCATGATAGTGGGGTAGGAGGAACCATTTAGGAACTAGAGGAAAGTTGTGTTTCATTGTTGCTACATCGCACCCTGAATGGCTCATCTCTTCCCCGAGACCCTTCTGTAAGGGGATGTGCAGTGGCCTACAAATGGGCCATTGTTTTCTCCTCCATATTGTTTATCCAGCCTATCTTATTTAGACAGACCTGCGGAGATAATAACATGCACAAAAAATAAGACAGCAAAACCAAGCAACAATATACAACAAAACAACAATAACAAACCAATGACCAAAAAACAAAACAAAACACAAGAAAGAAAAGCTTGTAGTTAGCTCAAGGACTATTTGTTGGCCTTTAGGAGTGTTTTCCAGTCCAGTCTGATGGGGCACCACACCCTGACCCCAAACTCCACCTTCAGCATTCCCTGGGGACCTCGCTGCTCCATTCCCTTGTGGTTCTGTTGCACCCCCTTAGTGTTTTGCCTCGGTGTGGCGAGATCAGATAGGGTGCAATTCCCACACTGTGTCTCCGGTGTTATCCCCTGCAGGGCTATGGGTCAGTGAGGGGCATCATATCTCACAGTGGGGCTGGCCATGTGGTCCTCTCTGTGGACTGGCTGCACTAATCAGGAACATCGTCCTCAAGGTCTGGTGGGCCGGGATGTGCTCCATTCTCTCCTCCTCCCCCTTCATCTGCTCCCGTGAGCAGATATGTCCAGATATGTCATCTCCTGGATCTGGAAATTCAATGCCGTCTTTTGAAATAAATTCTTCTAGGGTGATGGTAGTAGTAGTTTCGATTTGGGCTGGCCTCTCAGACCTCTCCACTGGTTCCCTACTACATGCTGGCATGTTGCATTTGCATCTTGGAGCACTGGGTTGAAGTCTGATCCCTCATTCCCTGTGGAGATATATATAATACCTTCCCCTTGGTTGGGTTATTGCCCTGTGCCCCCGCTACCCATTACTTTTTTATTGTTATTTTTTTTCCCTTTCCCCATCTCCTTTCTAGTTGTCTACTATATGTACCCCTGTATTTACTCTGGTCCCTGCCATATTACTTGGTCCTCAACCCAGGGAAGTTTCTACATAGTAGCTTATTCCCTGTGCCCCTTTTGCATTTTTTTTTTAAAGCTTACCTCAGCGGACTCATGTTGTACTTGTCCTTTTGTGCTTGGCTTACTTCACTTAGCATGATTTCCTCAAGTTCTTTCCATGCAGTAGTGTGCTTCATAAGTTCATCACTGCTTTTTAGCAATGTGAAGTACTCCATTGTATATGTATATATGACAGTTTTTTAATCCACTCATCAGTTGTTGGGAATTTGAGTTGTTTTCAACTCCTTGCAATTGTGAACTATGGTGCAACGAACATTGGAGCACAGATGTCTTGCCTTGGTTTGTTTCTTGCCTCTTCTGGGTATATGCCCTATAAGGGGATTGCTGGGTTATATGGTAACTCGAATTCCATCAGTTTTAGATATCGCCAGATCAATTTCCATAGTGACTGTACATACTTACAGGTCCACCAGCAGTGAATGAGAGTTCCTGTCTCCCCACAGCCCCGTCAACACTTGTTGCTTTCTGCTTTTTTGAATCGGGCCGTCTTTGGAGGGGTTAGGTGGTACCTCATTGTTGTTTTAATTTGCATTTCTCTTATGGCTAAAGATCGGGAACATTTTCTCATATGTTTGCTGGCCATTTGGATTTCTGCCCCTGTGAAACTTCTGTTCAGGTCCTTTGCCCACCTCTCAAGTGGGTAATTAGTTTTTTTCTTTTTGGAAGCTAGCAGAGTATTGTAGATTTTAGTAATATGATCTTTGTCCGATGTGTCATTGTTAAAGATGTTTTCCCTGTCCATGGACTCTCTTCTTACTCTCTTGATGAATTCTTTCGATGTACACAGGTATTTTATCTTCAGTATATCTCATTTGTCAATTTGTGCCTCCTTTGTTTGTGTATTTCCCTATTTCTGACAGCCTATGTATTCCCTTTGCCAAAGTTCTCAACTTGGTCCCAATTCCCCATTGATGGTACTAATGGTTTGGGGTTTAACTTCAAGGTCTGTGGTCTACCTTGAGTTTATTCTTGTGCATGAAGTGAGATAAGGGTCTTGCTTCATTTTTCTGCAGGTAAATATCCATTTTAACAAGCACCACTTGTTACAGAGGGCATCTGCTTCACATTGGATATTTTTTGGGCCCTTATCAAAAATCAGTTTTCTGTGTGCTGATGATTTTATATCTGGGTTTTCATTTCTTTCCCATTGGTCTGAATATCTGTCATTGTACCAATACCATGAGGTTTTGAGAACTGTGGTTGTATAGTATGTGCTAAAGTCAGGTAAAGCAAGACCTCCAACCGTGTCCTTCTTCTTGAAGAGTTCTTAACTAATTCTGGGCTTCTTCCTTCTCCATATGAAGTTGGGAATCACTTTTTCCATTTTTTTGAAGAAAGATGAGGGTAATTGTATCGGGATTGCATTAAATTTATATAAGGCCTTTGGCAAAACTGACATTTTGACTATAGCGAGTCTTCCAATCCATGAGCATGAAATATTCTTCCATTTGTTGAGGTCACTCTTGTTTTCTTGTAATAGTGTTCTGTAGTTTTCCCCATATAGATCTTTTGTTCTTTTAGTCAGGTATATCCCTAGATATTTCAAATTGTGTCTGGCTATTGTAAAGGGTACCACCTTTTTTTTATCTCCTCTGTGGTCTTATCCGATGTGTATAACAGTCTGGTGGACTTCTGGTTGTTGATCTTGTATCCTGCCACTCTGCCAAACTCCTTTATTACTTCCAGCACTTCCCTTGTGAAGCTTTGGGGATTTTCCATATATAAACTCATATCATCTGCAAATGACGTTAGTTTCACCTCTTCCTTCACCAGATGAATACCTTTGATGTCTTTTCTTTGCTTTTGCTGTTAGCTAAAACCTGCAGCACGATATTAAACAAGAGTGGGGACAAAGGGCATCCTTGTCTGGTCCCATTTTTCAGTGGGATTGTGTTAGTCTTTTCTCCATTGAGTACCACATTGGCTGCTGGTTTTTCATAGATAGCTTGTATTGTCTTGAGGAATTTTCCTTCCACTCCTATCTTCTCAAGTGTCTTAAACAGGAATTGGTGCTGGATGTTGTCGAATGGTTATTCTGCATCTATCGATATTATCATGTGGTTCTCATAGTTTTTCATATCAATGTGACGAATGATACTAATGGTCTTTCGTATGTTGAACCATCCCTGAATTCCTGGTATGAATCCCACTTGGTCATGGTGAATTATTTGTTTAAAGATTTTTTTTTATGTTAGCTAGAAGAGTTTGCTCTCTTTTTAAAAATCATTTTATTAGGGGCTCATACAACTCTTATCACAATCCATACATACATCAATTGTGTAAAGCGCATTTGTATATTCATTGCCCTCATCATTCTCAAAACATTT
>NW_022111329.1:2676516-2691339 GCF_000313985.2 Echinops telfairi | reverse complement strand
GGTTTGTTAACACCACTTCCTTTCCACCCACCTGTCCCTCTCCCATGTCCCTCTGGAACTGTTGGTCCCGTTGTTTTCTCCTCCAGATTGTTCATCCAGCCTATCTTATTTAGAAAGACCTGTGGAGATAATAATATGCACAAAAACAAGACAGAGCAAAACCTAGCAACAATGTACAACAAAACAGCTTGGTTTTGCTCTGTCTTGTTTTGTGAATTATTTGTTTTATATACTTTTGTATTCTGTTGGATAGTATTTTGCTAAGAATTTATGCATTGATGTTCATTAGGGATATTGGCCTGTAGTTCTCGATTCTTGTGGGATCCGTGCACAGTTTTGATATCACAATTATACTAGTTTCATAGAAGGAGTTTGGGAGATTTCTCTCTTTTTCAATGTTCTGGAAGATTTTGTGGAGTATTGGTGTTAGTTCTTCCCTTAATGTTTGGTAGAATTCTCCAGTCAAACCATCTGGTCAAGGGTTTTTTTTGTTGTTGCTGGTAATCCCTTGATAACCTTGTCTATTTCTTCAGTTGCTATGGGTCTGTTGAGATTCTTGACGTCCATCGAGGATAGTCTAAGGAGGGATTGTTTACAAGAATTTGTCCATGTCTTCCAAGTTGTATTCATCGGAGTACAATTCTTCGTAGTACTGTGTAATTATCCTTTTGATTTCATTATGGTCTGTCGTAATGTCCACTCCTTCATTCCTTATTCTTGCTATTGAAATTGGTTCCCTCCTTTCTTTGGTTATGTTTGCCAGCGGTCTGTCGATTCTATTTATCCTTTCATAGAACTAACTTTTAGCAGCATTAATTTTTTCCATAATTATCTTATTTTCTGTCTCCTGAATCTCAGCTCTGATTTTTATTATTTCTTTTCTTTTGCTATTAGTAGGATTTCCCTGCTGACTCTGCTCCAGTAGTTGTAGATTTTGTGCCAGCATATCAATCATGAGTCTCTCTTCCGTTCTCAGGTGTGCATGTATTGCTATGAAACTTCCTCTGATAACTGCTTTTCCTGTGTCCCATAAGTCTGGGTACGTGCTCATTCTTGTTGGTTTCTAGAAATTTCCTAATTTCATCTCTGATCTGTGCCAGTACGCACTCATTTCACAGCATAGAGTTATTCATCCTCCAAATGTTTCCTCTTGTTTCCTTTGTCTTCCTTTTGTTTATTTCAAGCCTTATGGTACAGTGGTCAGAGAGAGAGGTCTGTATGATATCAATGTACTTAAATTTATGTAGATTCACCTTATGCCCCAGCATGTGGTGTATCTTCAAATATGTGCCATGAGAGCCTGAGAAGAATTTGAATTTTTTTTTCATTTGGATGGAAAGCTCTGTAGATATCTATCAGGTCAAATTGTCTAAATGTAGGGTTTAGATCTCTAGCCTCCTTGTTGATTTTCTTTTCCTGTGATCTTTCTTTCTCAGAGAGCAGTTTATTGATTTCACTCACTATAATTGTTGAGACTGTGATTTCTTTTTTCATCTTTTGGAGTGTTTGCTTGATGTTATCAGCGGTTCTCTCTTTCAGGGAATATATGTTTACAATGCTTAGTGGTTGTTTGTCTACCATTCCCTTGAGCGTTATATAGTGTCCCTCATTATCTCTTTTTATGGTTTGCACTTTGAGGTCAATTTTATCTGAGATTAGGATTGCAATCCCTGCTTTTTTTGAACTGTTTGCTTGGTATGACTTTCTCCAACCTTTCATTCTCAGCCCATTTTTGTCTGTAGCCTTGAGCTGTGTCTCCTGTAGGCAGGAGATTGATGGGTTGTGTTTTCTAAGCCAGTCTGCTAGTCTCAGTCTTTTAATGCCTGATTTCAGGCTGTTGATATTCAGGATTATTATCTCCATCTGCAGACTCTGTGATGTCATCTTATACCTTTCATGTTTTGTGTTTCCCTACTTTCCTTTCTCATTATTGTGTTGTGCATGTGTGTGTGAGTATCATTCTTGATTTCTTTCCATCCTTAAGCCAATGCTATCTTGGGGTCTGTTTTCTCTTTGTTGCCCTCTGGGTGAGGTTGTTCTATGTGGCGGTCTCTTATTTATGCTTGGTAAGTGTTGTTCTGCCCATACTGGGTTGGCAAGGATCTTTTGTAGGGCTGGGTTTCTTCTAACATATTCTTTGAGTTTTTCCCTGTCTGGGAAGACTCTTACTTCTCCATCTGTCTTGATCGATAATTTGGCTTGGTAGAGAATTCTTGGTTTTGCATTGTTTTCCTTCAATTTTTGGAATATGTTACTCCACCCTATCCTCTTCTTCATAGTTTCTGCTGATAGGTCTGAGCAATATTCTTGTTTGGGAAACTTTTTATGAGCACTAGGGGCTTGAGGAGCAGAAATCAAGCAACTGGAAGTCTGTTTATGTGGCAAGGAAGATTTCAAACACCAAACCTTTTTGGAGTCCACATTAGTGACCAAAGCCAGTGAGCTCACAGATAGCCCTCCTGTGCATGCTTTTCCAAAACAGAAACTGACCACAGAACTTTGGGTCCATGGTTTCTATCAAGTCTTTCCTTCTGAAGATTTTATTTTCCTGGGGCTTTTATTTGGAAAGATCTGGATTTGAGTTGGCCAGTCATTAATCAAAAACACAACAAACATCACTATTTACTTCAATTATACTGTTATCCCTTGAATACTGAGCAGCCACATGAAATGAAACACCCTTGTACAGAGAGGAGACAGGGTGGTTGCATAACCCAGGCTACCTGCTTTTCTTTCTCTCACAAAAATGGCCTTGCTCTTATTTTATGGGCCATGGCTAAATCTGAGAATGGCACATGTCCACTTCACTCCAAGAAAAACGTTGTTGCTTTTAGCTACTCTGGTGACTCATAGCAGCCCAGGCCGATCAGACTAAAATGTTGTCTGATGCTGCACCATCCCATGATCAATTGCAGATCAGTCCACAGTGATCCTTCTTAGTCTGAATGCTCTGCTGAAACTTGTTCAGCACCATAGCAACACACAAGCCTCCACTGACAGATGAGTGGTGGCTGCACAAAAGTTGTATTTGAGTGTGAATCAAGTCTAAGTCTTGTACATGGAGGGTAAGAATTGTACCATTGACCCATGAATGACCATCCTAGAAGAAATAGGCTTGAATGTCTCTGCTTGTGGTGTTTTTCATTTTTTCATTTAGTGAGTTTGTCTTTAATTACACTTCAGAGTTTGCCCTGGATTTTGTGCTCTTAATTATATATTTTGGGTGAAAATGTACTTGAAATGATACCTTTGACTTTAGCCTTTATACTTGGAGCTAATTTCCCATTGGGTTTTCTGTGCACACCATACTCCCATGTTTACTTCTGCTATTCTAGATGGTTGCCAAATTTTATGTACAGACAATCCACAACAAGCCACTGGTTGTGCTGCTTAATGTCACTCACCAGTTTGTGTTAGTGAAACTAGTTTGTGTTCCCCTCCTCATTGTTACAATGTTATATTTGGAACTTGGGTCCCAAGACCAACTCCCCAGGGCTTACTTAGCCCCAAACATCCCTGATGCTTACTATTCTCATAACAGTAATTAGTGCCACAACAGACAGTGAGTATATAGGAATCAATATGCTGAATTCAACTTTCTGAGGAAGAAATAATGTCTGGGATTTGGAGAGAGACTTGAAGTATTCCCACTTAGGGTGTGATGGTTTGGAGCACAAGAAAAATAAAAACGCAGAGGGTTTGTACTGAGAAACCGAGGTGGGTCTGATGGAGATATGGCCCAAGCAATTTCTCTACTTGTGTTTGCCTAACTGTTGAAATGAACACATAAACATGAAATTAATTGTGCTATTTTTCTCAGGTAGCAAAGTAACCTTTTTCTCTGATGGTTTTTTCTCTCCCTTTGATGCACTGACTGTAACAATAGATTCGAATATAGCATCAATCATGAAAACAGTGTAGAACCAGGTAACATTACATTTTGTTATACATAATGTTGCTATGAGTCAAAGCTGACTCAACAGCACCTAACAACCATATAGTTCAAATACTTCCACAGGTAAATAAGTCAAACAGAAAGTGTTACTCTCTGCCAGTCAGTCTGAAGCAAGTTCCTTCCAGGTCATGCCAATTAACATGATCAAGAAGGCTACTGCCTATGTCTATGTGAAAGCCTATTCTGGCACCCTGCATGAACCCTGAGTTGGGCCAGCCATTATAGAGAGCAGGCGGTGCAATAGTAGAGAGTCATTGTTCAGGAGTACAATCATGAGAGAAGGGTTTCCTTTTGCAATGAGCATCCATACTATATCTCCCCAGCTTGGTGCTCTCTGGAATGGCATCCCAAGTCTTGACACTAGCCCACTCTAGGGTCTAGTTCTACATATGGTTTATATCTTTGAAAAACCTTGGCATCTTGCCAATGTACACAATTAGACTGTACAGTTGAATCTGAAAATTTCCAGTGATCTGGTCATTGGGGTATACTCAGGCCAGTTGGTACTAACCGGGGCTTATTAGGGTTCCAATGTTTCACTTGACTGATATCATCTGCCAGGGCTGGAGAACAAGCTTGTACTCCACTCAAAGATAATACAGTCATGCTTAAATTCTATGAATGAGCACAGCCTAGACAAATGCAGATGTCCCCCATCCATGGAATGACGTTTTCTGTCCATGATTTACAGAAACCCAAAGGAGATCAGAAAATAACTGAATGTGATTAAGGAGTCATTGGGCTTGTGTCTGCCCATCACATTTACTTATGCCAGTGTGCACAAGTTCCAAATTGCAAAAGCAAAGCCAGCATGTGAAGCCATACCCACTTCCTTAGTGCATCTTCCTGCCTCTCCACTTCCTCAGTGCATCTCTCTCTTGAACAGAAACAACCATAACCATTTACTAGATATTTATGAAGTGCCATAAATTTTTTATAGCTTCACTAAGTTATTGCTTGTGACTGTTACTCAATTGTGCAGCAAAAGAAACTATGCTCAGAAGGATTAATTATCTTGGCCTTGGAAAAAAACATCTAGGAGATGCCTAAATGAGATTCAACATCAGTTCTGTCTAACTTTAAAGTGAATAATCTTTTTCGCCATGTCATACCACATCCCAAACATGTGAGCCCAACCTCCAATGAGTTTTTGCTCTATCTTCCAAGAATTTTTACAGAATACAGCTGTAGAGAAAGGACCTCAATGCCTACTGTTATCTAGGATACAAGTGTGAGTGTTGTAACAAGTCCTAACATAAGACACCAACCAGTGTGTCAGCATAGAATTTTGCTCCATTGGGTTTTACATGATTGATGTTTCAGAAGTAGATTTCCAGGCCTTTTTCTCTGGGGATTTGCCAATGTGAAGCATTAACTATGTTTAAAACCCAGGGACTCTAACATAAGTGTAGCATACATGAATCAGAAGTTTATTTATTTCTTAATCTGAGGAAAAAATAATCCAATACTTATGGGGAAGCCTCCTAACATCCATACATACTACGACCCCTTTCTCATCCATGTGAACCAGCATGGCAAATCATGACACCTGCGTCTTGTGGGCAAGGAGAAGAAAACCAGGGACATGAAAGCACACTTGCACAGTTCCTCACAGCACATCTACTACATCCCACCAACCAAAACTTAGTCCAATGGCCAACATAGCATTAAGGAAAGTTTGAAAATTAGGGTTTTTTCTTTTTAACATTTACTAACTGTATTTATGGGGCTACATAGAATTACCATATGTAAAAGAGAGAACAAAATATTGGGGCACTGCTCTCAGTCCTTGCCACATGATCTAAGGGCCCAGCTGAATTTCAGAGGACAGAAAAAAATAGTTTTACTCCTCTAATGTAAAGGTAGCTACGCCATTCTGGAAAGAACTGATCAAGAACAATGGGAGTCTGAGAGAGAAAAGGGGAAAAAGTGGAGGAGAGGGAAAAGGGGACTTGTAAAAGAAGCCAGGCCCAACAATTTATAATCTTACTCATCTCGGTTTACAGAATTAGTCATATGACTCCAACCTGACTACAGGAGGACTGGGAAGCTTGTGGATTTAAGCTGAGCACCAATATGGCCCCTGCAACGGAGATTTCACATAAACATGAGAATTCCCAGATGGGGAAAAGCTAGTTAAACTTTCCACAGGTAAAGAAGTCACTGAAACTCTCCTCAGTTGTCCCCTTTGGCCAGATAATTTGGTTTTCAGTGTACAACAACCATCACTTTAACATTTCACATTTGGGGCTGGAGATCCTCAAAATAGGATCCCTGGGGGTGTAGTGGTTATTCGTTGGGCTGCAATCCAAAAGGTTGTTAGGTTGAAACCACCAGCAGCTCAACTGGAGAAAGATGGGGCTTTCTACACCCATAAACAGTTCAGCACTGTCCAATAGGGTCTCTAGGAGCAGGCATCAATTTGATGGCAGTGAATTATTTTTAATCATCAAAATACAATCTTTATTGATTTTAGGTTTTTTTTTTCTTAAGTTGTCCTTGAAAAACCAGTGTTTCAAAATAGAACTGTAATATCCATCAAAGAGCTAGAGCCTAAGTAACGTCTCCCTAAATGCCTTGGCTTAGGTTTTCCTTACCTACTTTATACCTCACACTTCGCCTTATGAAGATGACCTTAATGTATCCTTGTGGTATCAGTAGTTTACCAATTGAAGATGATGAGAATTATCTAGTATGTCTATGAACTTTGTAAATAAGTATAAAAAACATTTTCACTTTACACATTTTAATCAAAGCCAAGAATGCAATTTCAGTTCTATTCATAGAAGGTGAATAAAATTTATAATTCCTAGTACTGAGTTGGCCCTATGATACGTTAGCTGTCTGGATATGGGTAAGTCTCTTAATTTCTTGGAACAATTTATATCTCACTCACCTCTTAAAACATTTAGTTAAAGGGGGTCATGATAATTAAGTGGATTGTTGTTGTGAAGGTGTTATAAAAATTCAACAATTTGATTTCCCTTGTGACTGTCTTTCAGGCTTCCTTGTTTCCCCATTTCTTCCAAATTCTCAAAATGATATAGACTTTTCTACCTCTTATACTCTCTTATGTTTATTTTACTTAAGGACAAAGAAACAACGAACTTACATAGTGCTAGGTCTATCCATCTCTCTAAAACTTTCTTATATAGTCAAATATTTTTCTTCTGACATCATCAAAGAAACCGAAAAAAAAAAAAAAAGAAAACAAAAAACCTGATGGACTTACTAGAATCAAATAACAAGGTCAAAAGGTTGCGACAAAATTGATAAACAAAATGCCTTATCAAATGCAAAATCTTCATAATGATTCACAAGGTTTAACAACATTGCTTTTATATCACACCTCCCAAGTACAGTGATGCAATTAATGAAAAGGTCCCTGTCTTGGACATCTTTGACCTCCAATTGACTCCAACAGGTACCTTTAGAAACATATCTTAGACTAATATCAGACTTGATATAAAGTGTTGTCTGACCTCTATGGTTCTAAGTTCAGAGCTGCATTTCTTTCATTCATTTGACTTTACAATTAAAGTAGAAGTTGAGTAATTGGTATATTTGTTTAATAGGATAATAAATTATGAAACATTCAATTTCACTCTCTGATCAAAATGCTTCATAAGCTGGTCTTTCTTTTTTTCTCCTTTCCTTTTCCCCTCTGCCATTTGTTTTTCAAAGCCATTTTATTGGGAATTAATACAGTTATCATATCATTCCATAGTTCAATTACATCAAGCAGCATTGTACAATTGCTACCATAATCATTTTCCAAACATTCCTTTCCTTTTTGAACTCCTTGACATCAACTCCCTTTTTAATTTTCACCCTTTTCCCTCTCTTACTTGCTCTCCATCACCTCTGCTCCCCTTCCTACACCGTTTCCCTTCTCCAACTCAATGTAAAATAGAGAATTGAAAACGGCCCCTTTAATTTGATAATGTATACAAACAAGTCAAATCCACTTTGAAAATTCTAAAAAATTCCAACATCAAAAGATAATCTGAAAGAAGCTGTGTTTTGAGATAACTTTTTAAACTACAACCTGCTTTTTTCCTACAACTCGACACAGAGATAAAAAATGAGACTATATCTTAAAATCCTAAAAGTAGTCCAGTATTTATAGTTAATTTAGAACCCACTATGACTTTTAAAACCACAATGAGATGATGTCAGCAGTGAGCAATGCCTGATAATAGAATGAAGAAACCATTTCATTTTTGAATCAGTGAGGAATTAAGTCCAAAGTTGGTCTTTTTCGTAACTAGTCCGACTTTGTTAAAGATGCCCTAGTCAATCTGCTTGATCTAGAGATCTGTTGGGTTCTCTCTCTTTTTTTCCCCCTTCGTCATGTAAGATTCCGTTCTGATCCATCATCCGAGGCTGAGAGCGGGAGAGCTTTTAGTTCAGGAGCAATCATTTATTGCATGTGGAGGAAGTCTCATGGCCTCTTCTTGATTCTCCTGGAGTTCCTTTAACAATGCAAGTGCACTCCTAATGCACTTCTTTCTCCCTGATGTTTCATTACTTTAGGCACTAGTCCATTGTCAGATCCATCATCAATATCTCATTAAATCCATCATTATGTTCTTGACATTATTTTAATAGCCCTGGCAACTGTATGATAGAAATAAATAAATCATGAAGTAGTATAAAGCCTGCATTTTCTTTAATGTGTTGTCCTGGCTGTACTCACCACTCATTTTTCCTTTACTTATCAAAATACCTACAGAACCAGTCACTTTCTTTAAGTTGGACCTACTAAGAGAGAAGCTTTTCCTTGCTTCTTTCTGTACCATATGCTTTAACATTAGAGCTTTATACATAGAGCTAAATCTTTGAACACTAAAGATGAGCTGTATCTGGTTGATCATGTTATGACAAGTACTTGGTCAGAAGCATTCTTCTAACACAAACACTAATTTCAGGTACCAATTCCAGTATGTTCTCATGAATCACCTCATAGATAAGGTGTAGATCTAATTGCCTTTTTCAATTCTCGCTAGATGGAAGCTATGTTACTATGCCAAGCTGAACAAACTGTCTGGGTGTCTCTGTTTCACAGGCTTGAAACATCTAATTCTTAGGAATTTTCTAGCTTTTTCTCTTTGTTCCCCTCTAAAAATATGAAACTACATTTTTTTTACCATTTACTAATGCAAATTTCAGATTTTATTATGATTTTTAATAACTGATGTGACTAGTTTCCTTTAAACTCAAATCTGGCTATATTAGGGACATATAATTCATGATCTTTTTGTGGAAAGCTAGAACAACATCATGGTCCTGTTAGATAATATTATGGCCAATGAATCATAATTCCTTGAATCATGATTCTAGAGCACTCACCTTTACATAGAACATTCCTCACAAGCAGATACACCCACTTGTTGATAAATTGCAAACAGAAGATAAAACAACAAAAAAACAAATAACTTTTCTGTTAATTTAGTTATTGGCTCCTCTATGAATAATTTCTTTTTAAAAAATAAATAATTTTATTGGGGACTCTTATTATAACAAACCATATATCAGTTATCTGAAGCAGACATACAATTATTGGCATCAATAATTTTAAATATTATCTTTCTTCTTGAGCCCTTTGATATGAACTCTTCCTTTTTTCCCCTCCCTCTCACCCTGCCACTCCCGAGACCCTTTCTATATTATGTATTATTATGTATATATACCTTACACTGCCCATTCTATCCCTTCACCTACTATCCTGGTATTCTTCCCCTGAGGGGGTTTATTCTGCCATCATTGCTATCAATTCCCCCTTCCCTTCCTTCCTCCCCTTTCCTTTAGGGAATAGTTGCTCCCATTCCTGTTTCTGAGAGATCTTGTCTTTCCTGAATTCCATATATTGAAAGCTCTCATCTGTGCCATTATCTGTACACCAGTCTAGTAGAAATTGTGAGATTGGACTGAGGAGGGGGAAGAATTAAAGAGCAAGAGGAGTGGTGTCTATTTAATTGATGATAAATTGTCACCTGTCTGCATCTTCTCCTCCAAGCAGGCCCTCTGCATGGGGACATCCAATTATCCACTGATGGGCTCTGGGTCTCTAGCTTGACCCCTCTCCATCATCACGATGAGGTTGTTTATTTTTGGAATTCTGATGTTTGCTCCCATCAACATCTCATAATCACACACACTGGTGTGCTTCTCCATATGGGCTGTGTTGCTTTCCTGCTAGATGACCGCTTGTTTGGCATCAAGCTTTTAGGACCCCAGACACTATCCTTTAACAGCCGGGCACCATCTGCTTTCTTTACCACATTTGTTTATGCACCCGTTTTGTCTTCAGAAATTGCATTGGGGCAGTGGACATTGCCCATTGCCACGTTATTATAGCAAAGTGCTCTTGTGTTATAGGAATACTTAAGTAGAAGATCAGAGTCCATCCACTGCCTCAATGTATTTCCATATAAATAAATGTACATAAGCCAACGTCCTTATTGTTATACATTAATGAATACTTTCTTTTGGAGGATTAGTACAAAGATGGTTCTTATGAGGGGAAAGTTAAAGATATCTCTAATGTCTAACTTTTCAAACTGCTGTACTACTCCGGCATTTCTAACATTAACTTTTACTACTCTCAACACTCTCGTTTCTGTTCTTGAGGTCTGTCATTCACTGTTATGTCTCAAAGAACTCAGAAATTAGCAAGACAATTGTTCAAGAGTTTTCTTCTGACCCACGTGGTTACAGGGACTGATGGACTCTATTGACAGGTCAGATGACAGGCTTTGGTCCACAAAGCTGTTGGATCAGGTCAGATGATAGACTAATGGCTAAAGTTCTAAGAACCAGAGATCAGATGATGACAAACCAGATGAAGCATTCAGAGAAAGAGAAAGAACATTGCCATACTATTCCTATCTATTGGATGTTGACAGTATTACCAAGTAAACTCTTCCAATTTGACCAAGGTGATACTAGGGTGTGAAGTTGGGTGGTCTAGGAAAGGATGGTGACTTGGATACACCCTCTGGGAAGGTGGTGCCTCAATATACATCTCACTCCAATCCCGCTTAGTAATATAATGGAAACACGCGTTAAAGTGTGATTATGACCACAGAAATAAAGGCTAGGATTTACAACAGATAAAAATGTATAGGACTATAACTAGAATTGTAATCGTAAGCAATTCACTGAACTGTTGAGCCACCCCATGGCTCTTCTAGCCATTGGCTTTTTCATATCAATAGATTAACTTTCCCCCACCTTATCATTTTACCTGTTCAAAATAGTTATGGGGACATAAGTCCTAAGGATTAGGTTACTAAGGTAGAAGACTTTCAATCTCCTGCAGGTGTCTAATTGAGTCAGGTTCTCAAAAAGTTGAGCTTGTAATCCTTACCCTTGCTGGCCATTGCTGAAATATAACTGAGTGAAGATTAGTCCCTTGCTGAATGTCTCACTCAAGGTATCAACATAATGTTAGGTTTTACTTGCTGTATAACTTATATATTTGCTCTTGTACCGTTAGTCAATAACTTCTCATTCTTTACATACATTGTTTACTTATATCTCAATTTTTATATCTCGAGAAGAAATATCAGATTCAGCTACTGTGACAGTCCAACTTACTAGATTGGTAAAACAAATTTAGCAAGTTCTTCCTCATCACTCCATGCATGTTAATTTTGGGTAGGGTTACATAGGTACATACAACACTGGAAAGCTATCTCAATCACTAGACAAAATCAAAGTATTCACTGTCAACCTCAATTTTTCCAGATAGTAGGAAGATACACTCCATCCCATTAGGCCTTCCAGAATTCTGGCACCCTCTCTCAAACGAATATATATTTGCGGGTAAACTCCTTGCATGTCTATCCATGCATTTACTCAAAGCTCACCATTATTAAAGAATTGTGTGTATGTCAGTACATCCACCTTTGTTACCTTTAACTCTTGCACTTCCAGTGTTTTCCTCTGCTTCCATCATTTTTATCTCCCATTCCTCCTTTTGTATGAGTATTGCCTTCCCCTTCATGCCAATTCTTCTTCATCCTCTGCTCCCTTCCCACTCCTGATAACTATCAAAGAATTTTTAAAATCATTTTATTAGGGGCTCATACAACTCCTATCACAATCCATACACACATCAATTGTGTAAAGCACATTTTTACATTCATTGCGCTCATCATTCTCAAAACATTTCCTCTCCACTTAAGCCCCTGGCATTAGGTCCTCATTTTTCCCCTCCCTCCCCACTTCCTCCTCTCTCATGAGCCCTTGATAAATTATAAATTATTATTTTGTCATATCTTGCCCTGTCTGACGTCTCCCTCACCCACTTTTCTGTTGTCTGTCCCCCAGGGAGGCGGTCACATATAGCTCCTTATAATCGGTTCCCTCTTTTCAACCCACTCCCCCTCTACCCTCCCAGTATCGCCACTCACACCACTGGTCCTGAAGGGATCATCCGCCCTGGATTCCCTGTGCTTCCAGTTCCCATCTGTACCAGTGTACATCCTCTGGTCTAGCCAGACTCACCAAAGAATTTTTCTTTAAGGTGAAAACCTTTTCTTGACTTTTTACAAAAATAGACATAAAATTTTTGTCATTCTGTGATTGGCTAACGGAGTTCTGTGTGGCCAATGCAATCAATTATGGAGCCCATCTGGAAAGGAAGAGTGCTGTGAGAGGAACAGTTGGTGTCAGAGTTGGTAAGGAAGATTGAAAGTTGGGGGCAGGTCTGACCTTAGCCTTATAGGAATCAATCTTGGGCAGCTACTGCTTCTTTTCCTTTCTCTTTGTGTAGCTGTAGGAGGTCAGACATCACATTGCTTCCTTAGTTCTTTTTTATTTATTTGTTTTTGTTTCTATCTTTTTTATATTGTGAGTAGTACTGTGATAAACATGTATGTGCATATATCTGTTTGTGCCACTGGCCTTATTTCTCTAGGATGCATATATAAACCCACTACTATAGAGTCGATCCTGACTTATAGCAACACTATAGGACACTGTAGAACTGCCCTGAGACTTTTTAAGACTGTAACTCTTTATGGAAATAGAAAGCTTGTCTTACTCGTGTGGACTGCCTGGTGTTTAACTACTACCTTTATGATTTGCAGCCCAATGCATAATCATGATGGCATCACCGCTCCTTAGGATATGTGTGGTGTGTGTGTGTGTGTGTGTGTGTGTGTATTCCAACTTTTATCTAGTTGATTCTACTATTTTACTGTTTCATTTATTTCTGATTTTTATCTTTATTATTTCTTTTTCCCATGGATGTAAGCTTCTTTTGCTTTGAAAGGATTAAGAAAATTTATAAATAACTGGAAAATCTAACAAAGTAAAAAGGATACGATACAAATAACAATTGAAAGAAATTAAGAAATCAAATGAGCAATATCACAACAGAACCAACTGAAATAAAATGGCTAATAACAGAATACTACGTAGAATTGTACTGTAATAAATTTGAAAGCCTAGAAGATATGGGAAAATTTCTAGAACTAGACTATCCACCCAAACTAACATATATCTAAATAGAAAACCTGAACTAATCCATACCAAAAGAAGAAATGGCTCATGTAAAAACTCTGAAGGAATATCTAGGTCCAGACATATACCAAGCCTTCAGAGAAGAACGGAGAGCAATTCTACCCAAACGATTCCAGAGTATAGAAAACAACGGAAAACTCACAAACTCATTTTATGACGCAAGCATAACCCTGATCCCCAAACCAGCCATAAATATCACTTAAAAAGAAAATTATAGACCAAGATCCCTCATGAACATAGAAGAAAAAGTTCCAAGCAAAATCATAGTCAATATAATTCAAGATCATATAAAAAATAGTACACCATAACCAAGCTGGAATATGCAAGGAGAGTTCAATTTTAAAGAAATAACCAATGCAATAAAAAAGGAAAATACATGATCATATGGATGTAGAAAAGATATTTGATAAAATCCAACATCCATTCCCGATAAAAACTCAACACAACAGGAATAGAAGAGGTATTCTTCAACATAATAAAGGATATATATGTTATATATATATATATAAAATCACCAACAGCCAACATTACTCTCAATGAAGAGAAATTGAAAGCATTTCTCTTGCAACGGGGAACCAGATAAGTATGTCCTTATCACCACTCCTATTCAATATTGTCCTGGAAGTCTTATGTATATTAGTCAGATTTTTCAAGCAACAAGAGGAAATTAACGGTATCTAAATTGACAGCAAGTATTTGCAGAAAATATGATCCCATACATGGTTGTCCCAAATACATGGGAAGGAAATTATTGGAACTAATTAAAATATTCAACAAAGTGGCTGAGATAGTTAAGGTTTATTGTGCCAAGCTGGCCGATAAACACATGTGGGATTATTTGAAGGGCAGAGAGATAAATGGCTCAGTAAGCCTCCCCTTTTCAGTTCTTGGGTCTTTTGTTATCTGATGGTTGGACCAGGGTGAAGCTGCCTTAGCCAGTTCCCTGATTCAGCCAGCAAGG
Organism: Echinops telfairi; assembly: GCF_000313985.2. Classification (NCBI taxonomy): domain Eukaryota; kingdom Metazoa; phylum Chordata; class Mammalia; order Afrosoricida; family Tenrecidae; genus Echinops; species Echinops telfairi. Next base: position 2,676,889 of record NW_022111329.1, on the reverse strand, counting down.
CTCACTTCCTGCAAAACATTCCTGAGGAGAAGCCACATGGACCTACCCCGATGCAGCCCTGGGTGCTGGAGCAGCCGTGTGGAGGTCCCATCCAGCACTGAAATGCTTACACACTCACTGATTCAGCTTTCCTCCTGTAGTTGGTGTCATTGCTTGTCTTTTGTGAGATTGAGGAGGACTTTGTAGATTCGTGTTGGACATATGGACTAATGTTGGAATTATGGGCTTGGGTAGCACTGGGTTGGGATGCTTTCTTTTTTTATCGTTTTATTAGGGCTCATACAACTCTTATCACAATCCATACACACATCAATTGTGTAAAGCGCATTTGTACATTCATTGCCCTCATCATTCTCAAAACATTTTCTCTCCA
>NW_022111329.1:2668780-2675521 GCF_000313985.2 Echinops telfairi | reverse complement strand
CTAGTTTGCCTAGACTAACACAATGGCAGAGAGCAAAATCAACATAATAAAATAAATTGAATTCCTTTAGGACTAAGAGAGTTCTATAAAGGATATCAGGAAGGAATACCACTTGCAATAGTCACACAAAAGATGAAATACATGAATGGAAAATATACCATCTCCCTGTATATGAAGACTCAATATTATGAAGATGTTGTTGTTGTTGCATTCAGCTAAGATCCTTCTGACATCAGCCTGTGTTCCATATCCTGTTCTGAATCTTGCCTGAACCTCTTGCAATTCCCTGTCAGTGCAATGCTGCAGTGTTGTTGGATGATCTTCAGCAAAAATTCACTTGTGGATGATCTTAATGATATTGTTCTATAACTTGAACATTCTGTTGGGTCGTCTTTCTTTGGAATGAGTACAAATAAGGGTATCTTCCAGTCAGTTGGCTAAGTAGCTGTCTCCCAAATTTCTTGGCATAGACAAGTGAGTGCTTCCAATGTTTAATCAGCTTGTTGAAACATTTTAATTAGAAGTCAATAAATCCTGGAGTCTTGTTTTTGGCAATGTTTTCAGTGCAGCTTGAATGTCTTCCTTCAGTATCATTGGTTCTTGAACATATGATACATTTTTATGTTAACAAAGAAGTTAATACCACTTGAAGCAATATGAAGATATAATGCAATCCCAACTTAGATCCCAACATCATTCTTTAAAGATATGGAAAATTAATTACCAAATATATATATGTAGAGGAGTCCAGTTGATGTAATGGTTATACATTGGGTTGTTACTGACAAGGACAGTAGTTGGAAATCATCAGCCACTCTGTGGGAGAAAGATGAGACTTGCTACTTCTGTAAAGAGTTGCAGTCCTAGGGATCCACATGAGCAATTCTACCCTGTCCTTTAGGGTCATTGTGAGTGGGCATCAACTCAAGAGCAATGAGCGAGGTTTTTTTTCATCATTTCCCCTCCTCCCTCCCCACTCCCCCTTCCCTCATGAACCCGTGTTAATTTATAAATTATTATTATTTTGTCATATCTTGCACTGTCTGACGTCTCCCTTCACCCACTTTTCTCAATGAGTGAGTTTTTGAGACCTGATCTTTTTTGCTGGGTTTTGCTTTAAATATATATAAATGAGTATTGCCACAGTTTTTTTAAATTGCCATTAACTTGACATATTTTTCCATCCTTTGATTTTTTTAGTCTATATATCTTTGTTTCTAAGCTGTGTATGCCTTCTAGAAAGGTAATTGATGAGTCTGGTTTTTGTACCCTGACTTATTCTGCTACTCTCTTGATTGGTATATTTAATCAATTTTCACCCAATGTAATGATCAATTAGTATACATTAACTGCCATTATTTTGCTGAAATCTTGTTTGTTTGTTGGCTGATTGGTTTTTGAGGAAGGTTGCTGTGACTTTCTTTGTTTCACATAGTTTTCTGTGCTGTATTTTCCTGTTTTAAATAACAAATGTTTCCTAGCCCAAATCTATGTGTAACCATGGTGGTGGCATTCATCATGGTATGTCCATTTAATATGATGATTTTGGGCCCATTGCAGTACCCTCTATGATGTAAAATGGGTTCTTTGGTGACTCAAATCGGTATAGTATCCTTTGTTCCTATCCATTTTGGTATTTGAATCTGTCATGAAACATGCAATGCCTAGTCCAGAGTACATTTATTTTTCTTTGAAGAGCAATTTGTAAGCACCTTGTGCCATTGGTCCAATATAATTAACATGGCATCTGTGGGCAGGACCTTCTCCTTGGGGAATCTGCCCCATAGCCTTCTGTAGCCACTGCTTTTTCTTGAAGGAAGACTAATTCTCATTGTCATTTTGTTCCTCAGAAGATGCAATGGGAATGTGCCTATATTCAGCCCATCTATGCATTGCTCTATAACCCCACATTTATTCATTTTATGCACCCAATTATGCACCTCAAGGGACTGTACATCTGATGACTTTAATAGCTTTCTGACCCAGGAAAGGAGTTTGGTTCTTTTAATGGCCATCAATTTGTTCTATTCTAATGTGTCTTCTAAATTCCCAGAGTGCTATATAAGTCAATGCCTCATATAAACATCCTGTTAATATGAGTCCAGTTATACTTTGCTTGCCCTTTTTCCTGGCGATATAACCAGGCTATTGTTTGCTGCCCATGGAATTGATAAAATTTCAAACATATGGGTTCTCACCACTGCCCAATTCGTGCACCAAAGCTTGAAAGGTATGCAGTTCAGCCTATAGAGATAATTCATTCTTATCTCCTTTAAGCAGGGTCTTTACACCTGCTGGCCTTACTGTATCAGCTTTCCACATTAAATGTTGTCTACTTATCCTGAAACTGCCATCTGTGAACCAAGGGCTTTCTGCTGGTTAGTAGATGTTCATAGGGCAGCTCCTTGGGTGGTTCCAAGGCAATCTCTCGGGGAAAAGATGCTCCTTGCTCATGGATATGGTGGGTGCATCCATGCATTTTACCCATAGCTTGTTCTTAGGTGAATCATTTTCATTTTATGATGGAGCTATTGTGGACTTCATCTTCTTTATTAGAGTGTTTCTCTGACATCAGACAAGACAGGATAAGTATTTCATATGGCATGACAATTTTATGTCCTATTGTCATTGAGGTAGTCTCAATCTACTGCCTCAGCAATTTCCTTTCACATAGCTTATATTGAGCATCAAAGTTTGGAAACTTTGTAGTCCACAATCTCAAGGACTGCTGCAGAGCAGCCTTCTCAAGGGTTTTGCCAGAAACTTCAGCTTACATAAGCACAGATGGCAGACATCTCCAAAATTTCATATGAATATGAATCATAAGGTCATAAACACAGGGGAAGAAAGACACTTTCACTAACTTAGATATTAACTGCCACTTCCAAATGCAAGTTTTCTTGTTTTTGCTTTCCAAGTGGTTTTATGGATGGGAGTCAGCAATATTCCTGAATATGGAATATGAGTTCTCTAAAATTTGAATATGTCAACTAGTGTTGGGACACCTGCTTAGTTTGAGGGTAGGTAGCAGCAGCAACTTGATTTTGGTTGCTTGTAGAATGACACAGGTGGCTGTCTCAATTATTCCCAAGAATTTCATTGTTTGTGCAGAGCCCTGATGGTCTTTGGAGTTTATTATTCAGACTCTGTTGGCTATATGAGACACCACTATTTTCAAAACCTCCCTAACCTGTTTTTCAGTTTTTAATATTAATGTAATATCATAAACATAATGAATACTTACATGTGGCATTTACACCAAGTCCCAATCTCCTTCAATCAAACGATAATGGCAAGTTGATGAATTTGTATAGTTTTGTGGCAATACACTTGAATTAGTTAAAGTTTATTGTGACAACCTTGCCAATAAACACATGTGGGATTAATTGAAGGGTGGAGAGATAAATGGCTCAGTGAGCCTGACCTTTCTAGTTCTTGGGTCTCTTGCTTTGTGATGGTCAGACCAGAGTACAGTTGCCTTAGCCAGTTCCCTGCTTCAGATGGCAAGGCTCACTTCCTGCAAGATATTTCTGAGGAGAAGCCGCATGGACCCACCCCGATGCATCTCTGGTGCTGGAGCAGTCATATGGAGACCCCTGCCAGCACTGATATGCTTACACATTCACTGATTTGGCTTTCCTCCTGCAGTCAGCATCATTGCTTGTGTTTTGTGAGAGTGAGGAGGACTTTGTGGATTGGTATCGGACATATGGGTTAATGTTGGACTTGTGGGCTTGGTGCAGCACTGGGTTGGGATGTTTTCTTGATGTGCACTCACCATTTATATAAACTCTCTCTTATACATATGAGTTTCAGTGGACTTGTTTCTCCAATTACCCAGGCTAACACAACACTATAAGGAGAGTGGTACCTTTTCCATATGTATGCAATATAAAGAAATTTACATTAAAAGGTGGTTCATACAGTTGTAGGTGTAGTTAAGTTCAGTGTGGCCCAAACCTGTGGGTCAGATGTTAAACTGGAGGTTTTTCCTGACTGATGTAGCTGAAGGGGCTGATGAATCAGGAAACGGAAAGACAAACCAGGAAGTGAGAAGACAATAAGCTGGTGGAGTAAGAGGTAGATGAATCCAAGGTCAACAGGTCAGACTTATGGATATAGACTTCAATGAATTCAAAGTCAGCAGGCAATATGGCAAGTTGTTGGCTCAAGTCCAAAGAACCAGAGGCTGATATGACAGGTGTAGGAACCACACCAGCCAGAGGGGAGAAAATACTTTTCATAGAATCATTGTAAATAGGAGCAGGTCACATCCTCATGGGAACTTCCTTTCCATTGTACCAGGCAGATGACCAGAGAAAGAAGGAGGCCCTCCTCCCTAATCCTCTTAAAACTTTTTTCCTGCTGTTCACAGCAGATTCCATCTTGGACTTGTTTATGTTATGCTAGATTACATCATAGGGTAGACTTCAACTGCCCAACTACTAAAAATCCTGGCCAGACAATTTGACACAAAACCTAACTTTCACAACACATGAAAGCAAACTGCACTGAACCAAATAATTCATAAAACTAAAAATAAACCATGATGTATGATAAATGTCTTAGCAACCACATTTGTACTGGAGGAAAAGGAAATTATGGATTCTATAAGTGTCTCTGTTAGGTAATTCGGCTGATATTTTAAGTTAGAGGGAATGTGGAAACATGAATGATTATGCCTAATGAGATGGGGTTATAAATGATAATAGGCTTTTTAGATAATAAATTAGACAGATTATAAAAACAAAAGCATTTAGTGCCTGTTTATACTAGGAATACAACTTTTAGGGGTGTATTCTACACTTATATTTGAATACATGTGGGTGGAGGCACATATACTAATAGCTCACATACTGGAGATAGCGTTGTTAGGAGAGATCAGTCCCTGGAGAAGGGCATCATGCTTAGTAAAGTAGAGGGCCAGCAAAAAGAGGAAGGCCCCCAACAAGATGGATTGGCACAGTGGCTGCAACAATGGGCTCAGATGCAAGAATAATTGTGAGATGACACAGGACAGAGCAACGTTTCATTCTGTTGTGCATGGGTTTCTATGGATCAGGAATGACTCCATGCACCTAACCAACCAAAATAATAATATATTAATATTATTGAAATAATAATCATAATGGAAAATATTGAATATGGGGAGTCAATTTAAATTATTAATAGGAAAATGATTAAGTGAACTGTGAAGTATTAATTAAACCACCCTCTTGATGCAGTTGGTTAAGCATTTTGTCACACGTTTAATGGCTCAACCCCATTAGTCACTCAACAGAAGAATTATGAGTCTGTTGGTCTCATAATGATTTAAAATCTTGGAAACCTTATGAAGCAGCTTTACTTTGTCCTTTTTGATCACTATGAGTCATTATTGACTCAAAAACAGTGAATAGTGTAATTGTGGCATATTCATTGTGTGCAGTAGTTTAATGAATGTGTCAGATATTGGAAAAACACTTCAAAACGATGCAGATCACTATAAAAAGATGCAGATCACTATAAAAAGAGTACTAATCCACATACTTAGTACAAATTTACTCCAGACTACCCAAATGATACATCTATATGCAAATACATAGAGAAAACACGCAGGATAAAGAAATGGGGCAGGGGTAAGGAGAACAGGTGTAAAGACCTTTTAATTTTATCTTATATAGGTCTCAGTCATTTGTAACTTCTTTATGTTATCACTCCTATATAGTACAAGGACAGATCAATATTTAAAATGATGCTAAAAAATAGACTAAATACATGCACACCAAAATTTAATATGAGTAATGACATTATGGGACCTTTTTATTTTCTTTGTGCTCGTTTCCTTTTATTTTTACAATGTATGTATGAATTATTTTGTAGTAAGACAATAAGGTTTTCCCTTTTTTATAAACATGAGAGGGAAAGATGACACGGTGTATTTAAATCATGATGGCTTCCTTTCTCATTCTTTTGAACCACTAACATCATTAGAGAGCATCTCCTCTTTCCTTCCATTACCGAACTTTAATACTCTGACAGAACGTTCCTGAATTAGACCCTCAAGGACTACTCTCAAGAACCTGGAAAAAGTGTCAGCCTGGATAGCTTGAAATTGTTGCTAGAAATGCTCAGCAACCATTCATCCTCCAGGAAGCTGCTATGGAAAGATGCTCACTAGTGTTCTAAATTGACCTTTCTACAGAGGGTAGCTTTATGAGAGTCCCTACTTACCCAAAGTTTCCATTGCCCTCGAATTTACCTGGGGCCTTAATTTTATTTTTTTATAGAAAACATAGTTTTTCTCAGATGAGCCCTCATGCACAGTATCCGTATCCATTTGGTCCAGACCTTGGACAAGCTGGATTCATGCCAGTCTCCCTTGGATCAACTTGGGGTTGTACTTTTCCCATAGCAGTACAGACGACTTTAGTGTGGATAACATCTCACTCAGCTCTCCTTCATCCCAAGCCAGTCAAGACATCCACATGTGTTCATAAGAGGCAAAGAGGGTTCCCATATGAATTTATAAAAACAATCATCCCTTTTCTTCTGCCACCCTGCTGATTTCTATTCTTTTTAGGCATATAAACCTTCTTCTTTTTTTTTTTTAATCAATTTATTGGGGCTCATACAATTCATCACAATACATAGATCAATTGTATAAAACACATCTATACATTTGTTGCCCTCATTATTCCCAAAATTCGCTTGCCTCTTGGGTTCCCGGAATCAGCTCATTTTCCTTTTCTTCACCCTCCC
>NW_022111329.1:2658553-2663887 GCF_000313985.2 Echinops telfairi | reverse complement strand
ATTTGTTGCTTCCACCGGGTATATGCCCAGTAGAGGGATGGCTGGGTCATAAGGTAGATCAATTTCCATTTTCTTTAGGTATCTCCAGATTGCTTTCCACATAAACCTTCTTAAAATATTGCTGTTAGCTGCCTTCTAGTCATTTGCAACTAATAGCAATCATATATGCAACAGAACAGAACATTGCCTAGTCCTGTGTCTTTCTCACCATCACTAGCCTGTGAGAGTTTATCATGGTGGCTGTCAGACTAAATTATCTCACCAAGGATCTCTTGCCCTTTCTGACCCTCTACCTCAGCCAAATATGATGCTTTTCTCTAGCTATTGCTCTCCTCTGAGGACATATCCAAAATGAGAGAGGCAGGAAATATTCTCTTGTGAGTCATATGCTTGCCTGAATTTGGGTAAATTGACAAACCTTTTTTTCTTAATCTACTTTATTGGCATAGTGGATTATACCTTTAAAGGGTAGAAATTCAAACTCACCATTTTTCTGAGGGGGAGAAAGATGTGCTTTAGTTCTCCTAAAGATTTATAGCCTCAGAAATGCTGTGATTTGAAATGGACTGAATGGGCTGGGTTGTTTGGGTTTATCTTAGTCTACATGCTTGGATGAAACCTGTCCACTCTAGATGGACATGCTAGTGTATAAAATGCGAATGGTATAGCTTCCCATATAATAGCAATATATAAGCCACCACAGTAATGAGAAACAGGTAGAAGTGTAGTGATCTTAGAACAGCGATTTTCAAATTTGAATGAACATAAAAAGCACCTTACACAGGGACTTCAAAAAACTTGTGAAAATTTTCCATTACTTTTTCATTCTATTTTTCTATGAAAATTTTGAAGCTTACCCATAGACTTCTTTTGTTTGGCTAAACATTGAAACACAGGGTTGAGTTTAATTCCAGGCATGAACAGAGAATAATAGACATCGTCTTAAAGGTTCCGCTAGTTTTACCCTCGCCAGGCAGCCTGGTCTTTTTAAAATATTCATTTGAGGGTTTTTTCATATTTTCCTTCCAATCTACCCAGAAGCTTCTAATATGAACCCTCTAAAAGCAGTTGATAGTGGTGACCAGGTAGCACTCAGTTCTTCTAGTCTCAGGGGAATCCAAGTGTAAGTCCCAGCTCTGTGGGACCTTGGGAATGTGACCTAATTTTACCCCCTTTTTTCCATTCCCAATAATATTTTATATAATAAAGTCGTATAGATATGAAAAGATTAGTACAATTACAATAAATTTATCCTGAAACATGCATAATTTCCATCAGAATGATTGTTTTAGAAAAAAGATATTGACATTTTCAGTAAATATGTATTTTAAAGTACAGTAAGTTGTACAAAGGCCATAATCTACCCAGTGATCTTTCTTCACACCCAGCCAACTTATCATCTTAATTAGTTTCTAATTTATCCTTCCTGGGAATTTTATACAGATACATATAATTTAATGCATATATATCATTTATCTGTGCCACATTTTAATGTATACTAGTGCATACTAGTAGCTTATTATTTTCTAAGATATTGTTTATTTGATAATGTATACTAGTTTCAGGTATGTTCATTTTGAAAGTTCGTTTTCTATAAGTGAGTATCTCCGGGTTGGGTATGTATATTAGCCTTGAATGAAAATATCACAACTCTGGTAATGGACTGAGCAATAAAAGTCCTATCACTGTATGCTGGAAGACTTTTGTTAGCTGTACAAAACAGCTTCCTTATTCATATGCTTATTCTTCATTTACATATATTTATTTATGCATATTCTTTTTTCTTTATGTATTGCTTCCTAATATGTGGATGAGTCATAATTTTGAAATCTTATTTCCCAGTGAGGGAATTTTATATTGTTTTAAATCTCTTGCTAGTATATTTCATGGACAAGGAGTAATCTTGCATATTTGGCATGTCACATGTGTGCAAGAACATCTTTAGGCAAAATTCCTGGAATTCATTGACAATGAAATTTGTCAAATCTTCTCATAGAGGTTCTGTAAATTTGTTCTATCAAAAGTAATATATTAGAGTCACTGTCCCCCAAAGCATAATAATACATGCTATTGAATGCTTTGGATCATTGTCATCTGATAGGTTAAAAAATAAACTCAAGGTACATAGGTTTAAAATATTTTTATTCAATTCTTACATACCTGTATAATGCACACTGCTCATATATGAAAAATGAATGTTCAAAGTGAACACAACTAAAACTAGTACATATGATCAAAAACAATATCTTTGAACATCCTGTGTGGTCCTTATAGTCCTCTCTTTCTTAAGGTTAAGTCTAGTCTTTGTGATAATGCCATTGTCTGTTCTTGAGCTTCATACAAATAGAATCACGTAGGATATATTCCTAGGGATTTGGTTTCTTATGTGTAACAATAGCTTCATGAAATTTCAACTATATTATTTAGAATAGCCCTTGTCTTACTGAGCAGTGAAAGACAAAATACCTATCATTTTTAGCTAACAAGCCTAGATTATAGATCTGAAGAAACTATCATTGTGCTTCAAAGTTCTGGGAGTTCTTTGAAATGACTATTTCACTTGTTCTAAAACCTCTAATGTAGCTTGCTTGTTACATGCGAATGCCCTCCCGACCAAACTTTTCGTGTGTGCAACAATTGCCACTGGAGGCCAGGCCAGAGCAAGGGTTGTCTCTCACAATTTGCTTGGAGTTGGAGGCTAAGTCAGAAATAGAATCCAGGGGCTGGTGCACTTTAAGCATTTAAGAGTTGCAAACTCTGCTAATGGGCTGAGCAATGACTGTTTTTATGACCTCTCACCCAACTGCTCATCAATAGAAGTTGAAGACCTGCCCTTTCCTGTGGATCAAGAGGAGGCAGTAGAAACATTTGCAGATGAATTACCGTATAGACTCGAGTATAAGCCAACCCAAATATCAGATGAAGCGCCTAATGTTACCACAAAAACTGCATTAAAAATGTGCTGAAAAACTCGGCTTATACACGAGTATATATGGATTATCTTTACAAAAGTGTGTGTGGTGGGTGGAGCTATTTAAATTAACTCTAGGGTTTTTTTTTCTTCAAATCTACACATCTTTCAATCTTCAATAATTATCCTTATTTTTACATCCAAGTAAAATACCTGAACGCCCTGTTCTCTCTTTGTGATATGGCTCCTCCTAACATTTCTACAAATTTATGGGCAGCTTCTTTTACTCTTCTGATAAGTTCACAAACACTGCTTAGTTTCCTTCTTGTTGCATTTCTTCAAATTGGCTGGAGTAGCTATGAGATTGAACATGATTTCATGAATGTAACTGACATTTCTATATTCTTGTTAATGTGTAAATTTTCGGTTGATGTTGCAAACTCATTTTTCATAGGTGAGTTGTCTTTCATTTTTCAGCATTTGAAATTTTTGCACCAATTTTTATTTATACATTTTCATTGTCTCCCTTTTTCCCCACCATTCACTTATAGGAATGCTTTTTATATTAAAGGATTAGTTCTTTGTTTATGGCATGAGTTGGTGATGGTTTCCTAAATTTTCATTAGATTTTTTTAAATTACTTTTAATTTTGTGGCGATAAGGATGTTTTTGAGTTTGTCATTACTTTAGATATGTTAGTTTTAGATTTTTGAATCATAAGTAAAAATTTAATTTTAAACTCAAATTTAAAACGTTATTATCTTGTTTTCTTGTAGTTCTATTATGATTAAGTTAACTTTGATGCTTCAAGTACCATCTGGGTTATCCAGCTAAATTGTCTTCAGTTTGGTTATTGAATTGACCCATCTTTACCATGCTAATTTAAGATGCTACCTTGATTGTATGTTAAAATAACTTATGTGTGAAGAAGAAAACAAAATACCTCACAACTAGAAAAACAAACAATGTCATGAAAAATGGAGAAAACATTAATGTTGCCAAGGATTTCATTTTACTAGCATCTATAACCAACATTCACAGAAGCATCAGTCAAGAAATCAAAGGACCTAGTGCATTGGGGAAAACTACTGCACAAGACCTCATTTAAAGTGTTCAAGAGTAACAAAGATCTAACAGAATGGGAAAAGCATTGAATAATATTATTAATATTATGCACCAAAATATAATTTCAAAACAGTTATAGTACTGCAAGTAACTGTCAAAAATCCAACCTAAATCCAAAAAGGGATATGAATGAATGATATTATTGATATAAATATCAATAATATATAAATATCAATAATATATTTAACAGCAGGGAATACTAGAAAAATGCTTACTTGTGCTTTATTGATTATATAAAGGACATTTGAATGTGTGGGTCATAACAAACTACGGAGAACATGGAGATGAATGGGCATTACAGAACACTTCAAGGTGCTCATGCAGAATTTTCACATGAACCAGAAGCAGTTGTTAGAATAGAACAAGGGGATACTGCCTGTTTAATTAGGCAAGGTGTCTGTCAGGGTTGTATCCTTGCACCATACTTATTCAATTTGTATGCTGAGCAAAGGGGCTGAGGGTAGATTGCACCATTCTTACTCAGGTCATAGCCCCAATCTGATATAACGTAATTAGGATGGTCTAATCTGGTCATAGCTCTGATCTGAAGTACAGGATGTCTCCTTATGGGTAAGTTGTTATTGTTATGTGCCATCAAGTTGGCTCCAACACATAGCAATCTTATACACAATTGAACAAAACACTACATGGTCTTGTGCCATGCTCTCAATTGTTCCTATACCTGAGTGATGCAGTCACTGTATCAATCCATCTCTATGAGGACCTTCCTCTTTTTCATCTCCCCTCCATTTTACCAAACACGATGTCCTTCTTCAGGGACTGGTCTCTCCTGAAAATATGTCCAAAGTATGCAAGATTAATTTAAGATCTTATTTTAAATTTTTAATTTGAGATGAAAGATTAATTTAAAATTTTAAAATAAAAGAATACAGCCTGTGTGGTAGTTACATAATCTGGTGTCAGTTTGGGACTGGAGGGGATTAAGAGTGAAGGAGTGGAGTCTAGTGTGTCAATCAGGTCAGAGCCAATGAGGCCTCTGTGTGCATGGCTTTCTCTTGAGAATTCTGGGAATTCTGTTTTTCCCTCGTTGGAGGTGGGAGACATCCTCTGTCTCAATTCACTCACTGGGAGGAATTGCAGCTACACATGGAATTACACTAGTGTCCAGAGCTGGAGAAGTCACATGGACCTACCCTGACACAACCAGAACTCTGAACCTGGATGCTGAGATAGTTAAAGTTTAGTGTGCCAACCTGGCCAATAAACACATGTGGGGTTAATTGAAGGGCAGGGAGATAAATGGTTCAATGAGCCTCCCCTTTCTAGTTTTCGGGTCT
>NW_022111329.1:2642366-2658122 GCF_000313985.2 Echinops telfairi | reverse complement strand
ACATCATTCTCAAAACATTTTCTCTCCACTTAAACCCCCAACATTAGGTCCTCATTTTCCCCTCCCTGCCTGCTCCCCACTCCCTCATGAGCCAATAAATTGGTATTTTGTCATATCTTGCCCTGTCCAACGTCTCCCTTCACCAACTTTTCAGTTGTCTTCTGTGGATTTGTTTCTCTAATGTACACAGATGCTTACAACACCACTGGATCCAATGGCTTTCTATCCCTTGGTCTGTGATTGTCCTGCATTCGGCATCATGTGTTTTGTGAGCCTGAAGAGGACTTTATAGATCGGTATCGGACATGTGGGCTAATATTGGGTTTACGGGCTTGGACTGGACTGGGCTGGGATGTTTCCTCAATATTCAACTGCTCTTGTATATAAACCTCTTTGTATACACATATGAGTTTCTATGGATTTGTTTCTCTAGTCTACCCAGACTAACACAGCTTTGTCTAAAATTAGGAAAGGTGTAGGTCAGGGTTGTATCCTTTCACCATACTTCTTCAATTTATGCTGAGCGAATCATCAGAGAAGCTGGATTATATGAAGAAGAGTGTGGCGTCAGGAGTGGAGGAGGCTGATTAACAACCTGCAGTATGCAGGTGACGCAACTTTGCTTGCTGAAAGTGCGGAAGAATTACTGATATAAGAGGGAGTACCCCCGCGAAACAGGAAAAAGCTCTGCTGGGCGGAGCTTTTGTAGAACACATTTTTCCCACTAGGCATGCATGAAGCAACTTGCTCTGAGTTAGGGCACACAGTAGGTCACCTGGGAAGGTACTCTGGTCACAGTGAATATTTTTATGAAAGCAGTTTTGCTTGAACCTTGTTTTTTGTGATGAACGATTTAAAAGAACAGTGGTGACTGAAATTTTGTTTCCTGCTCAGAAAAAATGACACAGAAACTGTTGTGTTGTTGAACACAGCTTAGAAAGACAGTGCTATGGGAAAAACTGAAGCGTCGGAGTGGTTTTCTCATTTCAAAAAAGTTGCCATGTCGATTGATGACAAACCTCATTAGAACATCTGTCAACTTCCCAAACGTACAAAAATGTCAACAAAATGCATGTACTTCTGCTTGACAACCAACGATGGATCACTGAAGAGTTGGGGAAGCTATCTGGAATATCTCGGAGCTTGGTTCAGCGAATTTTAACAGAAGATTTGGGAATGAGAAGGTTCTCTGGGAAATTTGTGCCTCAGGTTCTGACTGACCAGAAAAAAGAGCATCAACTGGAAACATGTCATACTTTGAAAGAACAGCTTTGAAGAGACCCAGACTTTTCCCAAGGTCATTACTGATGACAAGACATGGTGCTATTCTTATGACCCCACAAAACGAACATCAATTAAGCCAGTGGAAGACACCATCATCACCTTGCTCCCCCAAAAGCTCATCTAATGAAATCAAAGATCAAGACGATGCCCATTTGTTTTTTTGATATGAGGGCTGATAGTGTATTTGGAGTTCATTCCACCAGGTCAGACTGCTAATCAAGCTAATCAAGAACCTCTGTTTAGAGGCTCTGAAAAGATTGTGTAACTGTGACAAAAAAGGCCTGATTGTTTGAGGGGGCTACTTTTAATAATAAGCCTTATCAGTCTGTTTGACATTTAAAAAGAGGCCTGATTTTTGGCAGATTGGGGACTGCTTTTGCCACCACAATAATGCACCAGTGCTCCAGTTTCTGGCAAAAACAGCATGCCTATCTTGCCCCACGCACCTTTCTCACCTGAACTTGCTCTGTGTGACTTTTTTTTGTTACTATGAGTGCAGAGGGACATAAGAGTACAGTGACTTGAGGTCATAGAAGAGGTGAAGACAAAAATGAGAGAGGTGCTGTCAGCCATTCAGGAGGACTTCTCATGGTTTGTTTTTTTATGTGAAAGTGAGTTTTTACCCTATCCAGATGTTTTGGATATCAGATGTTCGGATAGAGACTCTTGGTCCTATTCTAATATTCTTTTTCTGCAAGCAGTTTGTTACTCTCTATAGGTTTTCATGGAAATGTTATCCTACTTTTCTCAGCTGTAGTTCCATTAAAATTTTGGTTTCTATCGTCCTAGTGATGTTACTCCGCTTGGTTACCTTCTTCTAGTGTAGTGCTTGCTTATCAAAGTGGGCAAAGTGCCCCACTCTGAGGAACAGCAGAACACTATCCAGGGTGGTCACAAAATCAGATACTTGCCGTTTGTCTTAGATTATGGACTGTAGCATAAAAGTTCCTTTCTAGGGGGGTGCTGAGTACTAGTTTCTCTCAAAAGGGCGCAACCCTCCAAACAATGTTGAGAACCGATGTTCTGATGCCACTGAGGATCCTGCTGGATTTCTGCAGGCACCAGCCTGGCCATTCACTTTTCCAAAAATTTCATTTTAGGCTCATGTCTTATATACAACATAGAATTTGATTTTGATTTATTAATTTAGCCCATTTACATTTATTTCTTTTATTATTTTTTCACATGCAATTTCCCATTTCTTTCTTTTGAAACCATTTTATTGGGAGCCAATACAGATACCATACCATTCCATAGTCCAATCACATCAAGCAGCACTGTACAATTGTTACCATAATCAGTTTCAAAACATTTTCTTCCTTCTTGAATCGTTTGATATCCACTCCCCTTAAACCCCTCACATATACCTTCCCCGCTGTACCCCTAAGGAACCCTTATTCTAATTGTTGTCTCTATAAGTTCATCAGTCCTTGCTTTCATATATGGAAAAACAGAAAAATGTATAACCAAAATTCAAGAGGGCTGCCCACAATGACAAAATACATCAGAGATAAACCCCATTATGAGAGAGAGAATGAGAGAATGTTGAAAACCATATCAGGCCCAACATGCAACAAAGCAGGGAACAAGTGACAAGCTTTAAACCATTCAAGTAGGGCTTACCATTTTGATCTATCAAAGGCATTTCTCCAGTACTCTCTGTTTTAGTAACCAGTTTATTCCCATCCTTCATTGAAGATAGAGAGAAATCACTGGAGGATTATTTCCTGTGTAGATCTCACATTTGCTTTCAGGGCAATCATATTGTTTTATATCATTCCTTCTGCATATATTTTGTAAAATGTCTATTTTGCTTTGTGTTTTTGTACACAACTGAGAAATTGAACTCATTTCCATTGAGTTGACTCCAACTCATGGTAACCTTATAGGAACCCCTATGAGTTTCTGAGACTTTGATTCTTTACTGGAATAGGAAGCCCCATCATACTTCAGAGGAGCGCAGGCAGTTTCACACTGCTTAACTGGCACTGAGCAGCCTAAAGCACGCATACAGATCTACGCTTTGAAGAGGGAGTTTATTTTTTCCCTGCTAGCATTGACAAGGAACACAGAGAATTCCAGTATTTTCAGGGGCACATAAAGAAGTTGGATGTTCACCTTTGGCCTTCTTCATGGTAAAGATTCAGTTTTAACTAATAACTGTGACCTTAATGAAATATTTGCAAGCACACAGCTCTTTAATAATACAAAAATGCTTGCTGCTAGAAGACCTCATTTCTAACACATGCCCCATTATTACTTTGAGGTTTGCTTTTATGTTTTCTAACAGTTTAAAATAAATGTTTTTCTAGAGAAGTTGGCACATCTATTTTCAGGGTTTGAAGAAAACATATTTTTGGCATTTATGTTGTTTCTGTCTCATTTTGATGGCTTACATTTTCTTTTCTGGAATGTATTTTTCCCCTTCTTATTTCTAATTCCTGTAATGAAGTTAATCTCTTCTTCCATATGTCTATGTCTCTGCAGCCTTGTGAACTCTGAAAAGTCTCAGCTAAACATGTTTAATTAACTCGCTGCCATTTCCATTTCTAGTTCCATTTGGACTAAAATATAGCCTCCTGTCTGGCAAATGCCTGGAGGCACCTAACCTTACACTGTTGTGAAAGACCTGGGTAGACTTACTGAATGAACTAAAGCCTGCTTTTTACCATAAAAAAGAAAAGAAACTAAAAAAATTTAAAAACCTCTCAACTTTAAAGTCACTCCAAGCCACTTCCCTTCCCCAACCCCATCCCACTTAGAACATAGCAAAACTGCATCATGTTTCTGCTTTAATCTTGTTAATCTGGTTTTCAATTATTTTTAAAGTTTTCCTCTGGTAAATGTAGCTAGTCAATGTGATTCATTTTGGGAACTGAGGCAGTTCTGCATTAGAAACAGGCAAATCCTGCGAGTGATTAAAAGGTTCTGAAAGGACCATCTAGAGCAAATTGGATATAGCACAAGATCTGACTTCAAAGGGCAAAAGTGATGGTTAGGCGGGAAAAAATGATTCCCTTTTGATTAAAAAGAAAACGGTATATTTTATGCAGAATAGCAACATCATTCTGAGGCAAAGACTCCCCCCTTCTCTTCCCCCTTTGCCTTCTGAGAGGAAACAGTGAAAGAGAGTAGGGAGAATGAGCATGCTTCTAGAGTTCTCTCTCCCTAGGGGAGCTCTAGGCCACTGCTGCTCTAAATGTGGTCTGTGCACTGGCTGTCAGTCCTCACTGGTAACCAGACAAAGAACTTTCATGGAATGCAAATCAGTCACATCACTAAGCACATTTTTGGCTCAACTGAAAATCTTAAGGCATTCTTGATGAGGGACAAGCTTGTTGTCTTAAGTGGACTGGCACTTTGAGTCTCACTGCCTTCATCCATAGTAGAGGGAAGGCATCCAGGTGTTGGGCTCCCGTAGAAGACACTGGACTAGTTCCGGTTGCAAGCTACAGAAACCAAAAAAACAAACTCATTTCCATTGTGTTGATTCCAACTCATAGAGACCCGATAGGGTAGGGTAGAGTTTCCCCTGTGGGTTTCTGAGGCTTTAACTCTTTATGGGTGCAGAAAAGCTCATCTTTTTCCCACAGAGCCACTGGCGATTTTGAACTACTGACACACTCACACTAGGCCCAGAAGAACGTTTGAAGGATTAGGCACATGAAAACTCAGGGGAATCCCAGGGAAAGAATCACTCACTGTGAATCTTAGCCCTTCATAAGATACAGACAAAAGCTAAGTCCGGATCCAAAATTCTTTAGCAAAGTTAGTAGGGGGAAAAATACTCAACTTAGTTACTCATACTCCTAAATTAATATGATGTGGAAACACTTAACTGCTTTTCCTTAAAATTTCACCTCCTTCCAGCACTTAATGAGTGGTGTCTTTCCCTCACATAAAGGTCACAAGGAAGGAACATTCAGCCAGGGTGCAGCATAGTACCAAAGGAACACACAACATTCCTCTAGTTCTTTAATGCTTTGCCCTCCACCCCCTTTCCATTATCATGACCCCAGTTCTACCTTACAAATCCAGCTAGACCTGAACATGTACACTGGTACAGATAAGATCTCTCAACACACAGAATCCAGGACAGATAAACCCCTCAGGAACAATAATGGGAGTAGCGATACCAGGAAGGTAGGGGGAAGGTGAGGAGAGAAAGGGGAGAAATGGGGAACCAACTACAGTGATTGGTGTATAACACCCCCACCATCACGCCCGGGGGATGAACAACAGAAATGTGGGCAAAGGGAGAGAGCAGACAGTGTAAGATATGAAAGTAATAATAATTTATAATTTATCAGGGATTCATGAGGACAGGAGGGTTGGGGAATGAGGGAAAAAGAGGAACTAATACCAAGGGGTCCTGCAGAAATTGTTTGGAAAATGATGATGGCAACATATGTAGAAATGTGTTTGATACAATTGATATATGGATTGTTATAAGAGCTGTAAGATCTCCCAATAAAATGATTTATTAATAATAATAAAAAATAAATTATACCCTGTCTCTGCTCCAGCTCCATGGATCTGGCCACACACCTTGCTCCCCCTCCAGCTCACCAGCACCTTGGCCAACAATGCGCACCTTCGTCGCCATCAAGCCAGAAGGAACACACCTTGGCCTGGTGAGCAAAGTCGTCAAGAGCTTTGAACAGAAGGGATTCTGCCTGGTGGCCATGTGGTAAGTGCTGAGGAATATCTGAAGCAGCACTACATTGACCTGAAAGACCACCCGTTCCTCCCAGGGCTGGTGAAGTACAGAACTCGGGACCAATAGTGGCCATGGTCTGGGAGGGGCTGAATGTGGTGAAGATGGGCTGCGTGATGCTGGGGGAGACCAACTCAGTGGATTCTAAGCCAGGCACTCTCCAAGGGGACTTCTGTATTCAAGTTGGCAGGAACATCATTCAGGGCAGTGATTTGGTCAAAAGAGCTGTGAAAGAAATCAGCCTCTGGTTTAAGCCAGAGGAACTACAAGTCTTGTGGCTATGACTGGATCTACAAGTGAGAGGCAGACAAAGCAGTCTTTTCCTGTGGGCCTGTTGGCACTGTGCCTGTCCTGTGTACAACTCTTCTTCCGGAGTTGGAAGCAGTAGGATTGACGTCCTGTCTCCTTCCAAATCACACTGACCAATAAAATAAAGTCTTTGGAAACAAGGAGGGGGTGGGGAAGGGTGGTCTCCAATCACAGAAATTTAGGTAATTCTTTATTCCTTGAATTTCATCAGTAAATAAATATGAATTAGAGTTCTTAAATTGTTACATGGGGATTTTGGGAAAACACAATGCATTAGCAAAATGATTTACCTTCCACTGTCAGTGATTAAAATCACAAAACTAACATTTCATGAAAGTGTAGATATCAGTGTTAGTCACTGCAAACAGGATGAATAAGAGGAAGCTTCAAACGGACCAAAACAAATAGTTTGACAACCATATCTACCTTGCAGAGGTACCATATTTGATCTGCATAGTGTTTACGCAGAAGTTCCTGAATGGTAAAAGCAGCATGGTCAATTGTTTACCTAAAGGTCAGTGGTTCTAACCCATCTGCCTCTAGAAAATGCATGCAGCAGAAGAAAGACGTGGTGATCTACTTCCATGGATTCCCCACCCCCACTTGCAGTCCCAGCCTTGAAACTTTATGGAGCAGTTAACTGTGCAACACAAGGCTTACCATGAGTCAATGGGATTATTTGTTGTTAATGGTGATGTTGTCAAATGTTTATATATACACTCGTACACATACTGTTTCTCTGTCTCTCACACACAGTAATTAACACAAGGCATCCCATACTCACGTATGCATACGCATAATTGAATTATTATATTGATCTCTCTATATTAATTTCCCATGGCAGCTATAACAAATCCTCCTACACTAACCAAGGTATTAGAGGGGCAGTACTCTGGATGCTCCTTCTGGAGTATCTGAAAATACACTCTATATGCCTCTTCTGGCTTCTGTGGTTGATGGTATTTTTTGGTATGGTCACATTACTTCCTTTTCTGTGCAAAATTTCTCTCTGCTTCTGTCTTATAAAAATATTTGTGATTACATCTATAACCCACCTGAGTGATCTAGTAGAATCTCCCCCTCCCAAGATTCATAATTTAGCTAATCATATTTCCAAAGACCCATGTAAGGTAACATCATGGGCTCCAGGGATTAGGACTGGGGTATCTTTGGGATGACTGTGCAGCACATCACATCCTATGAAATTACTATTTTTAACCTGCAGTAGTGACTGTATCATTTAGTAATGTCTAATCTCCCACAACAAACACTTTTGGAGACCTAACATGAAATGTAGAATCTTTTTTTTCCCTGAAAAAATGGAAAGATCAAGACATACTTTAGCCAGATCCTATATATAGCTGAATATGAGTAACATTTGACCCTAATTCAGGGCTCATCTGTAACCTCCAATTCACTGTCAAGCCTAGTTACTATACTAACCTGACCTCTGAATGAGTTTGAGTTTGTGGCATTTATACATACTTATAATACAAAGCATCCAAGAGCCTCCAAAGATAAGTTATAATTGGGTTATAATATAAGTTTCAATGGGTAAATCAGGCAAAAATTAGGGTGAGGTCAAGGTGAGGACATTCTAATGAGCAAAATCCTTGAAGTTGTAAAATATTAGGTACTAAACTATTTTAGAACACCCAGGTATTTTGTCTATAAACTTAAAGTATAAACATAGGTCAAAAATTAAGTGTAGCTAATTCTAATGATAAACCCTGTGTCATAATTCACTGATTTGGGCAGGTGGCTTATTCATTCTTCTACCTTTAGCTCCACAGTATCTTACAGACAAAATACTAATGAACTACCTAATGATACTCACTGGTTATGAGATATATATTTTGAGAGACTTTTATATTGATTCTAAAATAATTTGTGTGGAGGAAATCTGGGGTGTCTTTGTGATATCCCAAATGGATGCCTTTAACAAATAGAAACATATTCTTTCATACTTAGGAGGCTAGAAGTCTGAATTGCGAGTGCTGACAACAGGTTTTCTTTGTTAGCCTTGGCAGAAGGTCCCTGTCTTCTTTCAGCATATTTGGACCCAGCATCTCATCTTAGCATCAACCAATCAATCTGCCCCTGAGTCTATATTACCAGGTTCAAAGACGTGCATCTCTCCTTTCTCAGTGGTAGCAGCTCCTTCCATGTCTTTCCTTTATTTCTTATAAGATAAAGATAATACAAGGGAAACTACAGGAAAACTCTTCAGTGTCATGGCCATAGTAAAGGTGTTACATCCCATTCTAATCCCTTAGAACCAATAAGCTGATAACACGAGATCACATCATGAGGAATTATAAAATCACTGCAAAACTGCCAAATTGCATAATTATCTAACTAAGAAATCACAGAGAATCATGTCTCAGGCAAGTTGACATGTAATTAAGACAACAAACATATTATCAGACTCTCACTGTCATCAAGTTGACATTGACCCATAGTGACCTAGTAGGAATGGACAGAACTGTCCCTGTGAGTTTCCAAGACTAAGTCTTTATGGGAGTAGAAAGCTCTGTCCTTCTGTGGAGGAGCAGTTGGTGGTTTCAAACTGCTGATCTTGCAGGTATCAGCCTAATGTGTAACCACTATGCCACCAGGGCTCCAAACATATCATAACTGATATCAAATTTTACTATCATTTTTTAAATACTTTTATTGGAGGGTCTACAGCTCTTATCACAATCCATACATTCATTCATTGTGTCAATCACATTTGTACATATGTTGCTATCATCATTTTTGAAGTGCTATAAATCTGTAAAGCAATAAATGTATTTCATATGAAGGGGTAATATACTTTAAAACAAAATAAAGTAAGTTAATTTCAAGTTTACTACATTGAGGTCTGGTTAGCAGTTTTATAGTTTTGCCATAGAAACAAAGGGATGGAGTGGGAGCGAAGATGTTTGATTTATATTACCAGGTGAATCCATGGGACGAATCGGTGTGCTATATAATTCTATAATTCCCTTATTCTTTTTTTCTCCTGTGCTCTTCCCTTCCTTCCTACTCTGCATTCTCTGTTATGCCCCCAAAGTCTATTCCCTGATGTAGGGGAATGAAGTAGAAAAGGTTAAATGTTTGTATGTTTTGAATTAAATCATAATGATTTAGATTTGAAGAGTCAAATTCTGATGAGACAAGATAAGTGTGGTCTCTAAAAATCCTAGGGCTAAATATTCAGTAATAAAACGTTCTGCATATGAAAAATGTTCGAACAAGTACATCCAGAATTATCTTTAGAAGCAAGGAAAGCAAGACTTTCTTTCACCTACTTTTGGCATGTTAGCAGGAGAGACCAGTCCCTGGAGAAGGAGATCATGGTTGGTAAAACAGAAAGTCAGTGAAAAGAAACTGAGAAATACAGGAATCTATGCATTGACCTGCAGCTGACAGTGCAAAGGAACCAACTAATGCCAGCTCATGAGAGCCCTTTGTATAAATTTCTCTTCCATCTCTTATTGACACCATGTAGATAGCTATAAATTAGCCATGATAGTAGTATTTACACTATAGGAATTAGAACTCCACAAATCGCAGGCTTTTTTATTTTGGCTTTGTCCTATTGAAGTGTTTTAGCAACAGCTCTAGCAAGAGAAGGTAGAAAAATTATAACAACTTCACATCTATGTCCCCAACCTAGAAAAAAACTATTGAAGAAACTAAGAAAAAATCAGATTAAAATATGTGGATTGCATATTTACAATATTAATTAAATATAAAAGCTGGTGTTCAGTCAGCCTAAATAAAAAGTGAATGGCTTGAGACTTCCAGATTTTCCACATTCTTCCTCTGCTTTTCAACTAAAGATCCCAAGACAAATGACACAGCCTATAAATATATGACGTTTCTGAAAAGTGGAAAGAAGATGGCAGGCTTCCTAAGATACTTAGGATTTAGGAAGAAACCCAACTTTGAATTCTCTGGGTTTCTAATTGCCTCCTATATATTCTAGACGGAACATTGCAGGAACTTGCAACCTATCTCTATTCAAAGCATGTTCCCTTTAGCCAAAGGACTGAGAAAAACATTGTGTACCACCAAAAAACTTTTGACCAAGATCAACCCACTCTGGCCAAGGTAAAATGGAAATACTTCAGCCCCTATCTGAGGCTTCACTGGAGGCTGTGGAAGAAGCTTTCCTTCTATACACACATTTTTCCATATATCTATGACAAAACATTTTTCAACAAGGGTGTCAAAATCACTCAATGGGCAAAGAATAGTTTCTTCAACAAATAGTGCTGAGACAACTGGGTATCCACATATGAAAGAATGTTTGACTCATATTTCAAACCATATACAAAAATTAATTCAAAATGAATGAACATATAAATACAAAGGCTAAACTTATAAAAATCTTAGAAAGCAACATAGGGACAAATTTTCATGACATTGTAAGTGTCAATGGGTTCTTAGATATAGCAACAAAACCACAATGATATATCACTTTATAGGGGATTTATATTAGGCACTAGGGGATAGATAGAGAATTTGGTACTCTCACACATCATTAGGAGGTATCAGAAATGGTCCACCAGTGTGGAAAAACAATCGGCAATTCCTCAAAAAGTCAAATATAGAATTACTATATGGCCCACTAACTCCATTTTGAGAGATATAGCCCCCCTAGAGATTCTGTAACAAAATACTACACATTAGATGGTTTCTGAGAAAAGCAATGTCTCCTCCCATATCTGGAAGCAAAGAGTCTGAATTTAGGGCAAATGTAGGGTTATGTTCTCTCTGCCAATTGACTCCAGGGGAACATGGTTCTTTGTCCTTTTCAGTTTCTGTCGCTTCAGAAATCTCTTGGCATTCATTGGCTTGAAAAGGAATCTTCATATGGCACTCCTCTGTGAGATACTATTTTCATGTCAGTTCTCCATTTTTTGAAGACATCTGTCATATAGGATTAGGACCCACCCTACTCTGGTATGACCTCAGTAAAACACCTGACAACATCTGCAAAGAAACACAATATTTTCCCAGACAAGGAAAATATCATAGGAAGAACCTCAATATATCATTCTGGGAGATGCAATTCAATGTATAGCAACAGGTAGCCTTTTTCTTTTTTAAACTTTTTAAAATTGTGGATTTCTTCCCCGATATACTCAGAACTTGTTATTTTATTATCCAAAATTCAGTTTTCACATGTTTTCAAGGGTAAATTTCTTGCAGAAGATAAAGCATGTTTGCATTATTACTCCAGAGTCATAGAGGGGGATGCAGAGTTATAAAGACTTACCAAGATGGTTTGTTTGTTTGTTTTCTTTTTTCCCTAGCCCTAACCCTACCAAGAATGGTTTCATCAATAATGGAGTCCAGGTTAGAAACCAGAGAGCCATTAGTACTGAAACTTGGCACAAATGAAACACTAATACCATTAAGCCAATAGCTTCCTTCAAAAATACAGTGAAAACTGCTGGCATCTTTTCCCAATGCCCGAAATAGAGTTGAATATAAAAATCTTGACCATCTTTTTATATGTCACTAGACAGAGGATTCTCAGATACTAGTTATTGTAACCCTAAGTATTTTACTCAGTCAACTGGGGCTTTCTTTTTCAATAAATAGTTTTATTGGGACAAAATTCATGTAACATACAATTCAGTAGTATAATTATATCATTACCACAATAAATGTTATAGTCCTTTCTTCTTTCTTGTACTCCTTGTTAGTAGCTCCCCATTTCCCCTCAACTTCCCCTGCCACACCCCCAAGAAGCCATTAATCTAATTATTGTCTCAATTGATTCATCCATCCTGGATTTCATATGCAGAAAAACATATAAAGACAAAAAACACAGCATTGAAAAAGCTAAACACAATAACAAAATAAAACAGAGAAAAGTCTCAGTTGAAAAGAAAGCAGAATATATTAATAACTAGAACAACTTTAAAATGGGTCAAAATGGAGATCAAATGATAAGGTGTTAGATTTGAACTTAACTGCATCTGCTAGAATCCACTTTCCAAAGCACTCTATATGACACCAATGCTACTCACATCCCTGGTCCATGTTCAGAGGGAATTCACTGGAGGCTTAATCCATGCGTATTCCCCCTTTACTTTTTTAAATAAACTGATATAACTTTAAAAGCATCAAAATGGAGATCAAATCAGATGTTACATTTTAATCTGATTATATTTATTATAATAGTCGCTACAAAATCCTCTGTCTGTAAACAAGGCTATTCACATCCCTCAACTATGATCAGAAGGGATTCTCCACACACTTAATCTATGTGTAGATCCTGGAAATGGATTTTGGGCTTCCACACTCATCCATAGCAGTCGGGAAACTGGGTATTCAGAATTTAATCTCTGATACCATTCCCTCTTTCGGATTTCGATTATAATATTTATAATTCTTGGATCACATAGAGTTGTGTGCTTCTTCCATGTAGATTTAGCTGACCCCTCACTTAGATGGCTGCTTGTTTGGAGATAAGCCGTTAAGACCCCTATACTTTCTTATAGCCAGGAAACATCTAGTTTCTTCACCACATTTTACTGTACCACCAAAATCTAAAGTGTTTTATTTTTCATGAGGGCAAATATCAAGCAAAGCTATGTCATATTTTTAGATTGGGGGTAGAATTAAGTGAAAGCCCATAGTCCATTCATATATATATTTATATATGTCTGGTTCATCTTTGAGACATCATTGTCCTTTTATATTAAAGAACATTTTCAATCATCTCTCTGAGGTATAAAGTCATTCTGTTGATACTTTCATTAACTTAGCCAATGTAAAGAATTTAAAACATAGTTGAGAAAAGGATATTAATAGGTAGTCTTTAGCTATCAAAATGTGTTAAACCTCTGATAGTAAGAAGTGGGAGGGATGTGGACTGTGGAAGACCTGAGACTTGCAATAAGTAGCATTTCATAAAGTAGGGGCGAAGAGCTTTCTAAATGAGAGTAACAGCACAAGCAAGGGAAGGAGGGCAGGGATTCACCAAGAAATGAGTAGTCATTGGAAAGTTTCAGTCTGAGGTCAGAAACTTGCAGAATGTTGGATGGAAAAGGCCAGTGTATATTACTATTGTTCAATCTTTCCTTTAGAAGATGAAAACAGAGACAGGTAACTTGTCAAAACATGCAAAGCAACTTATGCCGAACCAAGCTGTTTTCAGTGTTTAATGATCGTTATACACAGTGAAGCCACACAGCTTCTCCAGGTCTCAGGGATGTTCCTGGAGCTGTGGTGAGTGCTAGGTTCTACGTCCAGGGCAGAAAGTTGGCCTGGACACCTAGAAACCACGTGTGGGCCCTGGATCCCCCAGTCTCTACCACTTACTGCATTTCACTCCCACACTATCCCCCACATCCTCCCACGTGGGCCTGCTCTGTCCTCAGAGATTTAGAAGGCTGTTCAACACTCAAGTGACTATGAAGTCCAGGTGAAATAAATGAATCTCTTGCCCAATGTTCTGTCATTCTTCACCATAAAGATCATGCACTCACCTCTCAGTCTTGGGAAACTTCCATATTAGTGTTCCAAAACCTAACATTGAAATCCTTTCTCGCCTATTCTGATGCTGCTGCCAGATGTCCTCCCTGCCACCCCCATGATGTTCTTTCCAGATGTCTGTTTATCGTTATCAGGTGATTCTTCCAGAAAAGGTCCATGTGCCCAGGTCAGTCTCCTAGTCATTGAGGAGTGATCGGTGCTGCTCTAGGAAGAGAATCTAGAACGTAGGAGCCCGTTGCACATAGAGAAAGCTGGCTTAGATTTGGACCAGTTTAGGGAGATTTTCGACGACCTTATAAGCAGATAGGTGGGACTAGCAAACACAAAGAAAGGAAAAGCATGAGGGGAAAAACAACAGATTCTTTCTTCTTTTCTGTAACTTATACCAGAGACAGATAAGTGAGTGTTGACTCTGAATAGAGATCAGCAGGTCTGTGTGGGTGAGGGAGGTGGCAGATAGACTAGGTAGGCAAGTACTTCAAGGAGAAGAACGAGGACACGAATCTGGAAAGAAGACTCCATATCTTATAGGGGAGTTGAGCATGTGGGTGAAGCACAGATGGATATTCCCTGGCCACCTATATTTTAAGACATAGGGAAAATACTAGCTTGCCAATGCTAGCAGTGCCGTGGTAATATATAGGGAGAAATAGCAAACCCATGAGTGTGCTCTAGAACGCCAGTCACATCACTGTCTGCTGCCCAATGAGAATCTGTGTAGATCACAGGTCAGTAAATGATAGCCGAGCCAAATCCAGCCTGTGGTCTATTGTTTCATCACCAGTGAGTTAACAGTAACTCTTATGTATTTAGGAAGAAGTTTTTAAGAAATAAACCAGCAGCAACGAATGATACATGAAAAAGATTGTATGCAGCCACTAAAAAAAAAATCCAAACTAGTTGTCATTCAGTCAGTTCCAGTGGCAGCATAGATCTGTGCTTTTAGGGGTTTTTAATCGCTGCTATTTCAGAAATCCAGACATAGATAACCAGGCTTTCTTCTGAGTTGCCTCTAGGTTGATTAGAGCCACTGATCTTTTGTTCCTTCATTGTTTGCCCCATTTGTGGTCTTCTGTGTGACCCCTAAAACCTAAAATATTTACTTTCTGGTCTGTTAGAGAAAAAGTATACTGAACCTACACAGGCTGTGTGGAATAGGATAGCATTTGGTTAGTTATCAAATGGGGGCTATGTACGCTCATGCAATTGCCTGGAGAGCTTCAAGTAAAGGTTCTCTCAAAGCTCAGGAAGAACCAGAAACATGACTCTGACATTATGGGAACTTGCCCATCCCTGGAAATATGTTTCTTAACATTGCTGTCATGGGAAGTTATGGGTTATTCTCCTTTTCAATATTGGTCTTATAAATATTATACATAACCAAGGGATTTTTAAAAATCAAACTAATTTTAAGTGGAAAGAGTAATTGGCACATGCAGTGATACAATAAAGAGAGTCTTCATTGTCCCTCAGACTTCCAACCCAGAAGGACTGTTATCCAGAGTGCCTTGGGTATGCTTGTGCAAGCCTGTGTTTAGGGGTGTGTCCTTGATCTATAAGCAGAGGGGACAAGTTCTACCACAGTTCTGCTTCTCGCTTTACTGCATTTTTTTTTTAACTGCACAAATTTATTTAAGCTTAGTAATATAATAAGAAGGGCTTTCCATCTCAGCAAATACAAACCTGAAGTTTTTAAATAGCACCATAGTATTCCATTGACTATTCCCTTTTTAATAAAAGTTGTCTCCAGTGCTTGTCTATTATAAAAAGAATACTACATTGAACAATATATATACACACACACACAGTCATGTAACTAATAATATTCCTGGTGCAATGTTGGACCACATATATATCCAAGGTACAGTATAACAATAATGAAACTCACAACTTTCCTCTAGTTCTTGAACGCTTCCTCCCCCCAACTACCAGGACCCCAGTTT
>NW_022111329.1:2627833-2642001 GCF_000313985.2 Echinops telfairi | reverse complement strand
TTTTGGGAATGATGAGGGCAACAAATGTATAGATGTGCTTTACACAATTGATCTATGTATTGTGATAAATTGTATGAGCCCCAATAAATTGATTAATTAAAAAAAAAAAAGATTTTTTTGGTTAGTTTTGTTAAAGGGAGAAGCAGTTCTCCTTTTATTATATCCTCATAATGGTTTTAAAGACCCGAAACCCCTACAATAAACAAGCCGTGGGTCTTCAGGATACATCCCAATCCCCCAGCTCCTCCTCCTCCTCTTTGTCTTCCTCTTGGCGTCATTCATACATCCAGCAGTCATGCAGCCTTTCAATCCTGCTCAAAGCAGTGCCCCCAGCAGCTCCTCTGCCTCTGCTGTCAGTTTTGGGAATGCAAGCCACCCCACTCCCCCTGGGAACTTATAAGCTGCTGGGTCTGTGTGGTGGCAGATACACATGATCAGGAACAGCCTTATCAATAGCCTCACCACCAACCATTCTCCCAACACCCTCAATCTGTTCCCCTGCTCAATCATGTCTGTCACTTCTTCAAGCCCATTATATGCTTCACCTCCAGCACTCTATCCCCAGACCTATAAGTCCTGGTGAAGCCCTCATCAGACCCAGAAGCACACCAGGCCAGGCCGTCCTCCTTGTAGTAGTGGATACAGCTTATGGACTTCTCTAGATGGACTCATTAAGGTTACATAATAGGTGTGTTAGTCTGGGTACTTTATAGAAACAAATCCACAGAAACGCATGTATAAGAAGGAGTTTTATATAAAGGGTAAGTGCACATCAAGAAAACATCTCAACCCAGTGCTGCCCAAGCCCACAAGTCCAATATTAATCCATTAACCCAGATGTCCAACACCAATCCACAAAGTCCATTTTACAAAACAGATGCAATAATGCTGACTGCAGGAGGAAAGCCGAGTCAGTGAATGTGTAATCATCTCAGCGCTGGCAGGTGTCTCCACACCGGTGCTCCAGCACCCAGGGCTGCATTGGGGTAGGTCCATGTGGCTTCTCCTCAAGGATGTCTTGCAGGAAGTGAGCCTTGCCAGCTAAAGCAGGGAACTGGCTAGGGCAGCTGCATGCTGGTCCAACTATCAGAAATCAAGAGACCTGAGAACTAGAAAGGCAAGGCTCACTGAGCCAATTACCCCTCCACCCTTCAATTAACCCCACATGTGTTTATCGGCCAGGTTGGCACAATAAAATAACTACCTCAATAGGTTTAATGATAATTTAATTACAGATTGTAGGAGTGCCTCTATATATAAAATATTGTTCTCATAATATCCAAATAACATACCATCCTATTTCATAGAAGGTACTGTAGACATTAAATAATGCATAC
Organism: Echinops telfairi; assembly: GCF_000313985.2. Lineage (NCBI taxonomy): Eukaryota > Metazoa > Chordata > Mammalia > Afrosoricida > Tenrecidae > Echinops > Echinops telfairi. The sequence continues at coordinate 2,640,664 of NW_022111329.1, read as the reverse complement.
CTGGACTAAGTTAAAGGGTGAAAATGTTTTATATTTTGGCACAAAATGACCCTCCAAAAAATTATTACATCAATTTGTATCCTTACCAGTAGTCAGAGAACCAGCCTTTACTCTCCACATCCTTCTTAGCATTGACACTTAAAAATATAGTTAAAATTTAAAATAAATTTTATAGGTGAAAATGACCTATCATTTTTGCCTAATTTGAAGGTTAAAAAGACACTTATTGCTTATAAATAAAATCAAGCATCTTTTAAAATATTGGTGACTACTGAAAAGCTGATTTAACCCAATAATCAGAGGGTAGTTTTGGAGGCAGATCACCCACAGCTATTGCTTTTATCAGTGTTAGCTAGAGTTGTTGTTGTTAGGTGTCACTGAGTCTGTTCCAACTCATCGTGAGCCTATACACAGCATAAAGAAACACAGCCTGATCCTGTGTCATCCGCACGATTGTTCTTACATGTGAGCCCATTTTTGCAGCCATTGTGTTAATCCAACTTGTCTAACGGCTTCCTCTTTTTCTCTGCCTCTCCACGTTACCAAGCATGGGCCTAGTCTTTCCTGATAACATGTTCACAGCATGTACTTCTTCCAAGACAGACTTGTTGGTCCTTTTGGAGGTCCATAGTATTTTCAATATTCTTTGCAATCACCATGATTCATACATATCAATTATCCTTCAGTCTTCCTTATTCAGTATCCAATTTTCATATGCGTATGACACAATTGAAAATACCATGCCTTTGGTCAGGGTCAACTTTGTCCTCAAATTAACATCCTTGCTTTTCAACACTTTAAAGAGGTCTTGTGTGGCACATTTATCTAATGCAATTCATCATTTGATCTCTTGACTGCTTCTTCCATGAGTATAGATTGTGGATACAAGCAAGATGAAATCCTTGACAGTTTCTATCTTTTCTCCATTTTTCATAGTGTTACCTATGTTACGTAGTGTAAGGGTTTTTGTTTTCTTTACGTTGAGTTGTTATAAATACTGAAGGTTGCAATCGTTGATCTTCGTCAGTAAGTGCTTTAAGCACTTACTTTCAGCAAGCAAAGTTGTGCCAACTGCATCTGCATATCTCAAGGGATTAGTAAGCCTTTCTCCAATCCTAATATCATATTCTTTTTCATATAGTCCAACTTCTATAATTATTTGCTTAACATAAAGATTGAATAACCATGATGAAAGGATAGAACCATGACTAAATCTTTTCTTTATTTTAAACCATTCAGTATTACAATAGTATAGCACAAAGTATAGCAAATTTCATTATCACATGCAAGAATAATTTTGCTGAAGATCATCCAACAATGGTTGCAGTAGTTCATTGATAAGCAACTTCCAAAAGTCAGAAAAGGGTGTGGAACAAAGGACATCATTGCTGGTGATAGATGGCTCTTGGTTGAAAGCAGAGAATACCAGAAAGGTGTTTACTTGTGTTTTATTAACTATGCAAAGGCATTCAACCACATGGACCAAGACAAACTATGGATATCCTTGAGAAGAATGGAAAATACAGAACACTTAATTTGCTCATGTGGAACTTGTACATGGGTAAAGAGGTAGTAGTGCAGACAAAACAAGCGAATTCCTAAAGTAGATTTTCTAAATAATGGAAAAATGGGAACACTCTGACCAAAGTGGATGGTGTAGAAAGATAAGACCCCACTAGAGGGTCAGATTAGGAAGTTGTAAGTTATAAGAATCAATTTTGATCATTTCACACCTATTCTACGATTACCTGAATAGATACATTGCTTTTAAGATATATGCAATTTAAATTAAATTTAATTTTTCTTATGTAAAACAGAGAACTAAGCTTTGAGCCTCACTTCCCTTTGAGATCTAGGAGAATGGACAGTCCAAAACCTATCCAGATAATTTTAGAAATCTTTTGTTCTTCTGCTTACTCTGTCTCTTTAAGTCCAACTTGTTTAGTCATTGTCCATGAGATCCTTCACATCACACATCTGTGGGCTTAGTGAAGATGACAGAGGTCTTTTTAGGGGTGAAACTTACACCTATCCTACTAGCATAGTCTTTTTCTCTATCCTAAATCCTCAGATCTCTGCTTTTAAAATCCTCTTCATTATATTGTCCTAAGACCATGTACCTTTTTTCCTTTTGTTATTACCAGAAGCAGGCATATCACCACTCACCTCTGAAGGTTTCCTACACAGAAGGTGAGAGGTGTGTCATCGCTAACCACATGTAGAAGTTTTCTAACAATGACAGATTTCTGCCCAAGTAGAATCCTGGTTCCCACTGGTAAGGTCCTGTGTTAGTCCAGATAGACTAGAGAAACAAAATTTATAGACACTCATAAGAGTGTATAAGAAAGAGCTTTACACAAGGATATGAGTTTTGTTCTTTGATGCATGATAACTGATTCATTCAGCACCTCATAATCACACAAGCTGGTGTGCTTCTTCCATGTGGGCTTTGTTGCTTCCAAGCTAGATGGCCATTTGTTTACCTTCAAGCATTTAAGACCCCAGACTCAATATCTTTTGATGACCGGGGACCATCAGCTTTCTTCACCACATTTTCTTATACACCCGCTTTGTCTTCAGTGATCGTTACCAGAAGGTGAGCATCATGGAATGCTAGTTTCATAAAACAAAGTATTCTTGCATTGAGGAAGTACTTGAGTGGATGCCCAATGTCCATCTGCTACCTTAATACTGAACCTGTAAATCTATGCACATAAATCTATTTCCCCGTCCTCACATATAAATATATTTACACATTTGCACACCTTTATTTAGACCTCTGTAAATGACATTTGCCTCCTAGCTCTTTCCTCTATGTCCTTTTACTTTCCTCTTTTCCCACTATCATGCTCAGTCTTCATTTGGGTTTCAGTAATTCCTCTCGGCTACATTACCCTTGATCAAGCCCTACGAGGGCTCCTACACCCTCCTCACCACTGATTTGGATCACTTATTTTTCCCTTGTCCCTGGTTTTGTTAACACTACTTCCTTTCCCCCAAGCCCTTCTCCCATGTTCCCCAAAACTGTCGGTCCTGATTTTTCTCCTCCAGATTGTTCATCCAGCCTATCTTATTTAGACAGACCTGCGGAGATAATAACATGCACAAAAACAAGACAGAGCAAAACCAAGCAACAAAAGAAAACAAAACAATAACAACAACAAAAAGCCAATGACCAAAAAAACAAAACAAAACAACACAACAACAACCAAAAAAGAAAAGCTTGTAGTTAGGTCAAACACTTTAGAAGTGTTTTCTGGTCGTGTCTGATGGGGTGCCAAGCCCTGACCCCAAAGTCTATTTGTGGTATTCCCTGGGGACTTCATTGTTCTGTTCCCCTTGCTGTTCTGTTGCACACCCTTAGTGTTTTGCCTCAGTGTGATGGGATCAGATTGGGTACAATTCCCACACTGTGTCTCCAGTGTTGTCCCCTTATCATTGTGTGCTCACCTCCCCAATACGATCGCTGAAGACAAATGGGTGCTAAGCAAAGGTGGTGATGAAAACTGATGGTGCCCGGCTAACAAAATATATAGCGTCTGGGGTCTTAAAGGCTTGAAGGTAAACAAGCAGCCATCTATCTTGGAAGCAACAAAGCCCACATGGAAGAAGCACACCAGCCTGTGAGATCACAAGGCATCAAAGGGAACAGGTATCAGGCATCAAAAGCAAAAAATCATATCATTGTGAATGAGGGGGGTTGCGGAGTGGGGACCCAAAGCCTATGTGTAGGCAACTGGATATCCCCTTATGGAAGGGTCACTGGGAGAAGATGAGTCAGTCAGTGTAGCAACGATAAAACATACAACTTTGCTCTAGTTCCTAAATGCTTCCTCCCCACTCACCCTCATGATCCCAATTCTACCTTACAAATCTGACTAGACCAGAGGATGTACACTGGTACAGATAGGAACTGGAAACACAGGGAATCCAGGACAGATTATCCCTGCGGACCAGTGGTGTGAGTGGTGATACTGGGAGGATAGAGGGAGGGTGGGTTGGAAAGGGGGAACTGATTACAAGGATCTACATGTGACCTCCTCCTTGGGGGAATGACAACAGAAAAGTGGGTGAAGGGAGATTCAGACAGGGTAAGATACGACAAAATAATAATTTATAAATTATTAAGGGTTCATGAGGGAGCATGGAGGGAGGGGAAAAAATGAGGAGCTGATACCAAGGGCTCAAGCAGAAAGCAAATGTTTTGAGAATGAGGGCAATGAATGCACAAATGTGCTTTAAACAATTGATGTATGTATGTATTGTGATAAGAGTTGTATGAGCCTCCAATAAAATTATTTTTTTTTAAACTAAAAGAAAAAAAAAGAGCAATAAAAAAGAGCTTTACAGTCAGGGTGTAGAATAGCACTGATGAAACATATAACTTTCCTCTAGTTCTTTAATACTTCCTACCCCTCTCCCCCATTCTCATGATCCCAATTGTACCTTTCAAATCCGGCTAGCCCAGAGCATGTACACGGGTAGAGATCAGAGCTGGAAACACAGGGAATTCAGGACAGATAACCCCTCAGAAGTAACAATGCGAGTAGCGATACCAGGAAGGTAAGGGAAAGGTGAGGGGAGAAAGGTAGAACGGATCACAATGATCTACATATAACCCCCTCTCTGGGGGACGAACAACAGAAAAGTGGGTGAAGGGAGACATCGGTCAGTGTAAGACAGGAAAAAATAATTAATGATTTATAAATTATCAAGGGTTCTTGAGGGAGAGGAAAAAATGAGGAGCTGATACCAAGGGCTCAAGTAGAAAGAACATGTTTTGAAAATGATGGCAACAAATGTACAAATACAAAATGTATGTATGCATGTATTATGATAAGAGCTGTATGAGCCCTCAATAAAATGATGAAAAAAATAAATAAAAAGAAAAAGCTTTATATACAAGAGCAATTGAATATTGAGAAAATGTCCCAACCCAGTCCAGATCAAGTCCATAAGTCCAATATTAGCCCATATGTCCGATACCAATCCATAAAGTCCTCTTCAGATCTACAAAATGCATACAATGGCTCAGAATGCAGGAAGATCACAGGTCAGTGGGTGCAAAGTCTTGTGGATCCAGTTGCGGGAGAAGCATCTCAGTACTGGCAGGTGTCTCCACAAGGCTTCTCAAGCTCAGGCACTAATGTAGTTCCATGTGTCTTGTCAGAAGAGTGTCTCTCAGGAAGTGAGAAGAGAGAGATTGTCTCCCACCTACAGGGAGGAATACAGGAGTTCCCAGAATTCTCAGGGGAAGGCCATGCCCACATAGAGGCATCATTGACTATACAATGATTTACAGGCTAGACTCTACCCCTTTACTCTTAATCCTCTCAAGTTGACAACAGATTATATAACTACCACAGATCCAAAAATAGCCTCCACTTTGTTGTTGTTCAAATTACATTTTAATAAGCCTAATACTACTTTCTCTCATCAACACTACAACTACTGGCATACACAGTCATCCACTGTACATGCTTTCCTCATTCATCCCTGTGTATTTTAAAACAACTGAGCATCTAACAGTAAAGCCCGGTATATAAAAATGCAGGTCCTTAGGTGACACAAATTATTTATGTTCAGCTAATAATAGAAAGGCTGGTGGTTTGAAACACTCAGCTGCACTATGGAAGAAAATCCTGGTTCCATAAAGATTACAGCCCAGAAGACCACAGGAAGCAGTTCTATTCTAATATATATATATATATATATAACAAGTTAGAATAGACTCAATGGCAATGAGTCTGGTTTTAGGTAGGCTTTTGGTATCTTTGGGAAGGTCTTCTTAAAGGCCCCATTTTCTGAGACCCTAAGACTTATTTCCTTTCTTTGAGAGATGAATTTTATTTTGGTGGGGGTTCATTACTAAATGCCAACCTTCTTCCAAGCATAAGTGTTCATTTGAAAACTGAAAATCTTTAGCTGGTTGGCATTCTTGTATTCATTTCTTGTGAGCCCTTGGTTATCTAAGGAAACAAGAAGGATAAATAAAGGAAGATACACCTGCTGTGAACTCAAAGCTTCCCCCACCTCTGAAGAAATACAATCAGTCCGTTTCATTTTGTGCCTTAGGAGCAGAATCAGAGATGGGGACCCCGAGGAGGGGAATGCCATTAGGAGACTAAGCATAATTAACCATTAGAATTCATTAGTGGGAACTATCAGGATGCTTTCCTAATTCTGCAGATTTAAAGTTAGGCTTGATTTCTAGAAATAGGCACACATGGGAAGTTTCTGCTGGTAAGGGAGTTAGAGGCATAGACAAACTTCCCTTTCAATTGTAAGAAGATGATAGGTACTCATTTGTTCTCATAAGACCTTCCTCTATCTACAACTGTGAGGAGACCCTTTCTATTATCTTGGGAATTTGGTAATTAAGAAATTACTAAACTTTAGGGGTTCATTTGTTCCCACAGCATTCTTATGAAGTACCTTCTATGTGCCCAGGATATGTTGGTGCTGGGCATAAAGATATAGACAAACTCAAATTCTAAACACTGTTGATTCCAACTCATAGTGACCCTGTACTGAAACTCACTGTCAGTGGGCTGATTCCGATGCATGACACACACAATCTGCACACACACACACAGAGGGTAGAACAGCCTCTATGGATTTTGGAGACTGCAACTATTTGGAGGAGTAGAAACTCTCATATTTACTCCCATGAAGCAGCTAGTGGTTTCAAACTGATAACCTTGAGGTTAGCATACCAGTGAATAACCACTATGTCACCAGGACTCTGTCCTATAGAGACCCTATAGGGCAGAGCAAAACTGCCCCTGTAGTTTTCTGAGGCTTTATAGAAATTCTCATCTTTCTCCTTTCAATTGAATCAAGCATATTTGTACATAAGTTGCCATCATAATTTTCTAAACATGTACTTTCTATTTGAGCCCTTGATATCAGCTCCTCTTTTTCCCCCCTCTCTCCCTCACCCTCCCACCCTCGTGAACCCTTGATAAATTATAGATTATTATTATTTCCATATCTTACACAAACCAATGTGTCCCTTCACCCATGTTTCTGTGTATGTTCCCCTTCAGCAGGGGGGTGGGGTGGGTGTAATGTGGTGATCATTGTGATCAGTTACCCTCACCTCCCCCTACTCTCCTGGTATCGCTACTCCCATTTCTATTCCTGAGGAGTTTATCTGACCTGGATTCTGTGAGCCTTGAACTCTTATCTGTACCAGTGAACGTGCTCCGGTCTAGACAGAACTAGGAGGCAGGACAGAGGTCATGATAATGGGGACTGAGGAAGCCTCAAGGAACCAGAGGAGTATTGTGTGTTTCATCAGAACTATACTGCACCCTGGTTGACTCATGCCTTCCTTGTGAGCCTTCTGTGAGGGGATGATCTCATGCCTACAGATGGGTTTGGAGTGTCTGCTCCAACCCTCTTTGTTCTTAGCAATGTGTTTTTTGTTTTGTTTTGGGTTTTCTATTGCCTGTTACCAGATCTGTTGACACCTCATGACCACATAGGCTGATGTGCTTTTTCAATGTGGGCTTGTTTCTCTGCAAGATGACCGCATATTTAACTTCAAGCCTTTAAGACTCCCAGATGCTTTATCTTTTGATATCCAGGCACCCAGCTTTTTTTGTCACCATAATTGTTTATACACCCGTTTTTGTCTTCAGTGATTGTGTCGGAGGGTGAGCATCACAGAGTGCCAGGAGGTTAGAACAAAGTGTTCTTGCATTGAGGCAGAGGCCCAAAGTCCATCCACTTCCTCAATGTATTGCCATATAAATATATGTACATAGGCCAGTTCCTCTATTGTTATGAATTAATATATTTACATATGTATACACTTATGTTTATACCTCTGTCCATAGCTTTGCTTCCTCGATCTTTCCTCTCTTTCCTTTTACCTTCCTCCTGCCCCACTATCATGCGTGCCCTTCTTCTACCTCTTAGTAATTCCTCTCAGCTAGATTACTGTTGCTCCAACACCACTAGGATCTCTACATCCTCCTCATTTTTTATTTTAGTTCCTTAGTTGTTCCCCTATTTATGGTGTTGTTTGCACACAACTCCTATCTCCGCCTTCTCCTCCCCCTAAATCCTCCCGGAACCATGGGTCCCATTGCTCCCCGTGTTTTGCTTCCCATGCCTATCTTATGTAGGTAGGCAAGACAATAATAATGGAGACAGAACAAAAAGAAAACAAAAGATTGAATAAAAAGAGAAAAAATACTAACAAACAAACAAACAAAAAAGCATACATAATTAAGAAAGTGTCCGCTGTTCTTTATGAATCTCTCACCCCCATTCCTGAGGGTTTCAGGGATCTGCCCTTCCTACCCTGAAGTCTATTTTCTTTTGTCTCCTCAGGGGCTTTGTGACTTGGCTTTTCCCCTGTTGCTAATCTGTTATGTTCCCTTCTTGGTTCGCCCCATTGTGAGGGCATCAGACCAGATTCACTCCCTGCTATGTGTCCCCAGTATTGTCCTCTGTCGATGTATGCTCCAGTGAAGGGACATCATGTTATCAGCTGTTGTCAACCATACATTTCTCCCTGTGCCTTAACAGCTCCATGCAGGGACATTGTCCCCAGGGCTGGGTATGCAAGTATGGGATCCAGTCCCACACTCTCTTTTTCCTTCTTGGTTGGCTTACATGTGGGTGTGGCAGGCTGACCCCACTACTGATTTTTCTGTTAGCCATCTGATGTGAAGCCCACTATACCACCAAGTCTCCTTAAAAATATGGACCAGGTTAAAAAAAAAAAAAAGCCAAACAACTCTCTAAAGTCAAAAACTTAATTCTGCAGCAAGGTTTAGAAAAGTTTATTTTGTTTTTGTATTTTTTTTCTGTAAAGGGTCAGATCATAAATACTTTAGGCTCTGTACATCATACAGTTTCTGCCATAGCCACTCTACTCTGCAGTTGTAGTGAGAAAGCAGCCACAGACTACATGTAAATTAATAGCTATAGAAGGCCCAGTAGAGATATTGGGTAAACAACGGTACTAGAGCTTAAATTTTGAGCACTTGTTTTACAGAAGACCATGGATTATAGTGAAAGCCCAAAACTCATTTGTAAGGTTACCGTGTTTATTAAGTCTCTGATGAATCCCTTTTGATTATAGACCAGGAATAGAAATGGCCTTGTAATCAGAGAGAGTACATATATGGTGTATTAATACAGTTGCAGTTAGGTTAAAATGTGACCTTATCATTTGATTTCCCTTTTGATCCAATGTATATTTTCTTAAGTTTTTATTATTTTCTGTCTTCTTTTCAACTGAGGTGTTTCTCTGTCTTATTCTGTTTCTGTTGGGTTTTGTTTTTGTTTTGACTTTGTATGTTTTTCTGTAGATGAAATCAGGACAGGTAAATCTATAGACAAAGCTACTGAATTCATAGTTCCCTAGGGGCATGGCAAGAGAGGTTGGTTGAAAATGGGGAGCCAACAACAATGAATACAAAAAGAAGAAATGTCCTAAAATTGGTTGTGGTGATGATGACACAACTCTTTTGAAGATGATTCAATTAATTAAATATATGTGAGTTCTATGTCAATAAAGCTGTCTTTAAAAATTAGGGATTAAAAAATCAGATGCAAAAATACTAACTGCTCCATGGGAGAAAATTAGGAGTTATTTGCTCCCATAAAGAGTCATACTCTGTGAAATACATTGAGTGGAGAACAGATAGTTTTTTTAAAATAAATGATGCTGGCAAAATTGGATATTTATTTGTGAAGAAACAGTACCCATTTCTCATCCAAATAAGAAAATGGACTCAAGTTGGATGAAAGACCTAAATGCAAACCCTAGAACCATAAAGATTATCAATTCAGAAAATAGAGACAAACTTAAGGGCCCTAATACATGGCATAAACACGCTACCAAATACATTAAGTTGCACACACAACATAAGACAAAATAGATTATTGTAATCTTCTAAAAATAAGACACCTATGTGCATCAAAAAACTTCATCAAAAGAGTAAAAACAGAACTCATAGACTTGGGGGCAAACTGTCGAAGATATGTCAAACAAGGGATTAATCTCTAAAATCTATAGAAAACTGCAACACATCAAAAAGAAAAAGATGAATAATCAAATTAAAAGTGGGAAGAGGACTTATTAATGTATCTGCATGTTTATCTAGATAAGATAGATAAGATAAATAATTCAGAGATGAAAAGAACGGGACCAATTGCTTCAGGGTGGTTGGTGGTATGGGAGAAGGGGAGTTGGGAGAAAGGAAGGAGGGGGGACCAACCTACGGACAAGGGAACAACAAGTGAACTAAACTCAATGGAAGGAAGGTCGAGGGATGCCTAGTGGGACTCAGTCAAGGGCAATATAGCAGCGAGGAATTACTAAACCTGAATGAAGGCCGAACATTATGGTGGGACCCAAGAGAAGTAAAAAGGAAACATAGGAAAGAACCAGGAGTCAAAGGACATTTATAGAGGCCTAATTACAGGCATGCACATATGCAAATACATATATAGAATGAGAGGGGAATAGGACTATGCACTCATATCTATATGTTATGATTAAGGTTGCGGATGGACATTGGGCCTCAACTCAAGTACTCCCTCGACACAAGAACACTTTATTCTAACAATCCGGCATTCTGTGATGCTCACCTTCCCGACACAATCACTACAGATAAGAGCCCACAACACAGGGAATCCATAATAGATAAACCTCTCAGGGCCAACAAGGAGAGTTGAGAAACCAGGAGGATTAGGGGAGGGGAGAAAGGGGAATCAATCACAAGGATCAACAAGAACCCCCTCCCAGGGAGATGAATAATGGAAAAGTGGGTGAGGAGTGATGGAGGATGATATAAGATATGGAAAAAATAATCTATAACTTATGAAGAGTTCATGAGGGAGGGTGGGTGGGGGTGAGGGGGAAGAAATGGAGAGCTAGTATCAGGAGCTGAAGTGGGAAGAGAATGAATTGAAAATGTTGATGGCGGCATATGTGCAAATGTGCTTGACACATTGGAGGAATGTACTGATGTGATAAGAGATGTAAGAGACCCCAATAAAATTATTTTTTTTAAGTGGGCAGAGGGTATGAACAGACAGCTCACCAAAGAAGACATCCAGATGGCCAACAAACAAGAAGTAATGCTTGTGATTAGTAGTCATACAAGAGATGAAAATCAAAATGACGAGATGCTATTTTACACCAATATTAGTAACAAAGCTTTTTAAGAAACCCAGAAAAGATAAAATGCTGGAGAAGATGTAGAGAGAGGAACCCTTATAATGACTACTAGCACTGTTCATCACCTATACAACCACTGTAGAAAGTGGTATGGTGCTTCCTCAAACAATTGACAGTAGCACAAACAAATATATGAAGACAGAAACAACCTGAATGCCATCAGTAGAAGAATGGATAAATCAAACTTTGGTATATACACACACAGAAACTATGCCTCATTAAAGAATAATGATGAAACTGTGAAACACCTCATGACACAGATGGATTTGGAGAATATTGTGTTGAGTGTAATTAGTTAAATACAAAAGGAAAAAGTATTGTATGAGACCACTGTTATAAAAGAAAAACATCAAAAAAATATTTTTTTCATACCAAAAGAAACAGATAATGATGGTTACTCGTGGCAGAGGGGGAGATAGGGGAGGGGAAGCAATAGACTAGATCAGTGGTTTTCAGCCTTCCTAATGCCTCGACCCTTTAATATAGTTCCTCATGTTGTGGTGACACCCAACCATAAAATTATTTTTGTTGCTACTTCATAGCTGTAATTTTACTACTACAGTATTATGAATCAGGTGACCCCTGTGAAAGGGTCATTTGGTCCCCAACGGGGTCATGACCCACCGGTTGAGAACTGCTGGACTAGATAGTAGACAGGTGTTAGCTAAGGTGACATAAAACTTACAGTCATTGAGTCGATTTCAGTCTTACAGCAGCCCTATCAGACATGGTAGAATGGGTCCTATATGTTTCCAAGGCTGTCACTCTTTTTCCCTCAGAGTAGATGGTGGTTGTGAACTGATGAACTTGCAGTGAACATTCCCATCTGTAACCCACTACACCACCAGGGCTCCTCAGCTAAGGGGAAGGAAAAGAGAATATTCTGCACGAGAAAGAAGAAAAAAGGGAGAGGGCAATGCCAGGTTTGGGGAGGTTTACTAAAGTTCATATTGTTGAATTGTTAAATAAAAAAATTACCATCTGAAATGTAAATCCCCATCTAACACACAATATAAAGGAAGAAAAAACGTTGTTTGAAAATCTTATGTAGGGGTACTAAGGGTTTAGATTGACTTGTTGGCCGTGGGTATGTTCCAGTAAAACTTTAATTAATACAAATTTAATTATTTTAAAACACCAAGTTTGTGGCACTCTTTTTTAATTTTAGGTTTTATTTTGTGCCAGTTGTTGAGAATATGCACAGGAAGCAGAATAAGTCCACAGTGACTTATGTACAATTTACCATTGATTACATTCTTCAAATTGTGTAACCATTCTCACCTTGCTTTTATGAGTTGTTCCTCCCCCATAAACGAATTTACAGCCCCCTACATTCATTTTTAGTTATTACTGTTATTACTTTGATATCATGCCCCCCAAACCTAAACCCACTGAGCCAATTCTGATTCATGGTTTCCCTATCTAGTGCTTCTAATGCTGTAAAAATTTAAGGGAACATACAGCCTCACAGTTCTTTGGCGGATATGAACACCTGAATTTGAAGTTAGTTGTGTTAGTCTCTGTAATTTAGAGAAACAAATCCACAACAACTCATGTATAAGAGAGAGTTTTATATAAAGGTTAAGTGTGCATCAAGAAAACATCCCAACCCAGTGCTGCCCAAG
>NW_022111329.1:2623010-2627323 GCF_000313985.2 Echinops telfairi | reverse complement strand
GCCATTTATCCCTCCACCCTTCAATTAATTCCACGTGTGTTTATCAGCCAGGTTGGCACAATAAACTAATTAACTCAGTATACTTATTGACTAGGGAGGTATACTTTAAACAAGTGGATTTTGAGCTCACACTTAATCATAAGTCCTAATCTAAATATAGTAGTTCTTATGATGTAACTGTTCAGTACTTGCCCTTACAAAGTGATCACTAATTATATGGGTGCTATTGCAAAGCATGGTAATTAGAAAGAATGATAACATCCAAGATCTTAAAGGCTTGTCTTAAAACAAGCATCCATCTAAATAAGATGTCTGCTAAGTCCACAGGGAAGGAGCACACCAGCTCATGTGATCCAAAGACTGCAAATCATAAAATCCTATGTCAGAGGAGGGAATTATGTCAGAGCTTAAATTCTGAGCACCCAATTTGCATAAAACTATAGATGACAACGAAAGCACCAAATCCATTTGCACAGTTCCCACTGGAATTCAGCCTCTATTGAATTTCCTCATATCATTTACCAGGGTTGTGAATAGTCTTGCCCTCTGACCGAGTGCATTGGAAAGTGGATTATGGATTACCATTTGTTTTCCCCATTGACCTATTTTAACTTGCTCTTATTTCTATTATTTTCTGTTTTCTCTTGGATTGACATTTTTGTCTGTTGAATTTTGTTGTGAAAGCTTATTTTCTTTATATGAAATCAAGGATAGGTTAAATCCATAGAAACAGTAACTAAATTAATAGTTCCTTAGGGTTATGGCAGAGAAAGTTGGGGGGTAAAGGGGAACTAATAAAAATAGTGGGTATAAGAATGAAGAAAGTGTTTTAAAATTGATCGTGGTAATGATTGCACAATTTTTCAATACTTTTATTGGGAGCTCTTACATCTCTTATCACAATCCATACATTCATCCAGTGTGTCAAGCACATTTTCACATATGGCCTCATCATTTTCAAAGCATTCTCTTCCCACTTAAGCCCCTGATATCAACTCCCCATTTCTTCCCCTTTTCTCCCCTGCCTGTCCTCCCTCACAAATCCATGATAAGTTATAGATTATTATTTTCATCTTACATCATCCTCCATCACTCCTCACCCACTTTCCCATTGTTTATCCCCCTGGGAGGGGTTTATAGTTTGATCCTTGTGATCAATTCTCCATTCCTGCCCCAACCCTCCCCTAATCCTCCTGGTATCTCTACCCACTTTGTTGGCCCAGAGGTTTATATATCCTGGATTCCCTATGTTGTGGGGCTCTTATCTGTAGTAGTGTGCATGTTCTGGTCTAATCCGATTTGTAAGGTAGAATTGAGGTCATGAGAATGGGGTAAGGAAGCACCAGAGAACTAGAGGAAAGTTGTGTGTTTATCAGTGCTATACTGCACCCAAACTGGCTCATCTCTTCCCTGTGACCCCTGTGTGAGGGGATGTCCAATTGTCTGCAGATGGACATTGGGTCTCCACTCCATGCCCCCCTCTCTCCACTCACATTGGGTGTGATTTTTTCTGGGTCTTAGATGCCTGACCCCTGATCCCATTGACACCTCATGAGGTGTGCTTATTCCATGTGGGCTTTGTTTCTTCTGAGCAAGATGACCACTTGTTTATCTTCTAGCCTTTAAAACCCGAGATGCTATATCTTTTGATAGCCAGGCACCATCACCTTTCTTCACCATATTTGCTTATGCACCCATTTTGTCTTCAGCTATCGTGTAGGAAAGGTGAGCATCACAGAATGCCGGATTGTTAGAACAAAGGGTTGTTGTGTTGAGGGAGTACTTGACTTGAGGCCCAATGTCCATCCGCAACCTTAATCTTAACATATAGATATGAGTGCATAGTTCTATTCCCCTCTCATTATATATATATATATATTTGCATATGTGCATGCCTGTATTTAGGCCTCTATAAATGTCTTTTGCCTCCTGGTTCTTTACTCTATTTCCTTTTTACTTCTCTCTTGTCCCACCATCATGTTCGGCCTTCATTCAGGTTTAGTAATTCCTCGCTGCTATATTGCCCTTAACTGAGCCCCACTAGGCATCCTACGACTTCCTTCCATCGATTTTAGTTCACTTGTTGTTCCCTTGTCCGTGGGTTGATCCCCCCTCCTTACTTTCTCCCACCTCCCCTTCTCTCAAACCCCCTGAAGCAATTGGTCCCGCTCTTTTCATCTCTGAATTATTTATCTCATCTATCTTATCTAGATAGACATGCAGATACATTAATAAGCGCAAATAAAGACAAAGCCAACTAAAACAAAGAAGGAAGTCATGGCCAACAAAATGATAACAACAAAAGAAAGAAAGCCACTGACAAAAATGGAAAAACCTATAAATATTTCAAGGTCTGTTTCCTGGCCTTTATGAGTGTTTTTCAGTTGGGTCTGATGGGGTGCCACATTTTGTCTCCACAGTCTATTTTTGGTATCCCCTGGGGATTTCATCACTTTGCTCCCCTTGCTGCTCTGTTGCATGCCCTTAGTGTTTCACCCCAGCATGTTGGGGTTAGATTGTGCACAATTCCCACACTGTGACTACAGTGTTCTCCCCTGCAGCACTATGCTTTAGAAAGGGACGTCATGTCTTGTGGTGGGGCCGGCCTTATGGTCCACTCTGTGTGTTGTCTGCCCTGAGCAGGAATATCATCCTCAGGGCTTGATGGTTCAGAATGTCCTACACTCCCTTTCCATCCCTCTTTGTTTCTCCCATGTCCTCTAATCAAATGCACCCCTCTTTCCAAGCTGTAGCCCCAGCCCTGTCCTCTGAAGTGCACTCTTCTGGAGGGGGGTGTATACATAGTTGTGATTGGGAATGGCCCTTCAGACCTCTCTACTGGTTCCCTGGTACATACCAGTATGTTGTATTCACTTCATAGCACATCGGGTTGAAGCCTGGTCACTCTCGCCCTCTCCTGTGGAGATATAAACAATACCCTCCTCTTAGGTGGGTTAATGCCCGGCTCGCCCATGTCTTTTTTCTCGCTCTTCCTTTGCCCCTCTTATTTAGTTGGCTGCCGTATGTTTCCCTGAATTGGGTTTGGCCCCTGCCATACTACCTGGATCTCACTCCAGGGATGGATGCATATAGTAGCTGTTCCCTACACCCCGTTTTTTGTTTTTTTAAGCTTACCTCAGCGAACTCAGGTTGTACTTGTCCTTTTGTGCTTGGCTTACTTCACTTAGCATGATTTCCTCCAGTTCTTCCCATGGGGCAATGAGCTTCATGAATTCATTTCTGCTTTTTAGGGAGGCATAATACTCCATTGTATGTATGTGCCACAGTTTTTCAATCAATTCATCTGTTTCCAACTCCTTGCAATTGTGAATTGTGCTGTGATGACCATTGGAGCTCAGATGTCTGGTTGTGGCTTGTTTCTTGCCTCTTCTGGGTTCATGCCCAGTAGGGGGATTTCTGAGTAGTATGGTAGCCCAATTTCCATCTGTTTTAGATATTGCCAAATCGATTTCCATAATGGCTGTTCATACCTACAGGTCCACCAGTAGTGGATGAGAGGTCCTATCTCACCACAGCCCCTTCAACACTTGTTGCTTTCTGATTTTCTGAATTGGACTAGCATTGAGGGTGTTAGGTGGTATCTCATAGTGGTTTTAATTTGCATTTCTCTTGTCGCTAATGGTTGCGAACTGTTTCTCATATGTTCATTGGCCATTCGGATTTATGCCCCTCTGAAACTTCTGTTCAGGTCCTTTGCCCACCTCCTCAGTGGGCAGTTAGTTTTTTCTCTTATTGTAAGCTTGCAAAGTATTATACATTTTAGTAATTAGACCTTAGTCTAATGTGTCATTGCTAAAGATGTTTTCCTAGTCTGTGAGCTCTCTTGATGAATTATTTCGATGTACACAGGTGATTTATCCCACTTGTCTATTTGTGACTCCTCTCTCTTTGTCCCTATTTCTGATAGCCTATGTATTCCTTGTGCCACAGCTCTCAGGTTTGTCCCAATTCCCTCATTAATGGCCTGATAGTTTGGGGTTTTAACTCAAGGTCTGTGATCCACTTTGAATTTATTCTTGTGCATGAAGTGAGATCAGCGTCTTGCTTCATTTTTCTGCAGGTAGATGTCCATTTTTTCCAGCACCATTTATTGAACAGGGCATCCATTTCCCATTTAATATTTTCTGGGCCCTTATCAAAAACCAGTTGTCTGTATGCTAATGTTTTATTTCTGGGTCTTCAGCTCCTTTCCATTGTTCTCAATATCTGTCGTTAACATCAGTACCACACTGTTTTGGCTACTGTGGCAGTATAATACATGCTAAAGTCAGGTAGAGCAAGCCCTCCCACTT
>NW_022111329.1:2597164-2617646 GCF_000313985.2 Echinops telfairi | reverse complement strand
TATGTTGAACCATCCCTGCATCCCTGGTATGAATCCCACTTGGTCATGGTGAATTATTTGTTTTAAATATTTTTGTATTCTCTTGGCTAGTATTTTGTTAAGGATTTTTGCATCGATATTCATTAGGGAGCTTGGTCTATAGTTTTCAATTCTTGTAGGATCCTTGCCCGGTTTAGGTATCAGAGTTATACTAGCTTCATAGAAGGAATCTGGGAGTTTGCCATCTTTTTCTATGTTCTGGAAGAGTTTGTGTAGGATCGGTGTCAGTTCTTCCCTGAATGCTTGATAAAACTCACCCGTGAAGCCATCTGGTCCTGGGTCCTTCTTAGTTTTTAATTCTCTTATCGCCTTGTCTATTTCTTGTACTGATATGGGTGTGTTGAGATCTTTGATGGCTATTGGGGATAATTTGGGAAGGGATAGTTTTTCCAAGAAGTCATCCATGTCTTCCAAGTTTGTGAATTCATTGGAGTACAGTCCTTCATAGTACTGTGTAATTATCCTTTTGATTTCACTATGGCCCGTTGTAATATTCCTTCTTTCATCCCTCATCCTTGCTATTGAAATTTGTTCCTTCCTTTCTTTGGTCAAGTTTGCGAGAGGTCTGTCGATTCGATTTATCCGTTCAAAGAACTAACTTTTAGCAGCATTTTTTCCATAGTTTTCTTATTTTCTGTTTCCTGAATCTCAGACCTAATTCTTATTATTTCTTTTCTTTTTCTATTCGTTGGATTTTCTTGCTGACTCCGCTCTAGTTGCTGTAAATTTTGTGTCAGTGTATCAATCATATGCCTCTCCTCCTTCTTTATGTGTGCATGTAATGCTTTGAGACTACCTTTGATGACTGCCTTTGCTGTGTCCCATAACTTCTGGTATGTCGTGTTTTCATTCTCGTTGGTTTCTCGAAATTTCCTAATCTCATCTCTGATCTGGGCCAGAACGCTCTCCTTTTACAGTAGATTGTTATTCATTCTCCAATGGTTTGCCCTTACTTTCTTTATCTTCCTTTGGTTTATTTCCAATCGTATGGCACAGTGGTCAGAGAGATAGGTCTGTATGATATCAATGTGCTTGAATGTATGAAGATTAGACTTATGCCCTAGCATGTGGTCTATTTTAGAAAATGTGCCATGGGGAGCAGAATAAAATGTGAATTCCTTTTTGTTTGAGTGGAGAGCTCTGTAGATATCTATCAGGTCACATTGTCTAATTGTAGTGTTTAGATCTCTAGTCTCCTTGTTGAGTTTCTTTCCGAGTGTTCTGTCTTTCTCAGAGAGCAGTGTATTGAAACCACCTACTATAATTGTTGAGGCTGTGATTTCTTTTTTCATCCTTGACATATTCTGCTGGATGCTTATTTGGCGAGTAAATGTTTAGAATGCTTATTGGTTCTTTCTGTAATGCTCCCTTGAGCATTATATAGTGCCCATCCTTATCTCTTTTTATGGTATGCACTTGGAGGTCAATTTTATCTGAGATTAGGATTGCAACCCCTACTTTTTTTGAATTAGAGCTTGACTGATAATGTCTTCATCCTTTGATTCTCAACCTGTTTTTATCTGTAATGTTGAGGTATGTTTCCTGTAGGCAGCAGATCGAGGGTTTGTGATTTCCAAGCCAGTATATCAGCTTCTGTCTCTTAAGGCCGGAGTTCAAACCATTGATATTCAGGGTTATTACCTCTATCTGTGGACCCTGTGATGTCATTTTATGTCTCTTGTGTTGGGTGTTTTCCTACCTCCATTTCTTTTCTGTGGATTGTGTATATATGTGTTTGCGGTTCATTCTTGCCTTCTTTCCATCGTTGTGCCAGTTTTATCTTGGGGGCTTTTTTCCCTTTGATGGTCTCTGGGTGGAGTTTTTCTGTGTCGTGGTCTCTTGTATGTGCTTGATGAGTGTTGTTCATCTGCCCATACTGGTCAGTGAGGAACTTTTGTAGTGCTGGGTTTGTTTTAGCTTATTCTTTGAGGCTTTCCTTGTCTGGGAAGACTCTCACTTGTCCATCTATTTTGATCGATATTCTGGTGGGATACAATATTCTTGGGTTTGTGTTAATTTCCTGCAATTTTTGGAACATGCTGCTCCACTGTCTCCTCTTCTTCACAGTGTCTGCTGACAGGTCTGAGCATATTCTTATCTGTTTGCTTTTATATGTGGTTGCCTGTTTTTCTCTGACTGCTCTCATAATTCTCTCCTTTACCTCATAGCTGGATAGTTTAACAACTATATGTCTTGGTGATTTCTTCTGGGGAATCAGTCTAGCTGGCGTTCTTTCGGCCTCTTGAATAATTGCCTGGTTTTCGTTCATTACATTAGGAAAGTTTTCTTCTAAGCATTCCATCACTATTTTGGATGTTGGTTTCCTTGATGTGGATTCTTCCTCCATGCCAATAATTCTGAGGTTGTTCCTTCTCATAACGCCAGACATAGCTCTGAGGTTATCTTCAGCTTCTCTGATGGACTTGTTAGACGTTTTCTCACAATTTTTAATTTCTGCTTGTGAATCCTCTAGGTCACTGGTGCGGGTTTCAGCCTCCTCCATTCTCTGAGCGAAGTCCGTGAGTTTGCTGTTAGTTTTTGTTATCTTGCCCTTTAATTCCTGTATTTCCTTTTGGTGCATAGCCTTTAATTCCTCTATCATTTCATCTTTTTTCTGTAATGCTTCCCTCATGCCCTGTATAGCTCCAAGCAGCATTCTGAACATTTCTTTCTGTGGGGGGTCAACCTCTACCCTTTCTGTTAGGTCCAGGTGGTCCTCTGGCATTTGATTTTGTTTCTCTTTTCTTTTTGACGCTGTGGGAGCAACTTGCTGTTTCCTCTTCGATTTGTGCGCACTTGGTGGCATTTTCCCGGGTGTCTCAGAACCCTGAGCTCTCTATGGGAGGTTGTAGCTGTGCAATCTGCGGTCTGATAGAAAGTATTGGCCCCAGTGCAGGGGAGTGTATTTAGGGGATGGGTTTGGGATTGTGTGATCTGTTTCTGGCTAGGGGCACTTCCCTCAGGTAGGAAGATGGGAGGGGGGCCGCGACTGGTGTGCAAATGCACCTCTTGAAGCCAAAAGGGTGGGACAGAGAGAGCAGGGAGAAGGGCGAATGCAGTGATAAAGTCCCCAAAACTTGGGTTCCTATGCCGCAGCTGCACAATGTTGTGCTAGCAGCGGTGTGGCAAGATGCGGATCACTGAGTGCGTGTGTGTGTCCTGCGCACGGGCGTGCACGTGGATAGGGGAGCGGGTGGGCAGCGAGGCCCAGGGAGGGGGCTGGCTGACAGATCTGCAAGGAGCGCAGTGATGGGGCACACTCTTCTGGGCTGTGGTCTTTGAGAGTGCGGGAAGGTCTGATTGGCGGTTTGCGCGGAGCCGAGAGGCAGGTCCTCAGACTCTAACTTCAGCCTGGCTGTGGCGCCGGGTGTGCGCCTCCAGGGAGAAGGGGTGGGTGGGGTCCGGCCTGTTGGACCGCGAGGGATGCCCGGGTGGGACCCAAATCCGCAGGGGGCGGGGTATGCTGGTCGGAACACACACAGGATCCCCGGCTCCCTGTGGTGGGGTGGGGGCTCCTAATGCGGTTCTGCGCGGAGCGCCGAGGCCGGTGGGCTCGGCCTCCGCCGTGCACCTAGCCGCTTTGTGGCACTGGTCCTGCCAAGCGGGTGCGCACAGCACCTCACCTGAGACCCCGGGTGTCCGCGTGGAGCGCTGGTTATGGGTGGGAGTCCACCTCTGGGTCTGGGAGATGCTCTGAGTGGTCTTCGGAATCGAAAAGACAAATTTTGTACCCCTACTCTGCCCCCAACTCTCTCCACTCACCGATCTCCTCAGAGCTCCAGGCGTAAGCCACCTAGTAGTCGGCCATCTTCCTCCCGCTCTGGTACTACCTTTTTAATGGTCTCTTCTGTGATCTTGTCTGATGTTTTTAGCAGACCGATAGACTGCTGTTTATTGATCTTGTATCCTGCCACTCTGCCATATTCTTCTATTGCTTCCAGCACTCCACTTGTGGAATTTAGGGGATTTTCAATGTATAGAATCATATCGTCTGCGAATACTGATAATTTCACCTCTTTATTACCTAGATGAATACCTTTGATGTCTTTTCTTTGTCTTATGTTGTTAACTAGGACCTCCACTATGATGTTAAATAGGACTGGTGGACAAGGGACATCCTTATCCAGTTCCCTTTGACAGTTGAATTGATTTCGTCTTTCCTCCATTGACTACCACTTTAGCTGTTGGTTTTTCATATGTAACTTGTATAATATTGAGGAATTTTCCATCTATTCCTAGTTTCTTGAGTGTCCTAAGCAGGAATTGGTGTTGGATATTGTTTAATGCTTTTTTTGCATCTATTGATATTATCATGTGGTTCTTATCATTTTTCATGCCAGTGTGGTGAATAATATTAATGGTCTTTCGTATGTTGAACCATCCCTGCAACCCTGGTATGAATCCCACTTGGTCACGGTGAATTAGTTTTTATATGCTTTTGTATTCTATAGGCCAGTATTTTGTTAAGGATTTTTGCATTGATGTTCATTATGGATATTGTTCTGTAGTTCTGAATGCTTGTGGCATCCTTGCCTGCTTTAGGTATCAGAGTTATACTAGCTTCATAGAAGGGTTTGGGAGGTTTTCTTTCATTTTCTATGCTCTGGAAGAGTTTGTGTAGGATTGGTGTCAGTTCTTCCCTGAATTCTTGGTAGAATTCTTCTGTGAAGACCCATGGCCCGGGGAATTTTTTTGATGGTAATCCCTTAATAACCTTGTCTATTTCTTCTATTGCTATTGAGTTTCTAGACATCCATCTGGGATAGTCTAGGCAGGGATTGTGTGTCCACATATTTGTCCATGTCTTTCAAGTTGTTGAATTCGTTAGAGTATAGGCCTTCATAGTACTGTGTAATTATCCTTTTGATTTCATCAGGTTCTGTTGTAATGTCCCTGGTTTCATCCTTCATCCTTGCAATTTACATTTGTTCCTTCCTTTCTTTGGCTAGGTGTGCCAGCGGTCTATCAATTCTGTTAATATTTTCAAAGAACCAACTTTTAGCTGCATAATTTTTCCCCACAGTTTTCTCTCTCCTGTATCTCAGCTCTGATTGTTATTATTTCTATTCTCTTGCTATTAGGATTGTTCTGTTGACTCTGCTCTAATTGGTGTAAGTTTTTACCACATGTCAACCACAAATCTATCCTCTTTTTTCATGTGTCCATTTATTGCTATCAGCCTTCCGGTGATAAATGCCTCTGCTGCATCACAAAGGTTTTGGTATGTCGTATTTTCAATCTCGTTGGTTTCTAGAAACTTCCTGATTTCCTCTTTGATATGGGAAAATACCCACTGCTTTTGCAATAGAGAATTATTCAACAACCATTTGTTTGCCCTTGTTTCCTTCACCATCCTTCTGTTGATTTCCAGCCTTATGTAACAGTGATCAGAGAGAGACCTCTGTATAATCTCTATGTGCTTGAATTTTCTGAAGTTCGACTTGTCCCAGCATGTTGTCTATCTTTGAATATGTGCTGTGTGGGCTTTAAAGGAATGTGAATTTATTTGCATTTGGGTGGAAAGCTCAGAAAATATCTATCAGGTTAAGTCCTCTAATTGTGCTGTTTAGATCTGTAGCTTCCTTGTTGAGTTTCTTTCCCAGTGATTTGACTTTTTCAGAGAGTGGTGTTTTAAAGTCACCTTCTATAATTGTGGAGCCTGTGTTTTCTTTTTCATCTTTTGTAGGGTTTGATTTATGAATTTCACGGGTCTCTCCTTGGCTGCGTATATATTTATTATGCTCACTGGTTCTTGGTCTCCTGTTCCCTTGAGCATTATATAGTGCCTCTCCTTGTATCTTGTATATATATATATATTATCTTGTTATGGCCTATATCTTGAGGTCAATTTTGTCA
Source organism: Echinops telfairi (assembly GCF_000313985.2). Classification (NCBI taxonomy): domain Eukaryota; kingdom Metazoa; phylum Chordata; class Mammalia; order Afrosoricida; family Tenrecidae; genus Echinops; species Echinops telfairi. Next base: position 2,611,751 of record NW_022111329.1, on the reverse strand, counting down.
GATATTAAGATTGCTACCCCTGATATTTTTGCATTGCCATTTGCCTGGTATATTTTTTCCAGCCTTTAATTCTCAACCAGTTTTTGTGTGCAAGCTTGAGATGTGTCTCCTGTAGGCAGCAGATTGATGGGTTATGTTTTCTGAGCCAGTCTGCTAGCCTCTACTTTTTAATGCCTGAGTTCAGGCAATTGATATTCAGAGTTTTTACATTCATCTGTGGACTCTGTAAAGTCATTTTGTACCTCTTGTGTTGGGTATTTTCCTACCTACCTATCTTATCTTTTTGTGTTGTGTGTGTGTGGTTCATTGAGCCAGTGCCCTCTTAGGGGCTGTTTTCTCTTTGTCTCCCTATGGGGGGAGTTGTTCTATGTGATGGTCTCTTGTTTGCACTTCATTACTGTTGATCTTCTACCCATACTGGATCGGCAAGGATCTTTTGTAGGGCTGGGTTTTTTATATATATATATTGAGTTTTTCCTTGTCTGGGAAGACTCTTACTTTTCCATTTGTCTTAACAGATAATTTGGACAGGTATAGTATTCTTAGATTTGCATTGTTTTCCTTCAATTTTTGGAATATGTTACTCAATTCCCTCCTCTTCTTCATCGTGTCTGCTGATAGGTCTGAACATACTCTTATTGGGGTACCTTTATAGGTGATTGTTTGCTTTTCCCTAGGTGCTTTTATGATCTTTTCCTTTTCCTCATAGTTGGATAGTTTAACTATTTTGTGTCTTGGTGACCTCTTGGGATACAGTCTGGCTGGTTTTCTTTCAGTCACCTGAATGGTTGCCTGCTTTTCATTTATTAAGCTGCAAAATTTTTCATCTAAGTATTCCCTTGCTATTTTTGCTGTTGATTTCTTTATTGTGTCTTGTTCTGATAGTCCAATTATTCTAATATTGTTCCTCTTTACAGCATCAGACATGGCTCTCAGGGTTTCTTCAGCTTCTCTGATGGCCATATTTGACTGCTTTTTCCATTTGTTGAGGTCTACTTGGTTATCCTCTAGGTCACTAGTGTAATTCTATGCCTCCTCAAGTCTATTGGCAAAGTCTGTCAATTTGCCATTGGATTATTTTATTTCATCCCTTAAGTCTTGTATTTCCGTTTGATGTGTTGCCTTTATCTCCTCTATCATTTCATCCTTTTTCTGTATTGCTTCCCTCATATCCTGTATTACTCCAAGCAGCATTATGATTTTTTATTTTCTGTGGCAGGTCAATATCTGCTTCTTTTATGCACATTGTTAGGTTCATGACTTCTTCTGGCATTGTCTTCTGTTTCTCCTGCTTTTTCATTGAGACTCTTGGGGTTGGTTGCTGTTTATGTGTTGTTTAGAGTAGCCTGGAGCCATCTTCCTGAGTCGAAGTACACTGGGCTTTATCTTGGATGACTTGTATGAGTGCTTCTATGAACTACCTGCAGGGAGCTTCCCTGTGGGGTCATGCTACTGCCGCATCTTACTGTGTTTTCACTTTTATCCAGCCAACCATTATTTAGAATGTGAGTTGGATGGTCTTCTCATTGGACGCTGGTCATTTTGTTGTGGGCTCACGAGGGTGGCATTTCACTGGCTAATCTCTAAGTCAGTGATAGTGGTTTGTCTCATGGTGCTTGGGCGCCTTGGGTGGCATGTGGTGTATCCCTCTGTAACTGGAGTGACACGGAGTGCATGTGGGTGTACCCTCCTTGGCGTAGAGCACCGTAGCTGGCAGGTGGAATTACCCTAGTCAGAGAGAGTACCGTGGAGTTTATTTGGATGTTCCTGTGGCAGCATGGAGCACCACTGGTGGTGGGGAGGAGTTCCTCCAGTTACTGTAGGGCCTTGGGGTTTAGGCTGGAGTTTCCCCAGGGTTTGAAGGGGGATAACCCCCAGCCACTTGGGGTGTATAGGAGGACTGGTATGATTTCCCCAGCTGCGTGAAAGCCATCAAATGCAGGCAGGAGTTCCCCTGATTTGCCTTCAGAGTTTCCCTAGGCATAGGGGAGGGCTCTGGAGGCCGATAGTGGCTTGTGAAAGGAAAGAGAGGGAGAGGAGAAGAAAAAGAGAGAAAGAAGAAAACAAACATGCCAAGCAAACTAACACCCGTTCACGCTCAAAATTTCAAAAGCTAAAAAATGTAAAAGCATTTAAAAAAAGAGAAAACAACAAAAATAGGAAACTGAGTCTGCTGAGACTGGAATGAAAGAGAGAAATGATAGAAGTGGAGAAAAGAATAAAAAGTGAAAGAACAACAAAAAGAAAGAAAGAAAAAAATCAAAGGAAAGAAAAAAACAGGTAGCTGAGCCCCGTGCCATGCCATGTACAGCACTGATTCGTGCTGTGTGCAGCATTGTCACAGGAGGCAGGCTGTAGCTTTCCCCACTGGGTGGGAGGAGTTGCCCTATGCAGAGAGTAGAGGTCTGAACACCAGTAGTCAAATGTGGAAGGAAAGAGAGGGAGAGTAGGGAAATAGAAAAGCAGAAAGAGAGGAGAAGAGAACAAGAAAGAAAGAAAAATAAAAGAAAGAGAAAGAAGGGGAAAGATCACAACTGTGCTCACTAAGATTGGCTGTGATGGTAAAGAGAGAAGAAAGAGAGAAGGAACAAATAACGAAATAGCTAATCCCTGATTGTGTGAATGTGGGGCTGGAGGGGTTTAAACCCTTCCCCATGATGGCAGGTTGGTTTGACCTTTTAATGCAGGGACACAGTGGGGCTGGACAGAATTGCCCTAGTTGGCAAGATCACCTTAGAGATCCGATGGAGGTTTTCTCAGAAGATGGCTGTCACAGTTACCTCGTGTGGTGTGCAGCACTCCCACAGAGGGCAGGCTGGAGTTCCCTCTGTTATTTGGGTTGAATTGCCCTAGGCTAGAGGATAGTGGCCTGGATGCCAGCAGTGGTGTATTACAGCAAAGAGAGGGAGAGAAGAGGAGAGAGAGAGAAAAAGAAGAGAAAAGAAAGAGTGAAAAAACAAAACAGCCTGTTGAGACTGACTGCAGTGCGAAAGATAGAAAGGCATATGAATAATGGAAGGAGAAATGGAGTAGTAAGTAAGGAGATAAATGAGGCTTGATCTCTTGACCGTAAGGAGATAACTGAGGCTTGATCGCTTGACCGTGGGGCTGGAGGAGTTCAAACTCTGCCTCAAGGTAGAAGGGTGGTGTGCCTGCTTGATGTAGGGTTCCAGAGATGCAGGGTGGGATTACTCTTGAAGGAAAGATCACACCATTGGCCAGGCATCAGTTCCCACAGCAGTATTGTGCACTGGAGTTCACTGGTATACCTGCCTTGTGCTGTATCTAGGACTACAGTGGTGTGTGTTGGGCGTGGGGAGCAGGCAGGGTGTTCCCTCAGTCCCATGTAGGGCCACAGGACAGGCAGAATCTCCAGAGCTTTGGGTAGAATCACTGAGAGGGAAGCTGGGTTTGCTGGCCTATTGAGACTGCTGATGCCCTACTACCTCAGAGGATTCAATTTTTAAAATGTTATTTTTCCCCCTACCTGGCCAGCTAGAATAGAATTAAATTAAATTGGCTCCCTGGCTCTGAGTTCTAGTTCTGTGCTCAATTGGAAACTTAGACTTGCTCCAGAGGGTCTTTGTTATGTTGAAAGCCTCCAGGCACTGTAGCTAAGTTCTGGCATTCCTTACCATTGATGTCACTGAATTATATAGAAATAGTTTAATTGACTTGGTTTGTTGTGTATATTTTCACCCTAATTTAAAAAGGATAACTTCCATTGTTCATATTCTTCTTTTGAACTGTGCTTTGTTATCCTTAACATCCATTTATCAAGGAGACAAATAAAACTTTGGTACCTGTTCAGTATGAGAGTAATTCAAAAAAGTATTGCTACTAGTGTCCCAGCTCATACATGCACAGATTTAGTCCAAATAAAACATGTATAAGCATGTCTCTGGGTGGTTGCACACAAGTTCTCTCATTGGTTTACTTGTCTTAGTCTTTGATTGTGCCTTCAAAAGAGGATCTGCTAAGCTACTTAAATTCAAGGCAGAGTGGTCTTCTCAATATGCTATGGTAATTGTTCTATGCAAATGTCAATTGGATAATATCAATATATTATCACACACATGCAAGAAACAAGGGAGACTACAGGGGTTTGTGATAAAGAAGTTTTAGGAAAACTGAAAACTTTATTGATTGAGAAACAGGCTAGGCACATTTTCACAAAGGGCTCTCCTTTTCTATCATGTCAATGCACTTGTTTATTCTTCAAGAAGGAGTCCTGGGTTAAACACTGGGCTGCCAGCTGGAAAGTTTGTGGTTCAAACCCAGAAGCTGCTCTGTGGGAAAATGATGAGCCTATCTATTCCCACAAAGTCTTAGAAACTCTACTGAGTGGCTTTACTCTGTCCTGTAGAACCTATAGGTTTCCAAATATTATTACATGAGTGAGTGGGTGTTCTCTGAGACTAGCAAGGACGATCTGAGAGAATTTCATTGGGAAACTTTCCATCTACCCTGACCTTTCTCTTTAGATTTCTTTTTGTTTCTCAAACTCAAAGAACATCTAAAAGGAACAGCATTCAAATCCTTCTGGGGTGCCAAAACTGTCATTTTGATATAGTATAAATTGAAGACTGCAGAATAAAACTTTTTCTTTAAAAAATCATTGTATTGGGGACTCATACAATTCATCACAATCCATGCATCCATCCATTGTGTCAAGCACATTTGTGCATTTTTTGCCATCATCATTCTCAAAACATTTACTTTTTGTTAGAGCCCTTGGTATCAGCTCCTCATTTTTCCCCTCCCTCCCCCACCCTCCTTCCCTCATGAACCCTTGATAATTTATAAATTATTATTATTTTGTCATGTATTACACTGTCTGATGTCTCCCATCACTCACTTTTCTGTTGTCCATCCCCCAGGGAGGGGGTTATATGTAGTTCAATGTGACCAGCGCCCCCCTTCTACCCTACCTTCCCCTTATCCTCCTGGTATCACTACTCTCATTATTTTTCAAGGAACAGTTAGAGACATAGAAATGCTTCCTTTAAGTGCATATAGATCTAATTGGAAGATGTGTGGTGAAAAATAATGGCACATTTTGATGTTTTACTAAATAAAATTATCTATGATTTTATAGCAATACTTTTCACTTAACCTTCCTACATTGAAGGAACTTGTTTTTAATATTTTTATATTTATTCTTGTGCTTGTAACTGTACTGCTTATACTCAACTATGACCTCATACTCTTTACAAATCTCCTAATTCTCTTGTGAAAACTCAATCATATGGCATGTGTGTTCGTTAAAAGCATTAATTTGTGAACATATGAACCACCACCTTTCTATCAGTTCGTTGTAGTCTGGTAGTTTGTGTGTAGCTCTGATACTGTGTGAAGCTATGTCACCAGTATGTCAAACACCATCAGGGTGAACCATCCTGAGAAGGTTTTGATGTAGCTTCCATACTAAAGCAGATTGGGAAGAAAGTCCTGGAGCTATGCTCCACAAAAAGGAGTCAATAACAACCCTTTGCATCACAATAAAATGGCATACCTTCTTTGGACATGTCTTTATGATTGATCAACTATTGGAGTAAGACAACAGGAGTAAGAAGGCCAGGGACAAGGAGGACCCCTTGGTAAGATGGATATGCACAGTAGCTGCCAAACATGCTAGTGATCATGAGAATGACACAGCACCAGGAAACCAACATTTCCTTCTGTTGTACATAATGTTTCCATGAGACAGAGCTGACTTGAAGGCAACTCCCTATCTAACAGCCTAAGCATTTTGGCATTTCTTTATTTTTAATGCATCAGGAGTCTTCAACAAATGAAAGAGAGAGGCACTGGGATCATGAGTTCTCAGAAGCCTGGGTTGATTATCGTGTAAGAAAGTCTATCCCTGTTACCAAATTCTCTATGGATTTTGAGAATTAGTCAATATTCAGTAATATTTCACACTACCTTTATATCTTTCCTAAAATAAGAAATAAAGGATTCACCAAGGAAAAATATATTTTTCTTTTTTAGTTTTTAATGTCCTCTTTAACGAATGGATACACCTTACATCAAAGTCACAGGTCAAAGGCACACACTTCCTCAAAGGAATTTTAGAGAAAGGTAACCTTTCTATCTGACCAGTTAAGACCATGATACTCTTGGAAACTCAACATAGGGCTTGGAAGCCCTGTATTTTAGGGCTACTTTGAATATATATAGCTGAGTACCACCTGCACTCTGGGGCCCACAAGAAGGACAAATTAAGGCATACAGAATTGAATTAATTATGTTCTCTTTCATGTTTTTCTGTCTCAGTCAACAGGACCTATTTCCTTATGACAAACCTTGGAGTCAATGTTAAAATAGCCTTTTCTCCAGCTGCAATTGCATCAAGCTCTAATGATTCTATCACACAAATATCTCTAGATTTCATCCCTGTCTTCCCATTTCTGTTGTTAACAGTCTAATGTCATTCAACATTGTTTTTCCCGAATAGTAAGCAGAGTTTCCTAGCTCATCTCTCAACTCATAGGCTTTTTTGGTGCCCACAGATTCATATCTTTTCTCAGTTCACTGTTGTATTTAGACAAGAAGCTGGTTTGTAACATGACCTACATGGTCGTTAAATTGTGCCCACTTGTCTTTCCACACTCATCCTCCATGCTTCTTCTCTCTCATCTCCAGCTGTAATGGCCTCCAGCTGTAATGGCCAGGTACGTGGCCTCCCAGTAGTCTTTGACTACTCCTACCCCATGCTGTCCCAAGGTCTTTTCACATTTTGTTTCCTTTACTGAGAACAAACGCATTCTTTCTTTGTTAAAAGTTCTCATTTCATTCACATTTCTGACTCAAACCACTTACCACTGTTGGGACTACAGTGGCATTTTAGGATTTTGCTTGAATATGCAGCATGTCATTGATCTAGGAAAATAAATTTTTGCTAAAAAAAAGTAATTTTTGTACATCTTTTGTGTGGAGCTGATTCATCGTAGGTCACAATGATGATGCCTCTCCTCCTCTTCTCCATCCTTTTCTATAGTTTGAAGGGAAGGCTATCCTAAATATCAAGCACATCTACACCTGGGAGTTAGAAAACATGTTTTCTATTAGAACTGGTATAATAATTAAACTAATAAGGGGTCATACTTTTCCCAATAAGCCATGTTCTGTTGGAAAATACATCAGAGTTTTGAGTTACATGATTGAAACCCAAGAGCAGGATCAGGATGACAAGAAAAAGACAAAAGAAAAAAAAAAGTTCTGGATCTGAAGACTGATGTATGAATTCTGATCCACAATATTTATATCTGGGTGGACCTGCTGCCCACAAGGTATCTGCCAAGTGGACTAAGAGAAAGATCACTGTGACAACATCAAGTCAGCCAGGCAGCCTTCACTCAGTAGTGATTCCACATTACCCACAGGTAGACCGCTCTTCCTCCTCTTAAGAGAAGAACTTGTAGGGATTTGAAAACTTAAGCAAATTGCTGGAATCTTAAGAGGAGATTGAGAAGAGTTACTTTTTCTTAGAGCAACCCAGTTTGCTGTGGTGATTGGCTCTTTGACAGTCTAAGCCATTAAAGTGCTAATGGGTTGAACATTTGAGTGTACCTGGTATCTCAGAAGAAAGGCCTGAGGATCTACTTCTGAAACTCTATGGAGTGCAGTTTTACTCTGAAACACATGGGTTTTCTTGACTTTGAATTGACTCAATGCACCTGGAAATTGAATAATTTATTACTAATACATTTGATACTTTTTTCCATTTCCAACTCAGGAGAATATAAGCTCCAAGAAATCTAGGATGTGCCTGTTTTACTTATTAATGTATTTTTTTGCTTCCTGTAACACCTGGATTATTATATTCATTGAATGTTCAAGTGATCCTCAACACATCACCTGGACAATGATTCGTGTTAGTGGTTCTTTTAGCCTCAGAGGCACCTCTAGTTAAAAAAGAAAAAACCTCAGAACACCACTATGTACATCCATGAAAAAAGAAGAGTGCTTTGGTTAAATCAAGAGTGAAAATTTGATCTTTATAACTTCTCTGATTTTTTTCTGGAGGAATCCTCTACTGAATTGAAGAGCCCCTAGACTGAATCATCTTCTATTAATGAGTCTGCTCTTCAGTTGCTAAAGTGTTCAGTTTACAACATGGTTTTTCTTGCAGTATCCTCACTAAGTATGTGCCATTCAAAAGGAACTTTTGTTTTTAGACTCTGAAAATAGTGTGGTTTGAAGGCAAGCTAAGGAGAATCATAAACCGCAATAGTCTTCATGATGACACTATCTTCTTGGTGCCCAAGATTGGAATTACTGACCTCACAAACAACACTTTAGCAATGTGAAAACAAAACAAAACAAAAAAACCCTCATGGTTCAAAGAAGTAGGGAAAGCTTGCCCTCCGGGTATTCAGAGAAGTGCTAGTCAATCCCTATTTTTGATGAGATGTTTTCCTTTGATTACCTAGTGAGTGCATTAGGTACCCTTGCTTTATCTTAAATTCCTGATTCTCTCTTATTTACATCTCAAGAATGAGTGTGAGAACATCATTCTGCTTGTCCCGGCTCATCTGCATCCTTCTCCACTGCATTAATCAAGCCCATTGTCTGCCACATGTGTACATATCCCAAGCAAACAGCCCCCTCCTCCACCAAGACCTGTCAGGGCCCTGCTGTCTTCCTCTTTCACTTACTCTTAATCACTAGCTTTCAGCCTGAGGGGAGTGTCCCAGCTAAGTCAAGATGACATTGTTTATACCCCATTTCCTCACATACTGGGGCCAGATTTTCAGCATAATGCTAGCCTCTTATGACAGACATGCAAATTAGCTTAGATCTGCTGGCCTATGATCTGCAAGAAATTAGGGGGATTACAGATAATCGCTTGTTGTAGGAGACCAAATTTAATGTCGAAAATTTGACTCATGGTTCTTGGATGGGCAATCTGGCCAATATTCTCCCACCCCCACCCCTCAAGCATAGCTGATGGAGACTAATGTCTGGATGCTTCCATAGATGCTTAGAAAAAGTTTCAGATTCTCTAAAATATAAGAGAAATCAGCATCCACAGCTTCTCAAGAAAGATCATGGTTGTGATTTTAGATTTCAGTCTAATATTGAAAGGAACATTGAAAAATAGCACCTGTGATTTTTCCTAATGAAAAACAGGTCTGTTGCTCTATAGCTGCATCAAGGTGCAAGTGGATTTGGTGTAGATGTGAACCAGAAGATCGGTGGCTTGATCTCCCCAGTGGATCCTCAGAAGAAAAGCCAGGCAATCTACTTTCATAAAGACTTCAGCCATGAAAACCATATGGAACAGTTCTATTCTGTCACAAATGGGGTTGCTGTGAGTCCAGGGGGACTTGATGACAGATAACAAGAACACAGCTGTGTCCTGAAAATATTTCTTCCTGAAAACCCTAGAATTTTATTGATCTTTATAAGGACAACATCTGAACTCCCTAATTCTTCTCATTGACAAATGGAAGTTGTAGATTCTTTTGCTTTTATTTGGATAAAGAGAAAGATTTAATTACTCCATTAAATTAGTGGGGAATTGGAGGCTTATGGTTGGTAAGCTGTGAAGTCTGAAACTGAACTTAGCTCTACCAGTTTCCAAAGGATGCAGGGTGTTTTGGTTGTTGTTTTTTGTTTTGTTTTATTGCAAGACCCTGGAATAGATCATCTGTAAAATTCTTTTTTTTTATAAGAGAGAGTTTTATATAAACAGTAAGTGTACCTTAAGAAAGCATCCAAACCCTGTGCTGCCCAAGCCCATTAGCCCATATGTCTGACACCAATCCACAAAGTCCTCCTCCATCTCACAAAACAGATGCATTGACACTGACTGCAGAAGGAAAGCCAAATCGGTGAGTGTGTAAGCATCTCAGAGCTGGCAGGGGTCTCTACACAGCTGCTCCAGCACCCAGGGCTGCATAAGGGTAGGGCCATGTAGCTTCTTCTCAGGGTTGTCTTGCAGGAAGTGAGCCTTGCTAGCTGAAGCAGGGAACTGACTAAGGCAGCTGCACCCTGGTCCAACCCGTAAAATTCTTTCTCTACCAAGATTATATCAGGTCTTATTTTCCATCCTTTTATTTCATTCCATGAACCTATTTTCCAACCCTCTCCTCACAAGACTCCCATATTAAACATGCTGATGTCTGTAGAATCACAAACAGTAACAGTTTAAAAAAATATTTGAGAAAGGGTTGAGATGTTAGTATAACAATGCTTTTTTCTATTGTACTAGATAGTAGAGGATACTATGAGGTTTTCAAACAAGTCCCCTCATCTAAATGTGTTAATTATGCAATAATTTCCTAATTCCCTGAAGGAACATTTTTCTTTTGGGGGACTCATGCTCTATATTAGGATTCATTGATACTAATATCAAATTAACTTTGACTCAAGTAACTGGGAAAGCTCCATTATGCCTCTACACTAGGAGGAATGAGCTTTTTAGCATCTATGAGGAACTGATAGGCTCAGCAAATACTAGTGCAAACCAGGGATGAGCTGACCTACTTTGAGAAACAAATATTTAAAGAGCTGTGGTACATGAATAGTTTATGTGCTAACACAACGCATCCCAGATATCTGTCATTCATATAGAACAGTCAAAATTTTGTCATAACTTGAACCATGTATATTGTTTCCATATACTTGTCTTGAAGTCTACTCTCTTTTTTAAAAAAAATAAATATCTTTCTAAAGGAAGCCTTAAATCATTGGATAAATGAAAATAAATTTTAATCCACAAGCAAAAGTTTCCAGTAAATGTTAAGTCAAAGAAAATGGCACAAGGTTATTAACTTCTGGTTAGTCATTGTCTGCTGAATCCTCCCAGCCTGAGACTTACTTTGCTCACTCTTTCTTTTAGTGAGGAAGATTATAAAGGGTTAGAAAGTGTTTACCAAATGATAGTCCTGTGTTGAGGTTTCCTCCTTTAGGGAATAAAAATGTATAAAGTGAATTGCAAATGGAATGACTTCCTTGCTATGTAATTCAATATTATTTAATACAGTGTGCCCTTTTAACCCTAAATCATCTTTCATACCTCTGACAGGAGGCTTCTTTCACAGGAAGAAACCCCCAAACCCTCGTTCACTCACTTATTTACTACCATTCCTTCTTTAAGAAAGAGCATGCATTCCTCTCTTTGGATTTTATTTCTCGTGAATTCTTAAACTTGAAAGTCACCAAACACCATCCCTTTAAAATACACTATAATTCAGATTCTCATTACTTTGCAGTCACCTTCTGAGACTAGTTCTCTCTTTCTCATCAGCCCAGGATAGTTCTGTGTTTTAGTACATAATAGCCCAGAGCCAAAGAGGTTTACCAGGCAAAGAACGTGTGTAATTTCTGGATACAATTCTGAATTGTCTTGCCCCATTTACACACAAAGTTGGTTAATTCACCACAAAACTTCCCTGCACTTTCACTGAACAAAGAAATCTTTATCCAGTTGTGTAATTTTAATAATAGCCCACATATTTAGAATGTTTTGCTTCCATAGGAAGGATTTCTTATTTGTTTGAGGGGAGCTTGGGATATCTCCAAGGTCCTAGGGGATGCACAGGATTTGAGCTTGGCTGCTAAACGTCGAGTTGGAAGTTCAAACCACCATCTTGCCCAAGGGAAAAGGCCTAGAGTTCTACTTCTATAGAGATCATAGCTAAGGAAACCATTTGGAACTCAATTCTTCTCTAACACACATGGGGTCACTATTAGTTGGAATAGACTTGATAGCACTGGGCTTGCTTTGGTTTGGGACCCCTCTTACCTATGATATCAGATTTCCCTGCACTGCAAATGATGAACGTACTAGGGCCCGGCTTCTGGTGATGCATGACAATTTGGCAAGTGGTGGGCCAAAGAGGGTCACTGTGAGTTAACCTTGACTCAATGACAGCGAGGTTGGTTTTGGTTTAGTGCACAGATAGGATCCCATTTTTATAAAGCAAACTTTAAAATAAGTAGCATATGCGTATAAAAATAGGGATGAACAAACATTACCCTCCAAATCTGTATAAGATCCTCATATTTCAATGTCTAAGTAACACTATCAGCAGCAACTTTATTAATAAAATAAATGGGGGACAGAGGCTTTGGAACTGTCAGTAGACAGGGTTAGGATGACTGATGACACCAAAGGCACAGAACCAGCCCATTGTGTGGGAGCAACCTAGACATACACCTGTGCCAGAAGCATAGCCCTTCAAGGAAACCAATAGTTGTCTTGTTGGGGGATGAGTAATTCAGACATAGGACCCTCTGTCTTGTCACAGTCATTGTCACCATATTCCTGCAGCCTCCAGCGTCCCACTGATAACATGGGCATGCTAACCTTCAGTCTTAAAGCACACACAGAACGCTCCCTGCAAACATTCTGTAAGCATTTGTCAGGAATTTGAGATGAGAGCAGAGTTAGAAAAACATGATGTTTCATCACTAGCAATCACTGGGCTGAAAACAAAAACAGGGACAACAACAAAAACAACAACAAATAATTGCTTTTCAGTATACTGAAGGAGATAAATGTTTAAAAGCTCAGTGGTTTTCTAAAGGCTAAAAAAGGAGAAAGTTCAGGAGCTTTTGGGAAAAGGCTGGCAGGCTGAGAATGTGGAAGGTTCATTAAGGAGGTGATATTGAGTTGATCCCTACATAGACCCACACTGACACAGGTTTTTTAGTGTTTTTCAGTCAAACCTGAAAGTGTTTTTCACTCTGTTGCAAGCCAGCCCTCCTCACAGATATCATTGAACTTTCAGACAGGATCTGATGGCTTACCCATCCACTGATATAAGGTTCATTTCTGATTGCTTCTTGGCAATATGGGAATTTCTGCTTAGTGTATTGTTTAAAAACACATTTGTGATTTTATGGCTTCCCATACCAACTTTCACCCACAAGAAAAGAATTTGTGACCAACTACACTCTGAACATGAGGTTCAAAGCCCAGATTATTTATGGAAAAAGGTGAATGGTTTGTCTAACTTGGACCATCAATATTATTGTGTGTGTGTGCGCGTGTGTATGATGAGCCACTTCGCTTAGACACTGTGTCTTGTCAGCAGGACATGGGTCAGTTTATGAGGCTTATGTTTCACCATTTTCTATAGTGTTGTAAAAGCAAATGAAGTAAATGCAATTATGCTCAGAAAACCAAAAAGTCGCACCACTGTCTCATTTTGTGAGTTGTGTAACCCTTATGTTTTAGCAACTGTCACAGAAACTCTGGAACTAAAAGGAAGGCCTCAGTTTACATGTGTTTAAAATGTGGATATATACTTCAATAAAATTTAAGCTTAATTGAAAAGTGAAATATTTATTTATAAGGTATATTTTAAAATGAATAAGTAATAAAATGGAGTTATAAGATCTGAGTTATATTTAAACGTTACAAGTAACAAAATTTATAACATTAAAAATTAAGTCGTGGTGTTCATAAAAACATTTAATAATTTAGAAAAATATTAATGTAGTGTTTGAAAATAATGTGGCCCAAGAATAAGACATCAACTCAGATTTATTCCTTTCAATCATTTTCAATTTTCTTGGTGACTCAGTACAATCTCATTTTTGGTTATGGGGATAATACAAAAGCTGAACTCCTTATGGACATGGAATTCACATGTAGGGCTTGTTCCTTATTAGTCCAATCTTGCTCTGCTCTTAGGCAAAGATTTTGGGTAGTCGGAGATGACTTGAGTATTTTTTCCTCATTTTGCTTTCTCATCCTGAAAAGACTTTGGTGTAGATGGACTATGGATTCTACCATAACACCAATGGCCTTGGCCATTCCACCCCCCACCCCATTCCATTCATTTGCCTGCAGGACCCAGAGGATATCCCTCAAGATATTGTGGTTCATATATTTTGTCTCATTTCCCTTTGTACCACATGATACTCTTCTCAAGAATCTATAGACAGATAGATCAAGCGATCAGTATGTAACTGCCTCTTGTTGAGTCAACTCCAACTCATACTAAATGTATACATATCAGAATAAAATGATGTCTGGTCTTTTGCTATCCTCACAATCACTGGCATGTTTGAGTCCATTATTTCAGCAAGTATCCAATAAGGCTTTCCCTAACCCTCTCTGGCACTCCTTCACCAAAAATGAGTTGCATATGTTTCTGTTCCCTAAGCAATATGTGGTATTGCTTTTCCAGTTTTAAGCTCTATGCAAATTATAAGAATGGAGAACTGAAATTGCTATGGTTTCTGATGATCATAGTAAAATCTATGTATTTTCTTTAGCCAATGCCTTTGTTCTCCTCAATGTTATGTATATAAGTCAAATATATTGATGCCTTCAGACAGATTTTAGCTGATTTATATTTTGTAAAGTATTATATTATTAATGTACTGATTACATTAATCAATTGTGCAAATGAATCTGTCTTGGAAGAGGTACATTCAGGATACCCCTTAGTAGTAAGAATGGTGAAATTTCAGCTCTAATATTTTGGCTATTGTGTTAGACAGGGTTCTCTAGAGAGATAAAACCAAATTCCTGATAATATAATATATTTATTTATAAAGATAATTAGATATATAACGAGAAATGAACTGTTAAATCATATACAGATAAATATACAATACA
>NW_022111329.1:2594473-2596452 GCF_000313985.2 Echinops telfairi | reverse complement strand
GACAAGAAAGGCAAGGCTCACCAAGCCATCCATCTCTCCGCCCCTCAGTCAATCCCACCTGCGTTTATCAGCCAGGCTGGCACAATAAACTATCTCAGCTATGTAATCAGGAAAACCATTATGTGGAAAAGGACATCACTTGATAAAGTAGAAGGGTATCAAAAAAGAGAAAGACTCTCTTCAAGATGGATTGACATAGTGTCTACAACAATGAACTCAAGCATAACAACAATTGTGAGGATGGTGCAGGACAGGCAATGTTTTGTTCTGTTGAACATAGACTATGAGTTAGAACAGACAGAACAACATCCAACACCATATAACACCCTCCACTTGCTTGACATTGAGATTGCTTTTCTCTGTTTCTATTACAAACTTGAATATTTCTGTACATGTAACTTGTGTTAGTCCAGGTTGACTAGAGAAAAAATTCATAGACATACTTATGTGTCCAAGAAAGTACTTTATAGAGAGTAATTGCATATTAAGACAATATCCAGATCGAGTCCATAAGTTCAATATTACCTCATATGTCAGTATTAGTCCATAAATTACTCTTTAGTCTCATGCAGTCATGCAATGATGCTGAATGCAGGAAGATCACAGGTCAGTGGGTAGAAAGTCTTGTGGATCCAGTGGTGGTGGAAGCATCTAAGAGCTAGCATGAGTCTCTACATGGCTCTTCCAGGACTCTAGTGTAGATTCCTGTGTCTTGTCATCAGGAATACCAAGCAGAACCTCTGTGTATCTGGCGTCCAGTGGGCTATTTATCTCCATGGCACCTCCAAATGAGGTCATAAAGCTGCGACCTGATTGGCAGGCTAGAGTCTACCCCTTCATAAGTTGACACCAGATTATTTAACTACCACATAACTTTTATACAAGGGTATCACCACTGTCTGTCAGTTTGTCATACTGTGGTAATTTGTATGTTACTGTGATGATGGAAGCTATGTCGCCGGTATTTCAAATGCCAGCAGGGTCATCCAAAGTGAATAGGTTTCAGTGGAGCTTCCAGACCAAGAAGACTTAAAGAAAGAAGTGATGCGCAACTTCAGAGGAGGAAGCCACTGAAAACCTTATGCGTAACATTTAAACATTGTCAGATACTGAAGGCTTAATGAAGGGAAGCAGTGTTGGAGATATTACCAAAAGATAAGCCCCTTGGGTCAGAAGACATTTGAAATGTGACTGATGTGAAAACTCTTTTCTCATATTACAGTTGTTAGTGATGACTTGAATGTAGAAAACCTATGAGAGTAAGCCTATGGGATCTTCATTTGCTTATGAGGCACAACTCAAAATAAGAAGAGCTGAAAAAATCTACAAAAATCAGAACTTAGAATGTACAAAATATGAATCTAGGAAAACAAAGTCATTAGAAATGAAACAAAATGTATAAAGATTGATATCCTATGTGTCATGAGCTGGAGTGGACTGGCATTGGCCACTTTGAATCAGAGAATCATATGATTCTAGCTCTCTCTGCAAATGACACAATCAAGAGGAACAAGGCTGAATTCCTTGTCAAAGAAGACATTTCAAGATGTATCTGGAAGTACAGCATTAAATCTATCTCCTTCAGGGAAATCCAATCAATA
Source organism: Echinops telfairi (assembly GCF_000313985.2). Taxonomy (NCBI): domain Eukaryota; kingdom Metazoa; phylum Chordata; class Mammalia; order Afrosoricida; family Tenrecidae; genus Echinops; species Echinops telfairi. The sequence continues at coordinate 2,594,851 of NW_022111329.1, read as the reverse complement.
TATTTGTTATTCAAATTTATGCATCAATCGTGGAAGCTAGAATTGAGAAAATTGAAGAATTTTCAGTGTTTTCACTGAAACAGTGTTTTCAGTTAGAAATTGATCAAACATGTGATCAAGATGCAGTGATAATTACTTGCATTAGGAATGCAAAAATTGTAAACAAAGAGAAAAGAACAGGAGGAAAACATGGTCTTGGTAATAGAGAGAAAGCTGGAGATTGCATGATAGCATTTTGCAATACCAGTGGCTTGTTCATAGCACGTACCACTTTTCATCAATCAACATAGAGGAGTCACAAATAGACAAGTGGGACATACTGAAGATAAGACACCTGTGTACATTGAAAGAATTCACCAAGAGAGTAATAAGAGAGTC
>NW_022111329.1:2588627-2593608 GCF_000313985.2 Echinops telfairi | reverse complement strand
GGATATTTGACGGAGGAATAGAGAACTGACAACCCAAGGGAAGGGTATTGCTGTGTCTCCACAGGGAAAGAGGGAACAGATTTAAAGTCAGTGCCAGATGAATGCAGCTTGTTGGCAAGGAGTGGGGAGCCAGTGGAGGGACCTGAGAGCTCAGCCCCCATGCCAGCTCCATGGACAACAGCCCCTCCCCCCAGAAGAATCTACTTGGGAGGACGGTAATGAAGCTGCAGCTAGGGGATAGGGGCATGTCTGATCAGAGCAAATGGGAGCACTTAGGGGGAGGAAGAGAGAGTGGAGCACATCCTGACATCCCCACTCTGAACACCCAGTGGACAGAGTGGACAATATTGCTGATCCCACCATGAGACACACCTCCCTTGATGGCCCCTGGCTCTAAGGGGGACAACACTGGAGACTCAGTGTCGGGACTGGCCCAGACTGACCCTGAGACACCGAAGGCAAACCATGAAAAGCATGTGGCAGAGCAACCGTGGGAGCAGAGCAGAGAGCCCCAGAGGGAGTACAAAGGACAGACTCTGGAACCATCGGTCCTGACTGAAGGACACACCTAGAGATCAAAAATCAGACCTTGATCTATTTACAGGTTTTTCTTTCTGCTTAAATTTTTTTTTCTTTAATTAACTTATTCTTCTATCGGCAACTGGTCTCCTTTTTTGTTGCCATCACTGTGTTCTCACTGATCGCCTATCTTGCTATGGCTTGGTTTTTTAATGCATATTGTTATCTCTACAGATCTATCTAGATAAGGTAGACTGGATGAATAGTCTGGAGGAGAAAACAATGGGACCAACGGTTCCAGGGGGACACGGGAGAGGGGGAGGCGGGGGTAAGGAGGTGGTGCTGACCAACCCAGAGACAGGGGAGCAACAAGGGATCCAAAAACAGTGGCAAGGAAGGTGCGAGAGGACTGGTAGGGATTCAGCAAGGGCAATGTAACCGAAAGAAATCACTGAAACCCAAAAGAAGGCTAAGCATGATAGTGGGACAAGAGGAAAGTAAAGGGAAATAGAGGAAAAAACTCAGGGACAAAGGGTATGTATAGAGGTTTTAAGACTAGAATGTATATATGTAAATATATTTATATGAGTGTGGGGAAACAGATATATGTGCATACATCTATAGGTTTAGATTAAAGCAGCAGATGGACATTGGCCCTCCACTCAAGCACTTACTCATTGCAAAAATACATTGTTCTATTAAATTGGCATTCCAGGATGCACACCTTCCCGAAACGATTGCTGAAGAAAAATGTGAATATAAGCAAAGGTGGTGAAGAAAGCTGATGGTGCCCAGCTATCAAAAGGTATAGCATCCAGAGTCATAAAGGCTTGAAGACAAACAAGCCGCCATCTAGCTAAGAAGCATCAAAGCCCATATCGAAGAAGCACACCAGCCTGTCTGACCACGAGGTGTAGAAGGGATCAGTTATCAGACATCAAAGAAAAAAATCATATCAGTGGGTTCCCGCTTTACTGACATTATCACTGAAGACAAACGTGTGCATAAGCAAATGTGGTGAAGAGAGTTAATGGTGCCCGGCTGTCAAAAGATATAGCATCTGGGGTCTTAAAGGCTTGAAGGTAAACAAGCAGCCATCCAGCTGAGAAGCATCAAAGCCCACATGGAAGAAGCACATCAGACTCTCTGACCATGAGGTGCAGAAGGGACCAGCTATCATACACCAAAGGGCTAAAAATCAGATCAGTGGGTGCCCACCTTCCTGATACGATCACTGAAGACAAAGGTGTGCATAAGCAAAGGTGGTGAAGAAAGCTGATGGTGCCTGGCTATCAAAAGATAAATCATCTGGGGTCTTAAAGGCTTGAAGATAAACAAGTGGCCAACTAGCTCAGAAGCAACAAAGCCCACATGGAAGAAGCACACCAGTATGTTTGACCACCAACTGTCAAAGGGATTGGGTGTCAGGCATCAAGGAACAAGAAATCATATCATTGTAAAGGTGGGTGAGTGCAGAGTGGAGACTTAGGGTCCATCGGTAGGCAACTGAACACCCCCTTGCTGAGGGGTTGTGGGGAGGAGATGAGCCAATCAGGGTGCAGGGTAGCAACAATCAAACATATAATTTTCCTCTATCATGATCCCAATTCTGCCTTGCAAATCTGGCTAGACCAAAGGATGTACACTGTACAGATAGCAACTGGAAACACAGGGAATCCAGCATAGATGATTCCTTCAGGACCAGTGGTGAGAGGGGCATTGCCTGGAGGGTGAAGGGAATGTGGGGTAGAATGGGGGAACCAATTACAAGAATCTAAGTATTGCCTCCTCCCTGGGGGATGGACAGCACAGAAGGGGGCAGGGAGAGATGTTGGACAGTGTAACTTATGACAAAACTATAATAATTTATGAATTATGAAGGGTTCATGAGGGAGAGGGGAGCCGGGAGGGAGGGGGGAAATGAGCAACTGATATTAAGGGCTAAAGTAGAAGGCAAATGTTTTGAGAATGATGAGGGCATCAAATGTACTTATGTGCTTGACAAAATGGATGTATGTATGGACTGTGATAAGAATTGCATGAGCCCCCAATAAGATAATTAAAAAAAAGGTGACTACACATGTGGAATTCTCCAGATGGAATACACAGAAATCAAATTGACTACATCTATGAGAAGAGAGGGCGAAGAAGTTCAATATCAATAGCTAAAACCATGCCAAGGACAGACTATGGAACAGACCATTGATTGCACATTTGTAAGCTCAGTGCATCTGAAAAAATGAAAACAAGTCCATGAGAGCCAAAATATGACCTTCTGTCTATGCCATCTGAATTTCAAGAACAGGTCAAGAACAATTTTGAGGTATTGAACACTAATTACAGCAGACCTGATGAGCTGTGGGAGGTTATCAAGACCATTATTCATGAACAAATCAATAGGTCATTAAAAACACAGGAAAGAAAGAAAATATCAAAATGAATGTCAGAAGAGACTCTGAAATTTGCTTTTAATCATAGCTAAGACAAATGGAAGAAATGATGAAGCCAAAGAGCTGAACAAAAAATTTCAAAGGGCAGCTCAAGATGGAAAAGTAAAATATAATGGAATGTGCAAAGATATAGAGTTAGAAAATAAAAAAGGAAGAACAAGATCATCATATGTTAAGCTGAAATGACTCAAGAAAAAATTCAAATCTTGAGTTGTAATATTGAAAGATTCTATGGGCAAAATATTGAATGATGCAGGAAACACTAAATGAAGATTACACAGAGTCATTGTACAAAATAGTTAGCATATGAGCAAGAACCAATGGTACTGAAGAAGTAAGTCCAACTGCATTGAAAACAGGCAAAATTTGACTCCAGGAATTGACATACCAATTGAAATATTTCAACAAGCTTATGAAGTACTGGAAGTGCTTGCTCATTTATGCCAGAAAATTTGGAAGACAGCTACTAGGCCAACTTATTGGGAGAGATTCCTATTTATACCCATTCCAAAGAAATCTGAGCCAACAAAATGGTCAAATTATAGAACGATATAATTAATATCACATGCAAGTAAAATTTTGCTGATTGTCCAACAATGATTGCAACAGCACATTGATAGGAAGCTGCAAGAGGTACACACCAGTTTCAGAAGAGGATGTAGAACAAGATATAACATTACTGATGTCAGCTGGATCTTGGCTGAAAACACAGAATACCAAGGCACTTGACTGCATAGATCATAACGAACTAAGGACAATTTTGAGAAGAATAAGAGTTCCAGAAAACTTTATTGTGCTCATGAGGATCTTGTATGTTGTTCAAGAGGCAGCTGTGTGAACAGAAAAAGGAAAAACTGCATTGGAAAATCAGGAAAGGTGTGCATCAGGGTTGTATTCCATAACTATACTTATTTAATCTGTATGCTGAGCAAATCACCAGAGAAACTGAATTATATGAAGAAGAATACAGCATCAAGATTGGAGGAAGGTTCATTAACCTGAACTATGCAGATGACAAAACCTTATTTGTTGAAAGTGAGGAGGACTTGAAGCACTTGCCGATGAAGATCAAGGATTGCAGCCTTCAGTATGGATTACAACTCAGTATAAAGAAGACCAAAATTCTCCCAATGGACCAAGAGGTAGCATCATGATAAATGGTGAAAAGATTGAAGTTGTCAAAGATATTGTCTTGCTTGGATCGACAATCAATGCTCATGGAAACAGCACTCAAGGGATCAGAAGTTGAGTTGCGTTGGGTGAACCTGCGGCTGAAGACCACTTTAGAGTGTTGTAAAGGAGGAAGGTTACTCTGAGGACTAAGGTGCACCTGATCTAAGACATGCTATTTTCAATTGCTTTATATACATATGAAAGTCAGGAACTGAATAAAGAAGAACAGGGAAGAATTAATGTGTTTGAATTGTGGTGCTGGTGCAGAACATGGAAAGGATCTTTGGCTCCCAAAAGGACAAATAAATTTTTTCTTGGGAGAAGTATGGACAACTTGAAGTCACCTAACAACATACAAGAGTAAGTCAAAAAGTGCTGTCAAGCTCTCACAGAAACCTCTATTAAATAAAAATGTCAAAATTTGCAGCAACTATTTCTCTACATAGCCTCAATCTATGTCTATATACTTTTTTTCTTAAATTATTTTATTAGGGGCTCATACAACTCTTTTCACAATCTATACATACATCAATTGTGTAAAGCACATTTATACATTCATTGCCCTCATCATTCTCAAAACATTTGCTCTTCACAGGCAATGTTTCCTTTCCATCTCTCCAACTCTTCTTGAAGAATTTTTCTCGCTTGTACTTAGATCACATCAAAATGATTATTTGGGAATCCTTCAAGGACTCAAATCATGTTTGTTTTTAATGCTCTCTGAGGTTCTGGAAGACAAGAAGTGTGATGGAGTGGGGAGATAAAAAATATGAGGTAGATAGGGTAGGTTTTACCAATGAAGATCTTAGAGGACAGTCTTTGCTATCCTTGAAGAAAGA
>NW_022111329.1:2580554-2588527 GCF_000313985.2 Echinops telfairi | reverse complement strand
GGGGTCCTCCGTTCAATTTTCCTAGCCTTTTTCTCACTAGCGCTGTTTTCAGGTTTTTTAAAACATCTTCCTAATAAGTCTTCATGATCATCTTGTGTCAAGCAAGATTGCTCTGTTGGATTTTCCAAATAACAGTCTTCATAGCTGTCTGAGCTGACTTTTCTGACTTGAAGTTCACTGGCTCAGCAGGCCCCCTTGAAACCCTGTTTTGATTGTACCTTTTTTCTTTGAAGGCACTCTAACAAGACTAAGATAAGTAGATTTCCTCAATAACTTGTTTATAGTCATCCATTGATTGCAGAGACATGTTATACAGGTTTTGTTTGGAATGAACCAGGTATGTAAGCCTTGGAAATTAAGTAGCAATACTTTTCCACTTGCACTCATATACTTAGTAATTACATTACTGGGTATAAAGTATACATGCTAAACCTTACTTGACTGTTTTCCAAATGATTCTTCAAATTGGTTATGCTGTCACCAGCAAATCATAAGATTACCTGAGCCTAGAAATTGAAATTGCTCTGGCTTCCCTGATAAAGCAAAAGTAGTCCTTCCTTGGAACAATGGCAGTGATAGAGGTGGGAAAGCATTGATATGGTTCACTTAGTCTGCAAATATTTGTGACTACTTACCACGAGCTTCTGGAGGCCTGGGAACACAGAGGGTAGGCTCTTAGCTGCTAGCCAAAAGCTCAACAGTTGGAACCAATCAGCTTCTGAGCAAGGGAAGAGACCTAGAAATCTGCTCCCCTGAAGACTGAAGATTCAGAAACCATATGAGGCATCTCTACTTTGACCTATAGTGTTGTACACCTATGTGTTGGTGTACAACAGCACATAACCACATCCTTAGTACTGTGTAAAATTCTGGGTTCAACACCATAGTTCTGCCCCCATGGAGCTTTCCCTGCAAGTATTTATTAAATACTTCCTTTGTGCAGAGAGTTTAATGCCCATCATCTTCACATAATGGACATAAAAACCACTGGAAGCATATATTCCATCACCAGTTGTACCAATGAGGAACCAGACAACCTAGATTAGACTGAAAATGTTCTGTCTAGTCTTCTATTTGTTACCTCCCCATTGGTCACCTGAATTGTTCTGGACAGCCCAACAGGGTAGTCTACATGGCCAGCTCACACTGAGATCCAGCAGGAAAGGAAACAAAAAACCATGCCTGCCTTCTGTTTGGGAAGCCTGGAAATTCCCAGAGAGGAAATTGTTCCTTAAAGCCTTCATATCTGGAAATATTTTGAAATTCTTAGGATTTCTTATATTTTCTCCCCTGCTTTATTTCTGTATCTTTCAGTAGAACTCATGTTTAAGTATGAACTGAGGAGATGCCTGGATTATGGTCTCTGACTAACAACAGATACTCCTATTCCACAGAGATATGAAATGATGCAGGTGCTAAATAATGTCTGGTTCTAAAGAGATGGAGTACTCCAGATGTAGTTTCCCCTCAACATCTTGAATGAATTTTCCTTGTGCCATCTGCATATACTAATTCTAAAAGATAGATCTTAATATTTGGAGTAGATAGTATATCCTTTTGTCCTCTTGAAATTTATACAATTAATTCCTTATTTTCTCAAAATCATGGAGCAGAAAGTAGCTCTACTTACCCCAAAGATTCCAAGCACACAAGTAAAGAGATGGACACAGGAAAAAATCCTAGGGAAAGTGTAAATATTCTAATGTAAAGATTTATAAAATGAAGATGCATAAAAAAGGAAATATGAGGCTATTTCTATAAAATCAAAGAAGTCTTTATTTAACAAAAATATCAAAATGTGAAGCTAATGTTTTTGGTGTATCTTTCATCTAGGTTTATGCACTTCTGAAGGTAATATTTCCACCTTTCTAACCCCTTCCCAAATAATTGTACCATCTTTGGTTTACACCATCATCAACAAATTCATGTTGTGTTTCTTTTACATATTCTTTGAGCTTCAGCAACAAAAAAGAAGTTTAAAGGGATAATATCAATGATATAGAATGTAAAGGGTAAGGCTTCCAGGTGAAATTCTTATAGGACAACCGTTGCTATGCTTGAAGAATAATCAGGTGCGTTGTCATGGTGATGGTGGAGGGGAATTCTCAGTGCAACTTCCCTGGATTTAATCTCAGTAATGCACTTTACAATTTTCTTAAAACTTAGAAAGTCCCTGTGATCATCCTTTCTCCTTTGACAAAATCTATCAAGATGATCCTTTCGGAATCCTGAGTTGCCTTAAATTTAACAGGTCTAACAAATCCCCTTGGGAACCATCCACTTTTGTGTGGAAGGAATTCTAGCAGACTAATAGAAGTATGTTACCAAGAGAACTTGTCTGATGGCATTCACCTATTGAAGAGACACATTTTTTAATAGACCCATGCACGTATGAATTGGAACTTTAGCAATTCATTCTAAGAAACGGAAAATTAAGTAGTCTGTTCCATATTCTGAGTGACCCAGAAAATGCTGTTCCTTAAAATCTTATGCCAATTGAAATATTAATTTCCACTCAGAATATGGAAGAGACTGCACAGTGTAACTTGTATATAAAATTGATTCCCGAGTATATCATTTTTTCAGGATAGTAGCCTCTTTTGCCAACTGCCCAGGATTTTCCAGCATATCAACTGGGAGGTTTTTATCAGACTGGATAATGAACTCCCCAGGTTATAATTTTACATGGCAAAAAAGACTTTCGAAATGTGATTGAATTAAGGATTTTCAGATAGATTGTTCAAGATTATGTAAATGTGCGCTAGATGCAATCACAAGTGCCCTTACAAGAAAGAGGTAGAGGAATATTTGACTGCAGGAGAGGAGGCAATGATGAGCCCATGGAAGCAGAGATTATTTTGATGTGGCCACCAGCCAAATCATCAGAAAATTAAAGAGGCAAAAAACAGATACTCTGTCATGAAGAACAACACTCACGAAGCATAAATAAGAGACCGCCACATTGGACAATCTTACCCAGAGGGCAACAAAAAGAAAGAAGCCCCCAAAAGAGCATTGGCTTAAGGATGGAAAGAAGTCAAAAATGATAAACACATACACACATACACAGCACACTAATAAGAAAGGAATGTAGAAAAATACCTAACACAAAAGGTACAAGATGACATCACAGAGTCCACAGATGGAGATAATAGCCCTGAATATTAATGGATTGAACTCAGCCATTCAAGGACTGAAGCTAGCAGATTGGCTTAGAAAACACAATCCATCAATCTGCTGCCCACAGGAGACACATCTCAAGATTACAGACAAAAATATACTGAAAATCAAAAGCTGGAGAAAGGCATACCAAGCAAACAGCAATTCAAAAAAGTCAGGGTTTGTAGTCCTAATATGTGCAAAATATAAAAAGAGATAAGGAGGGACACTATATAATGCTCAAGGGAACAGTAGACAAAGAACCACTGAGCATTGTAAACATTTATTCCCCAAATGAGAGCTCAGCTGAATGTGTCAACCGAACACTCCAAAAGATGAAAAAAGAAATCACAGCCTCAAAAATTATCGTGGATGAATTCAATACACCACTCTCTGAGAAAGATAGATCACAGGGAAAGAAACTCAACAAGGAGGCTAGAGATCTAAGCACGACAATTAAACAATTTGACCTGATAGATATTTATAGAGCTTTTCACCCTCATACAAAAAATTTCACATTCTTTTCAAGCCCATATGTCACATATTTGAAGACAGACCACATTCTGAGACATACGGCAAATCTACATAAATTTAAGCACACTGATATCATACAGACCTCTCTCATTGACCACTGTGCCATTCAGGCTGGAAACCAACAAAAGGAAGACAAAGAAAACAAGAGCAAACAATTTGAAGATGAATTAACACTCTTGCAAAATAAGTGTGTACTGTCACAGATCAGAGATGAAATTAGGAAATTTCTAGAAATCAATGAGAATGAGAACATGACATACCAAAACTTATGGGACACAGCAAAGGCAGTTATCAGAGGAAGTTTCATAGCAGTACAGAAGAGAGACTCATGAGAGATATGCTAGCACAAAATTTTCAACAACTAGAGCAGAGTCAGACGGACTATCCTACTAATAACAAAAGAAAATGAATAATAAAAATCAGGGCTGAGATTCAGGAGAGGAAAAGTGATAAAACTATGAGAAAATTAATGCTGCTAAAAGTTAGTTATTTGAAAGGATAAACAGAATCAACAGGATAAACAGTGTGGGGGAGGAACACTGGCAAACCTAAGCGAAGAAAGGAGGGAACAAATTTCAATAGCAAGAATAAGGGATGAAAGAGAGGACATTACAACAGAGCCTAATTAAATCAAAAGGATAACTACACAGTATTACAAAGGATTGTACTCCAGTGAATTTAACATGGACAAATTCTTGGAAAAATCATACCTCCCTAGACTATCCCCAATGGACATAAAAAAATCTCAACAGACCCATAGCAATAGAAGAAATAGACAAGGCTATCAAGGGATTACCAACCAAAAAAAATCCCCTTGACCAGATAGCTTCACAGGAGAATTCTACCAAGCATTCAGGGAAGAACTGACATCAATCTTACACAAACTCTTCCAGAACGTAGAAAAGGATGGCAAACTCCTTCTATGAAGCTAGTATAACTCTGCTATCAAAGCCAGAAAGGGATCCCACAAAAATTGAGAACTACAGAATAATATACCTAATGAACCTTGATGCAAAAATCCTTAACAAAATACTGGCCAATAGACTACAAAAGTATATAAAACAAATAATTCACCATGACCAACTGGGATTCATACCAGAGTTGCAAGAATGGTTCAAGATATGAAAGACCATTAGTATCATTTGCCACACTGACATGAAAGACTATAAGAACCACATGATAATATCGATAGATGCAGAAAAAGCATTCAACAACATCCAACACCAATTCCTGTTTAAGACACATGAAAAGATAGGAATGGAAGGGAAACTCCTCAAGACAATACAAGCTATATTTGAAAAACCAACAGCCAACGTGGTAGTCAATGGAGAAAAGACTAACACAGTTAGTCCCTTGTCCCCACTCTTATTTAACATCGTACTGGAGGTTTTAGCTAACAGCATAAGGCAAAGAAAAGACATAAAGGTCTTCACCTGGGGGAGGAAGAGGTGAAACTATCGTTATTTGCAGATGATATGATTTTATATATGGAAAATCCCAAAAACTCTGCAAGGGGAGTTTGTAAGCAATAGAGGACTTTGGCAGAGTGGCAGCATACAAGATCCACAAACAGAAGTCCATCGGACTGCTATATACATCGGATAAGGCCACAGAAGAGGAGATCAAAAAGGTGGTACCCTTCACAATAGTCAAGCACAAATTGAAATATCTAGGGATATACCTGACTAAAAGAACAAAAGATTTATATGAGGAAAACTACAGAACACTACTACAAGAAACCAGGAGTGCCCTCAACAAATGAAAGAATATCTCATGCTCATGGATTGGAAGACTCAATATAGTAAAGATGTCAGTTCTGACCAAGGTACTATATAAGTTTAGTGCAATCCCGATACAATTACCCTCATCTTTCTTCAAAGAAATGGAAAAAGTGATTATCAACTTCATATGGAAAGAGAAGAAGCCAAGAATTAGCAGAGAATTCCTCAAGAAGAAGCACAGAGGGAGAGGGCTTGCTTTACCTGACTTTAGCACATATTATACAGCCACAGTTGTCATTACCACATGGCATTGGTATAACGACAGATACTCAGACCAATGGGAAAGAACATAAAACCCAGAAATAAAATCATCAGCATGTAGACAATTGATCTCTGATAAGGGTCCCCAAAATATCCAATGGGAAACAGATGTCCCCTTCAAGAAGTGAGGCTGGAAAAAAATGGATATCTACCTGTAGAAAGATGAAGAAAGACCCTTATCTCACTCTGTGCACAAGAATAAACTCACGGTGGATCAGAGAACTCGAGGTAAACCCCAAAACTGTCAGGGCCATCAATGAGGGAATTGGGACAAACCTGAGAACTTTGGCAGAGGGAACACATAAGCTATCAGAAATAGAGAAGGACACAAACACAGAGGATACACAAATTGATAAGTGGGATACGATGCAGCTAAAACACCTTTGTACATCGAAAGAATTCACCAAGAGAGTAATAAGAGATCCCATGGACTGGGAAAGCATCTTCAGCAATGATACATCAGACAAAGGCCTTATAACTAAAATCTACAATACTCTGCTAGCTTCCAAAATGAAAAAAATGAATTGCCCACTGAGGAGGTAGGCAAAGGACCTGAACAGAAGTTTCACAGGGGCAGAAATCCTAATGGCCAATAAACAGATGAGAAAATGTTCCCGATCTTTAGCCATAAGAGAAATGCAAATTAAAAGAAGGAGATAACACCTGCAAAAATAGCCCAATTCAAAAATCAGAAAGCAGCAAGTGTTGGAGGTGCTCTGGGCAAACAGGAACTCTCATTCACTGCTGATGGACCTGTAGTTATGTACAGCCACTATAAAAATCGATCTGGCAATATCTAAAACGGATGGAAATCAAGCTACCATACGACCCAGCAATCTTCTTACCCAGAAGAGGCAAGAAACAAACCATGGCCAGACACCTGTGCTACAATGTTCATCATGGCACAGTTCACAATTGCAAGGAGTTAGAAACAACCCAAATTTCCATCAACTGACGAGTGGATTAAAAAACTGTGGTACGTACATGCAATGGAGTACTGTGCATCATTCAAAAGCAGTGTTGAACGTATAAAGCACATCACTGCATGGGAAGAACTGGAGGAAATTATGCTAAGCAAAGTAAGCCAAGCACAAAAGGACAAGTACAACATAAGTATGCTGAGGTAAGGCAAAATAAAAATACAAAGGGGCATGGGGAAAAAGCTACCATATACAAACATTCCTGGGGTGAAGACCATGTAGTATGGCAGGGGCCGGACCAAATCCAGGGATACACATGGTAGCCAACTGAAAAGGAGGGGGGAAAAGGGGGAGAAAATTGGTTGCAGGAGAACAGGGTACTAACCCACCTAAAGGGAGGGTATTGTTTATATCTCCACAGGGAAAGAGGGGCCAGATTTCAACCCGGTGCTCCAAGATGTAAATGCAACAAGCTGTTATGGAGTAGGGAACCAGTGGAGAGGTCTGAGGGGCCGGCCCCAATTCCAACTACATGGAAACCTGCCCCTTCCCCAAGAAGAATTTATTTCGGAGGACAGCACTGAAGCTGCAACTCAAGGAGAGGGACATGTCTGATCAGAGCACACGGGAGCAAATTATGGGGGAGGGAGAGAGAGTGGAGCACATCCTTGCCCACCAAGTCCTGACAACGATATTCCTGCTCAGAGTAGCCAATCCAGAGAAGACCATATGGCTGGCCCCATTATGAGACACGGGATCCCTCACTGACCCATAGCCTTACAGGGGGCAACAGTGGAGACACAGTGTAGGAATTCTGCCCGATCTGATCCCACCACACTGAGGCAAAAACACTAAGGGCTTGCAACAGAACAGCAAAGGGAGCTGAGCAACAAAGTCCCCAGGGAATACCAAAAATAGACTTTGGTACCAGGGCTTTGCACCCCATCAGACTCAACCAGAAAACACTCCTAAAGGACAACAAATAGTCCTAGAACTAACTACAGGCTTTTCTTTTTTCTTGTTGTGGTTTGTTTTGTCATTGACTTGTTGTTGTTTGTTGTTGTTGTTGTTTTGTTTTCTTTTGTTGCTTTGTTTTGCTCTGTTTTGTTCCTTTGTTTTCATGCATATTATTATCTCTGCAGGTCTGTCTAAATAAGATAGGCTGGATGAACAATTTGGGGAGAAAAAACGGGACCAACGGTTTCGGGGGACATGGGAGAGGGGGTGGTTTGCGTAAAGGAAGTTGTGTTAACAAACCCAGGGACAAGGGAACAACAAGTGATCCAAATCGGTGGTGAGGAGGGTGTGGGAGGCCTGG
>NW_022111329.1:2557147-2579779 GCF_000313985.2 Echinops telfairi | reverse complement strand
TGCCGAAGGGAGCAGGTATCAGGCATCAAAGAACAAAAAATCATCACATTGTGAACTAGGGGTAGTGCGGAATGGGGACCCAAAGCCAATCTGTAAGCAACTGGACATCCCCTTATGGAAGGGTCATGGGGAGGAGACGAGCCAGTCAGGGTGCAGTGTAGCAACGATGAAACATACAACTTTCCTATAGTTCCTAAATACTGCCCCCACCCCTCACACACACACATAAACTCTATCATGATCTCAATTTTACCTTACAAATCTGGCTAGACCAGAGGATGTGCACAGTTACAGGTAAGAACTGGAAACACAGCGATTCCAGGACAGATGAACCCCTCAGAACCAGTGCTGAGAGTGGCAATACTGGGAGGATGGAGGGAGGGTGGGGTGGAAAGGGGGAACCAATTACAAGGATCTACATATAACCTCCTCCCTGCGGATGGACAACAGAAAAGTGAGTGAAGGGAGATGGACAGTGTAAGATATGACAAAATAATAATTTATAAATTATCAAGGGCTCATGAGGGAGTGGGGAGAAGTGAGGGAGGGGAAAATGAGGAGCTGATGCCAAGGGCCTAAGTGGAGAGCAAATGTTTTGAGAATGATGAGGGAATGAATGTACAGATGTGCTTTACACAATTGATGTATGTACAGATTGTGATAAGAGTTGTATGATCTCCCAATAAAATTATTTTTAAAAAGTGATGAAACAATTTGAGCACAAATAGAGATATTTTTTACTTGAAATGAAGGTTGTAACCACTATTAATGAACTGCAAGTGAAAACTTTTTTGAAGAGATGGATTTTTCTCTACATACTTATCAAAAATAAAATGTTTATGCAGCAGTTCTCAACCTGTGTTTCGCCACCCCTGTGGGGGTCTAATGACCCTTTAACTGGGGTCATCTGATTCATAACAGTGGCAAAATTACATTTATGAAGTAGCAATGAAAATAATTTTAGGGTTGGAGGGTCACTACAACATGAGGAACTGTATTAAAGGGCCGAGGCTTTAGGATGGTTGGGAATCACTGAGAAAAATCATAGATTATCAGAAGGTGATTGACTATCTTTCTAATTAAAAGTCAGAAACTCTTGTCCAGTTTCTAGTCAAAAACCAGTTTTACATTCAAAACTCATTGACTAAAGAAAAATCTGGATCTCCGGAGAACTTGCAGAGCCAGAGTAAATGATTTTCCCATTAGGGAACAGAGCTATTTTCTCATATAGCTATATCGAGAAAGATAAATATCACAACATTTTGAAAACTATCAAATAGATGGTCTTAATATATATTAATACCAAAAGAACACAAGTGAGAATGGTGAATATAGACCAGGAAAGAAATTTAGTCTTGACTAAAGTCTGGCTCACAGCATTTCCATTGGGTCAATGCTCAAACTTAGTGATAATTTCTACAATTGCTGAATGTGTAATTGAAATAGAAATGTTTGGTAGTTGGCAAAATTACCACATTGAGTCTTTGTCCTGTGGCTATGATTGTATAGAAAGCCACTGAAAATGCCCTTCAATCTTCAGCACAGATCCAAAACAGTACAGAATTAAATGGTATGGAGTCAATTGTAGAAAAGGGTGTCATATAAAGATTTGAAAGGATGAAGGAATGGTGATCTCAATCTCATCTTCATTTAATTCACCAATTTGTTCTGGCACAGACAGGATGGATTCTTGAGAATAACAGTAATGATTGTAAGCGTAACCAGGTAATATGCCAAAGTGCAGTTTCTATTTAAAACGTGATATCTTTGCTAGCAGAATAATGGCATCAGGTACATGGTATGCAATAATCAATTTGCTAATGGGCTCTTCCGTTCTGATAAGGAATGAGGATCAAGAAAAAATTACATTCACTTGTAGAATTCAATATTAAACATTTATAGCTTTGTCCCAGGTTTATATATCCTGAAGAAAACTACCTATCAGGACACCCTGAAGAAATCATGGTGACAAATTAAACTGATGACATCACGTAATCAAATTATATTAGCAAGAAATGACTAGAAGTAAGACAAATGCTCTTCAGTTTTGAAAAGCAAGAATATTACTTTGCGTACGAAGGTGTGCCAAACACGAGCCAGGGCATTCTCATTTGCTTCATAAGCATGTGAGATTGGGGCATTCCATAGAGAAGACCAAAGAAATATCAATGCATTTGAATTATGGTGGTGGTGAAGACTATCGAAAATGCCATGGACTTTCAAAAGAACAAACAGATGTGGAAGAATCTCAATGAGATGAACTGACACAGTGGCTGCAGCAATGGGCTTAAACATAACATTTGTTAGGATGGGGCAGGACTGGGCAGTGTGTCCTTCTGTTGTACACAGAGTCAGTATGAGTCAGAACAAATTCCCTGGCACCTAACAACAACCCTTCCCTGATAAATTCTGCACTCTTCACTTATACCTTGTCATAACAACAGTATTGGCATCCCTAAGGAACTCAAATAATTTCCCTTGCAATGCCCTTTAAGTGTGGGAAAAAAGAGAAATTTGAAGTATCAAGGGCAGGGCTGTGGAGTGGATGAGATATTATTTCCCAGTAACTTTACCCTTGAAGAATGAAGAGGCGTTTTTGTAACGGGGAAAGTCCTTTGAGCGATCTTCCTGACCCTTTTTCATCCAGCAGTTCTCCATTTTTTAAAAATTTCATAAACATCTCCATTATTATGCTGTATCCTTCAAGGTATTATATCAAGTGACCCTATTTATAATAATAATAATAATAATAATAATAATAATAATAATAAAAACACTGTTGCCATAAACTTTGGAGCTGCCTTCTCTGCCTTCAGTTTAACTGGTGTAGGAGTTTCCCTCAGAAACCACTGTTTCTATTGGGTGTTTTTTTAACACACCCTAATAAACCTAAGATAATTGCAACACTGAGAAGACTCTGTAGTCACTCACTGGTCACAGAGAGATGTTTGAACACACTTTCTTTGGAATAAACCTGTGCATTTATGACCTGGAACCCAAGTAGCAATACTTTTTGATTCACTCGTGTGTGTGCGTGCGTGTGTGTGTGTGTGTGTGTGTGTGATATCACAGCATGTTATGAGAGTGATAGTGGATTGCATTTTATATGTTCAATTTATTAAAAGCAAGCAATAGATTCTGCCCACTTCCAAGGGAAGGGAGGGTATGAATATGTGTCTCCATGGGTGACATGGAAGGCTGCCAGCTTTAAATAAGCAGCAAGCAAGGGCTTTGTAGTAGGTCTACACTGTAGTGAACACAGTCCCGCTATTTGAGTCAGTTTTTACAGACCCTATCGTATTAGTAATAAAATTGTGGGAAGATATGACAAGTAAAATTTATGTCAAATTTTAATGAAGGAATCACAACACAAACATAGATTCTAGAAAAAGCCGTTCTTTTGAAGATGAAGATCCAATTATTCCAGCATGATTTTTTTGAAAAGACCATCTGTATCTGGAGGTGCTTAGTTGTATTGCTAGGCTCTCTGTTCTGTTTCATGTGTGTATGTGTTTTACACTTGATCTTAGCCAAAAGGCCGAGAAGCGATGTGTGTATGTGTTTTATGAATGTCTAGCTGTTCTTACAACTATGGCTGTACAATAGTTTTTTAAATTGGTAATTGGTGAGTGAGAGAGTTCCTACTTTGTTTTTAGTAGTATTTTGTTTATCCTGGGATTCTTTTCTTTCCATATGAAACTGATGATTATTTTTTCTATTTCTTTGAAGAATTCTATTGGTATTTGGATTGGAATGGCACTGAATTTTTAGAGTACTTTTGGTAAGTTTTAACATTTTCACTATTTTGTCTTCTGATCCATTAATATAGGACATTCTTCCATTTATGTAAGTCTCATGTAGTAGTGTTTTATAGTTTTTTTTAATAAGACTTTATTTCTCTGGTTAATTTTATTCCTAAGTATTTTATCTTTTGGATAATTATTGTAAATGACAATTCTAAAAATTCCATTGTTACATCATCAAAATACAATAATATCTTTTAAAATTTATATAACTGAAAGTCATGTCAGTTGCTTTTGACAAATGCAATATCACAAGTAAATATTAGTTTTTAGAAGGCATTTTCTGCTGAATCAGTTGTTACTGGCCATGCTAAAAGTAGACCTGACAACATTGGAATATATTTCTTATAAATTATTTTGAAATATGTAAGTATATTGAGAAAAATTATTCTAAATTTTTTTATAAGTATTTAACTGTTTCTAAAAATAATATTTCTTTATCTTAATTTAAATTTAAATACAAATTTATGCAATGGCATTTTAATGCTTCCTCTGACATTTCCTGTAACATGTGTTGTTCACATCAGAAACCAAAAGTGACTTCATAATTTCTGAAATAATCCAAAACACCTGTCATGAATTCTTTTGCTTTATTTTCAATTATAAGAAAGCATTAACTTTAAATAATCTTCCTTGTTAATAATTGGTTCATCTGAAAGTTCAAATGAAAATGCTGCCTTTTTTCCATTGAATGTGATGGTATTTAAATTTAATTTCTGTTTCTAAATCTGGGGGCATTTGTTTCCAATCTTAAATGAGCTTTCAAAATCAAAGATTTTAAGTTTTTTATAGAATTCCAATTCCTCTCTGATATGCTTTACTGATATGCTCATCTGTATATTTTTATTTGATAGTAATTAGCTGAAGAGAGTTACTAGATGAGCACTGGTCATTCCTGTCCTGGTGCTCAAGTGAGAGAGTGAATATATGTGCAGATGCCACAGTGAGAGACTTATTTAATGGGTGGGAAAACTTCTACCTCAAATCCCTTTTCTTCCAGAACTGCAGCTGCCTCCACTGATTCTACTGCTGTTGCTGTGAATCTGGTATGAGGCTTCATTCCAAGTCATCTTCTTGAGCCCTGTGGTGCCTAGGACAACCCCATGGGTGTCTATGTGTTTTGGGAAGTCAGGCTTCTCACTCTGTAGACCTGCCTGGGGCTATATGTGTGCTGTCATCTAGTGTATCTTCTCTGCTTGCATGTATGCTCCATTTACCCACTGACTTCATTTACAAGACACAAGATCAAAGATCATATTATTAAGAAATTTGAAGATATTAACAGAGCATCAAACCAAGCATGGAGTACCTTCTGAGAGTTCAGTGTTGTGTGACTGTACTGGTTACCACATGATCATGGACCATCCCTTTGGGCAGGTGAATGTCCTGTAAAGTGCTCAACATAGTTACAGGATTGAATGAGAATACACCAAAATGATGATGGAAATACATCATAGCCAGAAAAAGAAGGTCTTTCCTCTTAAATCATCTCCAGAGTGTTTCCACTCATGCTATCTACTGATAAAACTTTATCACATGGCAGCTTGTGAAAGAGATGTTTATTGGTTTCAGCTCCAATATAAAAAAGCACAATAAAAAATAACAGACTTAGAGGAATAAGATACTCACATATGTCACTTTGGATATTTGTAGAATCTGTAAGACTAAAGGCAGAAGAAACAGTATGTAAGTTTTGCACTCAAGTTTATAAAGTTGTTTTCATGAAGATACAAGTTTATAATTCCAAAACCATTGTACGTGTATACTAGAACTGAATAATTAGTAATTGGATAGTAGATGGTGAGAATTAGGTTTCTTTGTAGTGAAAAGTGAAAGATATGCAAGGAGTGGAAGTTTGAATGAACCATATGGTAATGAATTGGAGTTGGAAACTTCAGTTTGTCCTTATGTTTAGTTTAATACAGCTGCAGAGGATCACATAAATAAATTATGATAGAAATGTGCATAACACAGCTCCTTGATAGTGTGAGTTGAAAGGACCAAAAGCTATAACACCTTTGTTGCAACAAGCATACCTCACACTAAAATCTTGTTTGCTAATACCATTCTCCAATTTAAAAAAAACCAAAACTATATGGCTGATTCTAGGCCTGAGGCAGGAAATATTTGAGATGAATCTGGAACATCCTGAATAGTAGAAAGTAAAAACTTAACAATAATAAAAACAAAATCCCAACTGACCAACCATAACCACCACCACCACCCCCCAATATATATATATATAAATGGGATACAGATATCAACAGAAAGAGCTCTCAGTGAGCAAACAGTGCCATAGACAGGGGAACAATTAGGGTATTAAAATCAACAAGGAGAAGGATGTAGAGATCCTGGGGGTGTTGGAGCAACAGCAATCTAGCTGAGAGGAAGTACTAAGAGGTGGAAGTAGGATGAACATGATGGTGGGGCAGGAGGAAAATAAAAGGAAATAGAGGAAAGATCTAGGAAGTAAAGCTATGGATAGAGGTTTAAGCATAGGTGTATACATATGTAAATACATTCATTCATGAAAATAGAGGTATTTGCCTATGTACATATGGCAACATACTGAAGTAGTGGGCTGACTTCGGGCCTCTGCTCATACCCTTCCTCAATGCAAGAACACTTTGTTCTAACAACCTGGAATTCTGTGATGGTCACCGTCCTGGCACAAACGCTGAAGACAAAATGGATGCATAAGCAAAGATGGTGAAGAAAGCAGATGGTGCCTGACTATCAAAAGATGCAGTGACTGGTCTTGAAAGCTTGAAGTTAAACAAGTGGCCATCTAGCAGAGAAGCAACAAGCCCACATGGAAGAAGTACAGCAACCTGGGCGATCATGAGGTGTCAATGGGGTCAGGTAACAGGCATCAGAATACCACATACAAACAAACAAACAAACAAAAAACATATTGTTGAGAACAGGGAAGATTGGAGCAGAAGCCCCAAACCCATCTGTTGACAATGGGACATCCCCTCACAGAAGGGTCACAAGGAAGGGATGAGTCAAACAAGGTTTCAGTATAGCACCAATGAAACCTGCAATATTCCTCTGGTTCCTTGAGGCTTCCTCACCCCCCACTATTATGACTCCCAGTCTTACCTTTCACTGTGGGCTAGACCAGATCATATGCACAAGTACAGAAAAGAGATGAGCTCACATACAAACAAACATACAAATAAATAAAAGAGCTCCCAGTGACCCAAACTGGAATGATATGATTAATACACTAAATAAAGTAGCATGAGATTATAACACAAAATGTAAAATAAATATCCGTGAGCCTGTAATAATATAAAGAAACAATTGAGTACATTAATCAATGGGAGAGAAAAGACAAATGTTCTGTATATTGAATTCAAAATAAGTTAGGTAAATATTTCAACCTCAAAGAGAGGGAATATTTAAAGAGAAAGATAAGATTCAAGTCAAGTAATCAAAGTTTATCAACAATGATAAGTTATATTTATAGTATGAATTTTTAATTAAATGGAATGAGAAGGGTCCTTTATTTTTGTGGTTTTCCACAAAAGTGTACATGTGTGTAAAAAAAAAAGTATATTACCCCAGTCTAGGCATGATGAAACTTCAAACAACTAAGGAGAATTACATGCAGGACCTCACCAATAATCTGGAAACTAAGTAAAATGAGTGAAAGTCACAAGTAAGAGGAGCCAAAGAATACATAACTGCTAAACACATGTGGTGTATTGATCCCATGTGTGCTGAAGTAGAACTGTGCTCAAAAGGGTCTGCAAAGTGGAAAATTTGAAAGGGTATTGCCAGGACTTTCTCTCATGACATCTCTTGTTGGCCTCAAACTGCTCACTTTTTAGTTAACAGTAAGCACTTTAATCATTTGTACCACCCAACGGACACGTGGTTCATTAATTGTGACAAAGCACTGTAATGACAAATATAAAGCATTAATGATGGGAAATGCAGGAGGGCATATATGGAAATTCTTTATGTTAGCTTTGGAATTATTCTGTAACTCTTCATTGTTCTAAAGTAAAACTTTAAAACTGGATTTGGAGCTAAAAGTCATTAGCTTGATAAATGCCATAGTGTATTAATGATCATCAGAGAGCATACTCTACTGAGATGGTGTGACATTACCCAATGCCTCAGTTCCCACCCTCATGCAGTGTTTGTCATCATCCACCCCAGTGCACAAAGGGCATATAAGTGAAGCGGATGTGGTATCAAGGATGGTACCGTGACACATTGACATCCATTCCCACTTAGCATGTTTGACCTACCTGCCTAAGCTGTGGAATTCCACAGAGCCAAGAATGACTCTTTGCTATTTTACTATCCTTCTAGAATACAAAATGGCTACTTGGTGTGAAATTGGCCCTCCTGGAAGGGCCAGTGATTCCTTCCATTATGAATAGTTACATTTCCTGGTATGATTTATTCTTTCTATTTGTGAGATCTCAGCAACCACCACTATCTGAAAATGTGGTGTTTGGGCCACCAGGGCAAGATCCTAAACATTGCATCAGAACTAGGGAAGCAAATTTTATCAAAGCAATTGTGGGAATGATCCCATAACCATGAGATCCACTTATCATATTATGTAATGCCCAGAACTTTCAATCGGATAATATTGAAATTGCCTAGTAAAAGCCTAGCTAATAACAGAAATACATTATGAAGTTGGGTTGCCATTCCATAGGATGAAAAATACACTTTAATTTAAAGAACTTAACATGGTGATAAATGCACAATAAGAAGGATACATGAGTTTGGGAACCACATGAAGGCAGCAAGAGTGGCTCTTATTGCCCATACCACCAAGGACCCAGTTTGGAAATGTGTGCTTCCTAATGGCGGTGTTAGGTAAGCATTGAACTGCTAACCACAAGTCAGCGTTCAAACTCAACAGTTGCTCCACTGGAGGAAGATGAGATTAATAAAGGCTTAGCCTCCTTATAAAGGGTTGCTATGAGTGGGAATCAACTTGATGCCAGTGGGGTGTTCTTATCACTTGCAATTTTAGGCTGTGCTAGTTTGGCACTTCCATTAGCCCAAGGCGAAAACTAGGACCAGAGAAACAAACAGAAATCCCATTGAATTATAAGCTGAAGGTACTACCTGGACAGTTCCCTTTGAGCTCCTTAGCTTAGCTGGCAAGAAGAATTACCACCATGGTCATCACAAGGAAGCAGGCTGTACTTAGATATGGGGTGGGGAGGGATTTGTTTAGTATTCAGATGACCTTGAGCGCTTCATGATATATTCTTGTCCAATTTGTATTGTAATTGCACAAATGCAGTTTGAAAAGGAAATTGTATTAGGTGCTGAGGTATGAAGCTTTAGGCCACTTCAAGAGATAAACCACTACAGCTGGCAGCAGTAATAAGTGAGGGCATTGATTAGAGTAAATAATCAAGAAGGAAGATGATGAGTTTCATTCTGTCCCTGAAACCAACAGCAGTGATAGAGACTCTAGTATCTCACTAGTTTTCCTTTTCTGCATTTCTCCCATGAAAAGTTGCCCACCAGAATCGTGTAAAGCTATTTTTTGGATTGTATATAAGTGGTACAAAGGGTAGAGTATGGAAGACACAGAGAAGTGCTCTTCATTGCAGAATTTCTCACTTTTGATGCTGAGAGTGCTGCTGTCAGAGACTTTACAGAGGTAGCTTATGCTGTATAAAGTCACTTTTCCCGAGGTCATCCCCACATCAGGTATTCTATTTATTAAAAGTCAGTTCTGACCCATACCAGCCTTAAGCACAAAAGAACAAAACACTGCCTGGTCCTGTGTCATCCTCACAATTGTTCCTGTGCCTGAGCCCATTGCTGTAGCCACGGTGTCAATCCATCTCCTGGAGGGCTTCCTCTTTGTCTTGATCCTCTGCTTTACCAAGTATGATGTCCTTTTCCAGGAACTGGACTCTCCAAAGTATGTAAGAAGTCTCATCATTCTTGCCTTTAAGGAGCACTCTAGCCATAGAAGAAAGATCAGTTTGTTCTTTTAGCAGTCCATGGTACTTTCAATACCAGCACCACAATTAGAATGCATCTATTCTTCTTTGGTCTTCCTTACTCAATATCTAACGTTCACATGCATATGAGGCAACTTAAAGTACCATGGCTTGGGTCAGGCCCACCTTAGTCCTCAAAGTAACACCCTTGCTTTCTAATACGGTAAAGGTCCATGTACAAGTCCTGTAGGAGTACAATCAAGTGTTCTGGAATTCTAG
This sequence comes from Echinops telfairi, assembly GCF_000313985.2. NCBI lineage: Eukaryota > Metazoa > Chordata > Mammalia > Afrosoricida > Tenrecidae > Echinops > Echinops telfairi. The sequence goes on along the minus strand of NW_022111329.1, from coordinate 2,569,758 downwards.
ATATGACAGACTGCAAAGGTCATTTCTATGCAGTCTACCACAATTATTATTGATGATGTAAGAAAAAGGGAAGAACACTAACAACTACCCTCTAACAGAGCCCTTAGAAGTACTGACTTCTTGGGGGAATTGTGACCAGAGTTAATTATCTATCAGAGCCACGGTTTTCTCAAAGCAGCTTTTGTTTTTCTTTTCCTTATACCTAAAACCAAGTATAGGAACAAAGAGTGCAAGTGACTGTCAGGGGCAGTGGAGTTGCTTCCAGCTCATGTCCTATGTCCAAGAGAGTGAAACACTGTCAAATCCTGCGCCATCCTCCCAATTGGATGCTTATGCTGCCCTATCCAGGCTAAGAAACATATCTAGCATAAGAGGCAAAGTTTGTTCTGGAATTCAGATTTGTCAGATCCCAAAGCAAGTGCATTTTCCTCACTGATAAGTTATCTTATTCTGAATCTAAGATGGAGAGCCATCTGGTAAGAACATGAAGGACAGAAGATCTAGAGGTGCACAGCTAAAAACAGGCCACAGCATGTAACACTTGCAATATCTCGCTAATAGATGGGTTTCTTCTCTCAATGTGCCCTTTAGAAAAATCTATTAGAGTTTGATAAGCTTTATTGTTATCTACATAATTTTTTATCCAAAGTATGACACTTTTGAGAGCATCATGGGACAGCAGGAGTCAACCAAGACTGCCAAGACAAAAAGAAATGTTACTTAGTTGCTATTTTTAGCTCAGACTTGTTAGGCACCTCAGATAAAACCAAGCTATAAGGTTGGTGAATATCTCAGAGTGATTGTCTGAATGGCCTTAGCTTTAATGCATTGGCTTACCCAGAGTAAATTCAACCACAATCTTTGCCTATTAATCACACAGCAACTCAAATTCCACTCCAATGCAAACACTACGCATTTCCGATTTGTGGAATTGTTTTCCTTTAATTAAATGAAGGGGGGATGTGTAGTGTATTTTCAACTCTCTGTGCAAATTACTACCCAGTAGAAACTGAATAATGCATTGTAAGTAGTACTTATTCTATTTATTGTACCATCTATTGATGTGTGTTGGACTTGGTCTATTTTGGAGGCACTGTCATGGTAACTGGGCCCTGACAAAGGCCTGTGTCAGAACAGAACTTGAACATGCAGAACTTTAGCTAAGTGATGACATAAAGCATCAACCTCAGCAGGCTGAAAAATAATTTGGTGGATCATCCTTTGTTAGTGGGTGAATTTCTCCGTAAAGTTGAGACAGTTCATGGAATTTACTGGCGATAGAACTGGTTCTGAGCAAAATGGTGAAAGCCTATTTTCACAGTGCCCCTGGCTCCTCCCCTGATCAACATTGGTGTCCCATTTCTTGTTCTTTGAGGCCATTTGGGTAGGCCCAGAGCTTTCGTTAGGAAGCACCAGCTTCTCTCCAGCCATTAGATAGCCCACATGACTTTAAATGACTGATCAAGATCCAAAAAACTAAAGATCCTTGGCACTGTCCTCCCTAGCAGGAGGGCTTCTCCAAACTGAGAATCTCTTCCTAATACTTGGATACACTTGGGGGGTGGGGTGGGAATTGAGCTTTGACTTTTCACTCCTCTAGAACCTGGTGCTGAGCCAAAGACAAGAAGGAATTTCCATTTTGTCTGTCTTTTTAGAACTCTCAACTCACTGCCACTGAATCATTGCGGACTCATAGGGACCCTATAGGATGGGGATGAACTGCCTCTATGAGCGTCTGAGACTAACTTCTAATGGCAGTAGAAAGCCCCATCTTTCAGATTCCAATATCCCCACAAGGAATAGACACTTGAGCTATGCTGACTTTCTATAATCCATGTCCGTAGGGATGGAAGACACTTAAAGAAAGCCTAAAAATCTCCTTTCCTTGCATGGATACTCTTCATATTTTGCTTAGAAATAATTTGATCATTTATATTCAAGTTCTCCCTCTGGAGCAGAGAAACATAAGCAATGGCCAGGAGTTCATGCAGCCTTCTGCCTATTTCTCTGTCCTCACTCTTGTCTCTATCTCAGAATACCTTACTCTATTGTCTAGGCTTAGTTTAGTTCATGAGTCACTCCCAGGAGTAAAAAGAGCTCAAAAGTTCTTGCATAAATATCAGTCTTCCATAGAACTTGTTTTCAGATTCAGAGCCATTGTGAAATTTTTATTTCTTCTCTCCCATTGTAATTTTAGCCATTGCTCAGGGTTTAACAAACTAAACCGATCAGGATGAACTGTGTCTAGAAGCATGATGAAAGAGTAGTAATTGCCTGGCAGTGCTCTGTGTGATAAGCCATGGACTCTAGAGATGAGGCTGGTGAACATGGTACCATTTGGTACAAGGAAGACTAAACCAGGGCAGACAGGTAAAAGAGAGAAATGCGAGGGATTCCCCTAATTATCAGAGAAACAGCCTTGCTTTAGTTATCTAATGGTTGCATATTTCAGAAATACCACAAGTTATGGCTTTAACAAAATAAATCGACATTCTCAGTTATGGAGGGTGAAAAAAGCTCATATTCAGGTGTTAGCTCGAGGGGAAAGGCTTGCTCTCTATCAGCTCTAGGGGAAGGTCCTTGTCTCCTCTCAATGTCTATGAGCCCAGAGTCTTTTAGAAATCTCCATGTGTCCAAGGATCAATCTTTCCCTGGGTCTAGAAGATTCCCAATGCAGGGACCCAAGGTCCAAAAGACATATTCCATTTGAAGATCTTCTATGTCAGTGGTAATAGTCCCTCTCTTCTCCTTTGCCTTGATGGATTTCTTTTATGTATCAAAAGACATTGGATAAAGATACAATGTAATCCTGTAAATTATTTCCTACCTCATTAACACAACTCTTTCAAATTCTGCCTCTTTGACATAATGGAGGTTAGGATTTACAACACATATGATAATTAGACCAGATCACAAGGAGAGTTTAATTATATAATGCTGGGAATGATGGACTAGCCATGTTTGCACATATAACATGCCTCTTACATAGTTGAAATAAAATTTGGAAAGTAACTGGCAAATCTCTTTTATCCACTATTTTTTAATCATCTCTTACCACTTGAATGGTGTTTTGAAAATTAGCACATGACAGGTAGCACATCAATGCCTCTCATCTATTCTTGAAAACAAGGCTCTTTTAACAAAGAGGTCTAGTTGGCCTGATCCTGGGCACCCCTCCCTAGCCCCTGACTTTTCTCCTTGCTTTTCCCACCCCCACCCCACCCCAAGCCTAAACCAGAGATAGTTAATCTCTGAACCATTAAGCCTCTCAAGAGTTTTCAAAGTTGAGGGGCCTTTGGGTCAGAAACACCAGCTGCGGGTTCCAAGATTTTGAACAAGCCTGCTCTCCTCTCCCTTCCTCTGAAGTTTCTATAATCCATAATGGGAAACTGACATCTCTCTGATCCTAGCTCGATTTCTCTCTGCCCCCAAATCCTTCTCCCATTAACTACAGAAAGTACTGCCTTTCCCCACCACAGCCTTCTCTCTTCAGCCTTTCGAGTTCCATGTAAGAGTCATCTTGCTAAGTCACACATTCTTCCTTCACTGCAGTTCCTCATCCCAATGACACATTTGGTGTAGGGCGAAGGTGGGGTGGAGTCAGAGATCCCGGGGCACTGGGACAACAGGTGTGGAATTATGCTACCGCGTAATTATGTGTTTCTGTTAAGATGCAAAATGAATATGATGTCCAGGGACTGTCATATTTTCAGTTTTCTAAAGGGCAGAGTTCACTATTTTGAAAGAAATAGAAAACGAAAGTCGCGCTTGAATGTCCACATCTAGAATGAGTATGTGTAAAGATGAGAAAGGACATGAAGAAAGCAGGGGACTGAACACACGCCAATCACCCGCAGGAGGAAGAGCAAGGTGGGGTTCTGTATTTTTAGAGATGACGGAACATTTCCGGCTTGTGAAATCTCGAGATGTTAATTATAGTACCTGTGGATGTCAGCAGAGATCTTTTAAAATAACAACTCAAGTTCCTAAAATCCCCCAAAGAATACGAGCCCATTTTAGAATGGCCGTCAAAGACAACAAAAGCGAAATGCGCAAATGCCTTCTACGCAGGGTGGTGCTGGGCAACCAGCTCTGTTTCCAGCCTTCCTCCACACGCTGTTGCTAGGCGACCGAAGGGCTATACTTCCATCAGCACCATACTTGCTGGGAGATTGAGTAATTGGTCTCTGGATGTGCGTGAGCTGCTTCCCAAAATATCTCTTTAAAAAGATGTGAAAGTGCCTGTAGGTAGGCTGGTGGAGGGCAGACCGGGTCCCCAGAGGGCAGCAGGTTGCTGGAACCCAGGCTGGAGCTGAGGAGGGGGTGCAGACGCTCTAGGCACCAGGAAAACGGGCAGCTGCTCGCAGCTTCTGCAGATACTTCCCCCTGCCAGCCTTGTTATTCAGGGCCCCTCTCCTAAGAGGAATCTGGAAATTGGTGGGGCAATTAAAATGCAGTTTGGTTTTCATTCTATTGAAACACAGCAAGGCCTGGAAAAACAAGTCACTTTTGTTTGGGGCTATTTAAAATGTAAACATACCCATTGGTATGCTGCTTGAATGCCCATATTCATAGGTGGAAAAATGTCTTATGGGTGAGGTCTGGGTGAAGGCAGATAGGACCCACACTCATACACACCCGGCATATACACACAACCACAGCCACACCCACACTCCCCACACCACATCCACACACGTGCACCACCCCACACATACTAAAATACTGTTGTGTTTTGGGGACATAATGAAATATAGAATTGAGAACTACAGTCATAATAACTCTAGATGTTCAGGAACCCAGCAGTGAGCTACAGCGCTGCTGGAACAGCTGGCTACATAACCCTTAGTGACCCTCTTTGCCTCTGTTTCCTCATCTGTACCTGGAGCTACCACATCCCCAAAAAGCATTCTAAAGCTTCCATTTTCCCTGACTCTGGAATCTAGCCTCATCTTTTCATCACACCTAAGGCACAGTGTCTCAATATTGTTGTATTCAATTCTCTCCTCTTTTGGATGAGGAAAATCCACATGTTGCCTTTTACAATCTTTCAAGTATCTGGTCAGTTACCTATTCGTTGAGGTCTTGAAGATTAGATTTAGAAATGAAGTGACTTTTAAAATATTGTTACTTTTCTTTTGTCAACATCCTCTGTATACAATATTTCATGTGGTAATCCATTATTTTACATAGTCAGTTTTTTTCTTAACCAAAAGAGGGTGGCAGGAAGCAAGGGCTGAAGATGTATAGAGGATATGTCCTGACAGTATAAGTAATAGCTAAAGATCCAGCAGCTTCCTCTAGTCACTGGGCAGGTAGCAGCGTCTTCTAGAATTCTATCAGGAATTCTACTTCATGTCCTTTGTCCCAGGCCGCTATTAACTGGTGTATCCTGACAAGACTACCATCTGTAAAATGGGTATGGAAGCAACGCTGTGTTCCACTCCTCATAGAAATGCTGTGAAGCTAAATGCTATAAATATATGTAAATGCATTTTCGACCGTTGGGAGGGTGCACAGAATGTACTGTGCTTTATTCACTGTGCGCCTAAGAAATGTATTCTTTTATTCCGCAAACACTTTCTGAGATGCTGCTGGCAGAAGACCCTTGTTGGTATTCACCAACATGGTATGACCACAGGGCCAATCGTTCTCCCCGTGGCCCATCATTCTTCCCAGGCTCAGAGGTCTAAGAAAAAGGATCTCCCTGTCTAATGATGACTGAATGCTCAGCAGCTGCATCCCCCAAACATGAGAGCATCTCCTAGGCCGAATCTTATGACAGTGTGAAAAATGCTCTCAAAGCAGTCCCACGGATGTCTGATTGTGTTCTTGAACCCTCCCAGTGACACAAACCTCTGACACTTTACTGCCTGTGTTAATGAATGCCTGTGCCTAATCATTGTACAAGCAGATGTTCCTTAGGAAAAAGAAATAAAATTAAGGCTATCTTTAGGTTAGCCAACACCTCTGATCCTTGGCTGAACAGGGAAATAAGCAATGCTTTTCACATTTTATTTCTCTCATTGGAGATAGCAACACTCTTTATACTACCCCATGGATATCTGACCATTGATGTGGAGCTGCTTCTGATTACACTGACCTGACCCAAACATACGTCAGAGGAGAACTATCTCTATAGCTTTTCCCCCACTCCTACCCCGCCTCCGTGGCTGCTATTTCCTGAGGCACCTCTTCTGGATTGTCTTAAATTTCAGATTTTTCAGTTAGAAGAAGAGAATTTTAACTATTTGCACCACACAAAGACTCCATCTAAATGCTTTCATTTTACTTGTTAATAACACCCAGGGCGGTTGTGATTGGAGCTGGGATAGAAGGGCTCTGAGGAGCTCCCCTGGATATATGTTGATTTCACTGATAGATTATTTTTCCTGGAAAAAAGGAAACAGACAGATTTCACGTTTACATTTATGATCTATTTTTAGTAGATCATAAAATGTGTTGCCCGTTGTACTAAAAGTGAGTGTAAGTCTTGAAAGCATGGGTTGCTGCCTTAACAGTAGCCATGGAATTGTGTCTTGGGCAATGGCTTTATCAGGAAGAGCTTTATGCCTTGAAACTGGCAAGAATTCCAGAGTTCTCTGTAGTGGGATGCATCTGGGAGGAAGCACACAAAGGGCTGCCAAGTAAGAGATGAATTAGAATGATTCTGTGTACTCTTGAGGCTGAGGTCCAAGGACGGTAGTTCCAAAAGAGCAGATGCTGGTTCAGCACCATGGAGAGTTCCAAAATACAAGTAGATATGGAGAGGGGGATGTGGAGAAGGAGTGTTCAAGTAATTTCCTTCTCACTGGGGATGCACTCTCTATCAAAGATATATTGCAGTATTGCTCTCTAAAGGTCTTCCAGCCCTACAATTCGGTGATCTTATAGGAGAGACAGAACGAGAGAATACTGCCTGGTTTGCATCTGGGTTGTATCCTCTCGTCAAACTTATTCAATCTGAATGCTAAACAAAAATTCAGACAAGCTGGTTTTTATGAAAAATAATTTGGTATCTGGATTGGAGGAAAGATTATTAACAATATGCAGATGAAACAAACTTGCTTGCTTAGGAAGACTTGAGGCAGTTGCTGAGGAAGACCAAGGATTGCAGCTTTCAGTATGAATTACAACTCAATGTAAAAAAACCAAAACCATCACAACAGACCAGTAAGTAACATCATGATAAAAGGGAGAAAAGATTGCCATTGTCAAGGATTTCGTGTTGCTTGGGTCTTGACTGCTCATGGAAGCAGCAGTCAAGAGATCAAGCAATACATTCATTGGGTAAATCTGCTACACCAGACCTTAAGCAAAGATATTACTTTGAGAACGTTAGTGTGCCTTATCTAAGCCATGATATTATCAATCATCTCATATGCATGTGAAAAGTGGACATTGAATAAGGAAGACTGATGAAAAATTGATGCATTTGAATTATGGTTCTGTGAAGGATACTGAAAGTACTATGGACTGCAAAAAGAACAAACAAATGTGTCTTCGAAGAAATACAACCAGAGTGCTCTTTAGAAGCAAGATGATGAGACTTCATCTGACATACTTTGGACATTTAATCAGGAGAGATTAGTCCCTGGAAAAGAACAACATGCTTGGAAAACAAAGCAGCAACAAAAAACGAGGAAGACATTCAACGAGATGAACTGACATAGTGGCTACAACAATGGGCTCACGCAGAAATAACTTTGAGGACAGCATATGTTGGGTATTGCACATACGGTAACTATGAGTCACCTTTGAAAGCCCCTAACAACAACACAAGGAGATCCCGGGGATACACTTTAAGCACATGTATCCTTCTCCAAAACCACTATTAGTTCCCAAAACAAAGGAAGCATGAGATAACTTTGTAAAGTACTTTTTGAAAGTCCACTATAGGAAAAAATTCTTGAATTGAGCATAATAACTAACGTCTTAAAGAAACAAATATATACATATTTTCATTTTTCCATACTTTTATAGTTTCCAGGATATATGGATAGAGAGAAACTCTTCATCTCTTAATCTGAAGATATGGAGTCTCTTTCACAGGAAACTACATGTTAATTAAATTGCCCACTTGGGTATAAAAATCTTTTATGGTTTCACTCTTAGTAAATTTGTTTCTCCTGGTGTTTTCTCTGAAATTTTCAAATAGTCAGAAAGAAAATGGGTTTTCTTGCACTTGGGCATGTATTGTCATAAGATGTCATCGAACTGGATCAGATGATGTTACTGATGCTGCGTCTGGCAGAACAAAACACTCTCAAATTCTGCATCATCTTCACATCATTCTCTTTGATACCATTGTTGCAATCATGATGTCAGTACATCTCATTGAAGGTCTTCTGGTTCACTGACCCTCTACTTTACCAAGCATGATGTCCTGGTCAATCCTGATAAAATGTCCAAAATATACGAAACAAATTCTCATCATCTTTGCTTCTTAGAAGCATTTTGCTATATTTCATCCCAGGCAGATTTGTTTATTCTTCTGGCAGTTCAAAATACTTTCAATATTATTCACGAACACCATAATTATAATGTGTCAATTCTCCAGGCATCCTTAGACATAGCCCACCTTTTTCATGCATATGATGTAATTGGAAATACCATGGTTTGGGTCAAGCTCACCTTAGTCATCCAAGTGGCATCATTTCTCTTTAACCCTTTAAAATGATCTTTTGTAGTACATATGTCCAATGCAATGCATAATTTGATTTCTTCTTTTTTTGGCGGGGGGGAGTAGTGTAGTTTTATTTTTATTTTTAACCATTTAATTGACATTTAATTCACAAATCATATAAACCAATGGTTCAAATACATCAAAATACTTGTGCAAATATTGCTACAATAACTTTGAAACACGTTCTTGATTCTTGTACTTACTGTTATTAGCATCTCCTATCCTTCCAACCTCCCCTGTTATAGTCACAAGGGACTAGTGAGCTAGTTGTTGTCTGTATAGTGAGCTAGTTGCTGACCTATCCTGTATTTCAGTTAAAGAAAAGCATACAGTAAGATGAAAAAGAGGAGAAAACAGAAAGAATGGAATCAGAAGACCGGTAACAAACAAACACAAAACCATCTTGTTGAGAAGGAGGGGGCTCAGAGCAGAGACTCAAAGCCCATCTGTAGACAATGGGACATCCCTCCACAGAGGGGTCACAAGGAAGGCATGAGTCAACCAGGGTTCAGTAAAGCACCGATGAAACAGGCTTCCTCACCCCTCACTATCATGACTCCAGTGCTGCCTTTCACTTCGGACTAGACCAGAGCATGTACACAGGTACAGATAAGAAATGAGAGTTCACAGCACACCAAATCCGGGTACAGGAATGGAAGTAGCATTACCAGAAGGATAAGGGGAAGGTGGAGAGAGAAGAGGAGGAATGGGGAACTGATCACAATGATCGACGCAAAACCACCACCACCCCATGGGAGAAGGGAGACAGTGGTCAGTGTAAAATAAAATGAAAGTAATAATTTATAATTTAAGGGGTCACAAGGGTAGTGGCAAGGGAGAAAAAAAAAGAGGAGCTGATACCAAGGGCTCAATAGAAAATAAATGTCTATAAAAGAATTATGGCAGCATATGTACAAATATGCTTGATACAATTGATGTATTGATTGTTGTAAGAGTTGTAAGAGCCCCCAATAAAATGATCTTTTAATTTAAAAAAACCACAATTAACAGAGAATAGGAAAAAATTAAATAAAACAACAACAAAAAATCTCATTCCAAAAGAAAGTAGAAAGTAACAAAAGCTAAGACAAGTTTAAAATTAGTCCAAAATGAAAACAAATGGTAAGATGACAAAGTTAAACCAAACTATATCTGCAGCAATCCGCTTTTCAATTCATCCTGTCTGTGAATAAGATTGCTCTGTAAATGGACTTTGGGTTTGCACAAAATAAGTGTTCATAACTTAAGCTCTAATACCATTCCCTTTTCTGATCTCAGGTTTTCCCATTTGAAATCCTTGGATCACACAAGCTGGTGCGCTTGTTCTCTGTGGACTTATTTGGCATGTCATTTACATGGTTATTTATTTAAGACAGCCAGTAAGACCCCACACACTATTCTTTCTGATTGTCACGCATCATCTGATTTCTTCACTACATGTTGCTCTATAACTCATATTTTCAGTGATCACTTCATGAGTGCATGTTTTGAGCAGGGGTCACGTTATAAGAATTCATTGTTTTTAAATGTGGCCTCAAAATTCATCACATATCTAATGCTTATACATATTCATGGTCTACTTTAAGGGCAAAATTATCAGATTAAAAAAAAATAATACAATTATCATGAGGGGTATTTGGTAATTCTATTACTAATGTCCTTAATCTAGCTAATGGTGCATTAGCAATGGTATGTTAACTAGATTAAAAATATTAGTAATAGATTTCCTGTACATGTACTTATTCCCTTTTCATGATATTTTAAATGCTATCTTATACTATACAATTTAAAGTACTAATGTGAAAAGGAATATGTACGTGTATAGGAAACCTTATTAGTCTAAGATACAAACTTAAGTGAACTTAAGGAAACAATGGGGTTTAGACACAAGGAAACATATTTTGATAATCTTCATTCAATAAAGCAGTTCTTTATCTACAGTATATAGATAAATAGTAGATAGATTTTATGTAGACACTTATCTACAGAACCGATACACATCACACACAGCAAAGAGAATATGGAAATAGAAAATGTATGTTGGTCTAGGTTGCCGGTTCTTGGGTAATATTAGAAGCAATATTTTTGACACAGAGTTCAAAGACTTCTTCAAAGTCTATGACTTTGGGATACCAGTCAGCTGATTCTTTCCCATCCACAGATGTTTCAGCTTTAAGTCCAATGGAGTTTTCCAGTCACTTTAGTAACATCAATGTGTTGTTGGTGGTGATGCTGTTGTGGTGATCCAACCCATAGCTATGCTATGCACAATAGAAGAAAGCACTGCTGGTCTTCTGCCATTCTCACAACTGTTCTCATGTTTGAGCCCATTGCTGGAACCATTGTGTTGATCCATCTTGTTGAGGGCCTTCCTCTTTTTCACTTTCCCTCTACTTTTGCAATCATGATATCCTTCTTCAAAGACTGGACTCTCCTGATAACATGTGCAAAGCATGTTTGATGAAATCGCACAACCCTTGCCTCAAATGAGTGTTTTAGCTGTACTTCTTCCATGATAAAACTATTGATTCTTTTGGAAGTCCATGATACTCTCAATATTCTTTGCCATATTTTCCTTATTCAATGTCCAACTTTTGCATGCCTATGAGGTGATTTAAAATACAATGGCTTGCAGCAGACCTATTGTAATCCCCAAAGTAATATATTGTGCAGCAAAGTTACTCAGTGCAACTCTCTTTTGATATCTTGATTGCTACTTCCATGAGCATTGATTGTGGATCCAAGCAAGATAAAATCCTTGACAACTTCAACTTTTTCTCCATTTATCGCAATGCTTCCTATTGATAGAGTTGAAAGGATTATGATCATCATAATCCACTCTGAAGGCTACAATCTTTGATCTTCATCAACAAGTGCTTCAAGTCCTCCTTGCTTTCAGCAAACAAGGTTGTGTCATCTACATATTGTGGGTTGTTAATAAGCCTTCCTCCAATCTTGATGCCACTTTCTCCTTCATATCATGCAGCTTCTCTGAGGCACATCTTTCTTTCCTTTAAACCAGACAATATTCTGTGGTTCTGGTTGCACAACTGCTTCTTAATCCTTATACAGGTTCTGCATGAGCACATTGAAGTGTTCTGAAATTCCCATTCAACTCAAGGCTACCCAGAGTTTATTGTGATCCTCACAATATCAGTTTCTTGTTCTGTGGTGGCTAGTGTGTTGGTGTGATGATGAAAGCTACATCAGTGGGACTCAAAATACCAGCAGGGCCGCCCAAAGCACACAGGTTTCAGCAGAGCTTCCAGACTAAGAACAGACTATGAAGAAGGAATAGGATGTGCCCTTCCGAGGAATCAGACACTGAAGACCCTATGGATACCATAAAACAGTCTCTTTAATAGTAGCCTGCTTTTATTTTCATTTCATTTGCTTTGATGCCACCCTATTCATTTCTAATTCAGATATTTGCATCTTCTCTTTCTTCTTTGTCAAGTTTTCTAACAGTTTGCATATTTTGTTAATCCATTCAAAGAGCCAACTTCTTGCTTTGTTGGGGTTTCCTTTGTTTTCCTGTTTCCTGGTTCATCTATTTCTTCTCTAATCTTTATGATTACTTTTCTACTGTTGTTTGGGGGCTTATTCTTTGTTCTTGTTCTAGTTGTTGCTGTGTTAAGGCATTGCTTTGGTTTTCCCTTTTGTCACATGTGCATTGATTGCTATAAATTACCTATAATCAATGCTTTTACTGTCCCAAAGATTTGGGTATGTTGTGTTGTCATTGTCATTTGTTTCAAGAATTGGAAAAAAAAATCTCCTATTTGATTCATTACCAAGTTGTTTTTGAGTAATATGTTGTTCATTTCGCCCTTGTTTTTGCTATTGTTAATTTGTAATTAACAATAGAAAGAAAATTTTGGTCTGAGTAAATACATTGTAGAATCTCAATGTTTTAAAATTTGTCATG
>NW_022111329.1:2504995-2556744 GCF_000313985.2 Echinops telfairi | reverse complement strand
GAGCTGAGCAGAAGAGAGTTGTGACTGAAGAGAGGGAGTAGGGCACAAGGAGCTCTGGAACAACCTGGATCTCATACACAGACTTCTAACTGGTCTGTACTGAAGAGATTCCTCTGTGCTTGCTACTTCTCAGCCATCTTCCTAGAGGCACATCTCATTTGAATTCTTGATTTCTGCTTCCATGAGCATTGATTATGGATACAAATAATATGAAATCCTTGACAACATCAATCTCTTCTTCATTGATCACAATGTTACCTATTGGAACAGTTGTATTTTTGTTTTCTCTAAAATGAGTTGTATTCCATACTGAAGGCTATATTCTTTAATTTTCATCAGTAAATACTTTAATCCCTTGCATTTCATTAAGGAAGTTTGTGTAATCCTCCTCCAATCCTAAGGCCGTGTTTTTCTTCCTATAGTCCAGCTTGTTAGATTATTTGCTCAGCATACTGAGAGAATATAACCCCAATGCACACCCTTCTTGATTTTAAATCAGGCAGTACCCCCTTGTTCTGGCTGCACAACTGACTCTTGATCCACGTACAAGTTCTACCTGAGAACAATGAAATGCTCTGGAATTCCCCTTCTTCTCAAGGCTATGCATAGTTTGTTATGATCCATACAGTTGAATACCTTCGCTGAGTCAATAAAATACAAACATCTTTCTATTATTCTTTGCTTTCAGCCAAGATCTATCTGCCATCAGCAATGATATTCTTTATTCTAAATCTTCTTCCGAATCCAGTTTGATTTTCTGGTAGCAATCTGCGAATGTATTGTTACAACAGTTTAAAATTATATTCAGCAAAATTTTACTTGCATATGATATTGATAATGTTAAATAATGTTTGCATTCTGTTGGGCTACTTTTCTTTAAAATGGGCAAAAAATGAACATCTTCCAGTGTTTTGGTAAGGTAGTTGTCTTCCAAATTTGTTGGTATAGACTTCCAATGGTGCATCAGTAGGTTGACACACTTCTATTGGTATTCTGCCAATTCCTGGAGTTTTGCATGTTTTGCATGTCTTCTGTGCCCTGGTAGTGTAGTAGTTACATGTTGGGCTACAATTCACATGGTCAGCTGTTCAAAACCACTAGCCACTCTGGAGAAAGACTGGGCTTTCTACTCCAGTAAACAGTTACGGTCTTCAGAAACCCACAGAGGACCACTCGATGTCAATGGATTCTGTTTGGTTTCTGTGTCGTGTGGACTTCTTGAAACGCTGCTTTTGACAATGGATGTGATGCTATTCTTTTTGGATTTTTCACTCCCAGCATAGTAAACCAGATGATGGCCTGATTCCAAATGACCAATCCCAGGGCACTTCAGGCCACTAAAATTCTATTTCATTTTTGACAACTTCTAGTTTTCCTAGATTTACAGTTTGTACATGTGATGTTCCTGTTATTAATGAATGCTAGTAACTATTTCTTCTCTTTTTGAGTAATTCTGCATCAGCAAATGAAGGTTCTGGAATCTTTATTCCTCCATGTCATTGAGGTTCACTCTACCTTGAGATGGAAGCTTTTCCCCAGCTGTATTTTGAGTACTTTTCAATTTGAGGGACTCATCTTCTGGTACTGCATCACATAATGTTCTGCTGCTGTTCATGAGGTTGTCAGCAGCTAATCCGTCAGAAAAGGGATAGCCTTTTCCTTCTTCTGGTTGTGTTCTGATGCTGGAAGCTCTGCTGGAACACTATGAGGAACTTTGGTGGCATTTGAAAAACTGGCGGTATCATTTCCATCACTGTAACATATTCCACACCATAGTAGGACAGACTGATAGATAACACGTTTGGCCATTTTATTACTACCCTGTTTCCCTGAAAGTAAGACATCCCCCGAAAATAAGACCTACTTACAGTTTTGCCTCTTGCTGAAATATAAGGCATCCCCCCGAAAATAAGATCTCCCCCAAAATAAGCCCCCACGAAGCTACCATAACTCTGGACTCCGAATCATAGCGGTGGGTGCTGCCGCACAGCTCACTGTTGGCTGCAGCACAGCTGGAGCAGACAGGAAGTGTGAGGTCTCTTTTAATAAAACAATAAACAATAAATGTGTTTTCTTCTTCGTGGAAAAATAAGACGTCCCCTGAAAATAAGACCTAGCGCACCGTTGGGAGCAAAAATTAATATAAGACACTGTCTTATTTTTGGGGAAGCAGGGTAATAATATATGGTTTCAAATTAGATGAGCTCATTTGAATTTTAGGTAAAGGAGTCCTTTATTAGATAGTTTGTGAGGTATCTTATGTTTAAGTGGGTGAAAATTACTTTGAGTTAGCACGTCCTTTTAGACATCTTTCTAAACTCATTCTATGTCTCAAAATACTGAAGGCATCATTCAACCATAATGCCATTTTTATTTTTGACCTCTTATTTCAAGTTTCCAACTATTTATCTATTTATAAACCATTCATTCAAAAATTGTTGTGCACCTCACTCCAGCATTAATAAAAAAACTTAAAAAAAACAACAACCCAGAAAGCAACAAGTGACATTGCCAAGAGATGAGTACTACTGCCACTGGGACTATACAATGATGCAACCATTTTGGAAAGTAGTATGATGCTTTCTCAAAATATTTGGAATAAGCGCATATCATATGGCTTTGAAATCCCTGTACTTGATATAAGTCCTAGAGAAATAAGAACTACTACACAAATAGATATAAGCATACTTAATGTTCATTGTAGCACTATTCACAACAGCAAAAAGAAGCAAACATCCCAAATGCCCATCAGTGGAAGAATGGATAAATGAAATTTGGTGCACACATATACTGGAATACCAAGCAATGTTAAAGAATAATGATGAATCTGTGAAGTTCCTGTGCTGAATTAAATTATTCAATCACAGAAGGACAACTATAGGAGTCCACTATAATAAAAAGCCAAGACAATGTTTTCACACTAAAATAACACAAAACTTTGATGGTTAATAGGCACAGGAGAGAAAGGGAGTGAGGGGAAAAGTACACAAAATAAAAGAAATTAATTAATAAAAGAAATATGATTGGTGGCCCTTATAGATGGCTCAATTATGTTTTAATGTGGTATATATTGAAGAATAGAATTTTGCAGTTAAGAATTAGATGGAATCTTCAAAAGTCTTCAGAAGTATTTAAATAACTAGATGGAGGCTATGGCAAGAAACAATAGTCTCATATTTTGCTTTTTTTAAAAAAAACAACAAAGATTTCTATGATTTTTGTAGCAATACTTTTTTATTTACCTTCATTGCAATAATGGAAATATGAATAATGGAAATATTGGTGGTTAACTACTCTTCAAGTCAACATTTCTTTGAGTGGGATCCCAAAGAAACATATCATATTTGGAATTCTGGACAAGTTGCTTTCTTTCCTTGTTCAGCTTCTAATTACCCAAGTCTCTGCTGAATTGTTTAACTCCAGGAAACCAGTTCAGTGCCACGGAGCCAGGTGCAGCTGTATTCTAGAGGTGTTATGTTTGGGGACAGTCTGCTCTCAAAGATTGTGTTCCTGTGCCTCCACAGAAGTGTCATCCTGATACCTCATGTGCCTCTCAGACGGGGTCAAGAAGAACAGAAAAAGGACTAGATGCCAGGACTGTGACATTCTGAGCAATCAAAGTGTGGCAACAACTCTGACATTGAAAAAAAGGCAAGCTACAAGACCCTTTAACACAGAAGCCAAGTAGTGAATCATTTCAATGTGCATCTGTGCCTTCCTTGTTCTAATCCTCAGAACTGCTTCGACCTCCTGATGTCACATTACACGGCACATCTCTTGGTGGGTGATTAGGGTCTGCTTTCTCGGAAACCATAGTTATTCTGTTCTATTCGACATAGTGCCATTGGACACAGATAGCTATTTAAGCTAAAATTTAAAGGGTATTTAAATTTTAGTTCTTCAGTTGCATTGGAGACATTTCAAGTGACTATGAGGTCACTGTGGTCAGTGTGTTTCATATTGCACAGCTTAGGTAGAGTGTTTCCATCACTGCAGAAGGTTCAACTGGACTGTGACGTTTTAGCTATACATAAGTTGAAAGCTTAGGTTTGTGAAGGGATCAGTCAGGAAACTTGTAGCTAATAAAATGTCCTTAACTAAGGAATCCCTTGATGATATGAAAAGCTAATGGGTTTGGCTGCTAATGGAAGAAAAGTTTGGAGTACCAAGGCCATCCAGAAGTGCCTCAAAAAAAAAGGGTTGATGATCTATTAGTGAAAAGGCCAGTGACGGAGGGCCCTATGAAGCACAATTCTACTTCAAGACATGTAGGGTCATCGTGGGTTGAAATGAAAACGAATGGAATGAATGCAGTGTGTATTTTTGGTGGCCCCTAGAAAATACACATTTCCATACACAAACAAAACCACTGCTGTCAAGTTGACTCCAGTTCATGGCAACCCATGTGCTACATCGTCAGAGTTGAACTCCTCCATAGGTTTTACTTGGCTGCAATCACTACGAAAGCAGATCACTGGGCCTTTCTACAATGAAATCACTGGGTGTGTACAAAATGTCAATATTTGGCTTAGTAGTCAAGTACAAAGTATCTGTGCCACCTAAGAAGCCCCATACATATGTATATACAAATGAGGGGTTACCCCCAAAATCTGATGTCCATTTGCTTTTTTGTTGTGAGGGGGTTAGTGTATTTGAAGTTTGTTGCACTAGGTCAGACTTTTAATCAAGTTTTGTAGGTAGAGATTCTGAAAAGATTGCATAACAGTGTGTGACAAAAAAGGCCTGATTTGTGGCAGACAGGGGACTGGTTTTGACAGCACAATGCACCTGCTCATGCAGCCATCTCAGTGGGTCAGTTTTTGGCAAAATACAGCATGTATCTCTTTCCCCAAGCACCTTACTCACCTGAATTCACTGTGTGATTTATTTTTGTTTCCTCAAATGCAGAGGGACATGTAAGGACAGTGAATTGATGATGTAGAAGAGGTAAAGAAAAAAACAAGGGAGGTGCTCTCAGCCATCCAAACAGATGAGCTTGAAAAATATTTCCAAGAATGGAGTAGCAGATTTGAGAAATGTATTAAGTGTAATGGAGAGTACTTTGAAAGTGATAAGATTGTTTTTAAAAAAATACATAGCTTTGGAAAAAAATTCTGTTTTTTTAGGAGGTACCCTCTCATACATATATATGTGCCATGCCTTGTAAAAATTAAATACATTTTCTAAAAGTAATCAGGTCATTTTAAGTCTCTCTTTTGGAGGATGTTATTTTATTGTAAGACATCATTTTTATTAAATACACTGTAGTACAAGAGACTTTCCATGTCAGGTTGAGAGAAGCTGGTCACATAATTTACAAACAAAACTTTTTTTTTAAACACTGATATTCAGGTGTCACTTTGAAATCAGCCAAGATGCAGTGGGTCTTATAAAGCAATAGACCTCAAAAACAGATTGCAAAACAATAGCCGGTAAATTTCGGCACAGAGACATCACATTAAAAGGAAAATAAACCAAATTAGAAGAGAATTCCAAATACCAGGTCACAGTTTAAAAGGAGATATATCTGCAGACAGATATTGAAATGTGTGTGTCTATGGACCGGATATATACAAACAGCCCTCCATATACAGAAGCAAATGTAGAGAGTGTCCACATCTCTAGGCAGATTTGTAACTCATAGATAATGATCAAGGAACGCAGGGAGCAATTTTTCACCAGAGTCTGGTCAATAGTCAAGGGATTACATTATTCAAAATCCACATTGAATTATAAGACCTTGTATTGAAAACATTTCCACCTATTATACATTTGTTAAGCAATAGAAAGATATACAAGCTGCAAGATGTAGGTCTTTTACATTTCATTTTATCTTCCCCAATTGTTTTTTCTGGTTTCCTGTTCAAACACTTGCTACTAGCAGCTTTTATTATGTTAAACATTCAGTCAACCTTTACTCGGGATCATTTTTATTAAATTAATGCAAAAAAATCAACACAACTTGGCCTAGAATGCATAGACTGTAAAATGACATCCCCACCTTTCCACATTTCGTCTCCTGAGGCATATAATAAGATGGCGAAAGAGTTGCTTGGTTGCTGTTGTGAAATTCACAGTGTTTTGCTTGCAACACATATACATATTTGTTTATTTACTTATTTTTTTGCTTTGCTTTGAGTTTGTGATGAATGGAGCTGTGTGTTTGTGTGTGTGTATAAATAAATACACAATTAAATGATGGTAAGAAGACTGCAAAACAAAGAATATTCAAGAACCTTTGACTTGAGCAGCAGAGATTCATTCTCACCCTGACAACAAGAACATATACTTCCCTGGGCTATCATATTTAACTCTAAGTCCCTCCCACCCCTAATTCTTGAGAGTAACATTGGAAATTCACATATAAGCTATCATAACTTCAGAGTCTCTGCATTCCAGGGGTGCCTTGTGAAGAAACTGCTGCAACTGCTAAGGTTGCCATCTGAGGAGTCAGATCCATACCCAGGACTCTCAGAAGATTTCTGTAGCAGCCGTATATGGTCCACCGAAAGCTCAAGATGGAAACTAACAGTTCTTAACAGGATGAAGAGAGAAAAATACAAAACAAGACAAAAATGGTGGAGCAAGAAAATTGAGGCTATGTGTTTGTGTGCAGTCATTTATTTAATCAGATACAATTTTACGTTGTTGGCATTGTAGAGTGTCTAATTTGCAAAAAAGAAAGATTAAAAAAAAAAAAAGCCCATTCCTGGCCAGGGAATGATGTTGTCATGGTTCTTTACAAAGGGAGCCATTCTCCTCTGGGGGTTGTTGCATTCAGAGTCAGATGTGGGAATTCTCAAGAGTTGCTCATCTCACTATGGGGTCTCAGACTTCTCTCCCTTGGCCTCCAGGACCTGGGGCTCCCAGCATTCCAGTTCTTTGCTGGAATGCATGGACTCTAAACACAAGTGTAAAGGGGTCACCGTGGGAAATGTGCACATGATAGGAATGAATGAAAACAGAGGGAAGGCAATCACTTCTTTCCTTTCTACAAGGAGATCTCCTCCAGTCTGCGTTTTCCCTGCAAGGCACCAGGGAGAGGGCTGGTGGAAGTGGGATGGCTTTGATTCAGTTGTGTTGGGAAGCACTTTTTCTGAATGATGTCTTCCACCGATGCAGTACTGCATGGGGTTAAAAAGTGAAGGCAATCCTACCAGTGTGGGGCGTGGAAGCACTAACAGCAAAAAGACATTGGAAAGTTTTGGTTATTCGGCAGATTTTAAGCAAATTATTCATACCACACCCTACTTATAGCTATTTCTATCACTGGGTGCCTATAAATTTATACATCAACACACAAACTATGCCCGTGTGTTTGAGTATATATAAATAAAATTTATAACATCTATATCAATACATGAGCATGCTACAAGTAGCACAGATGTGAGCACGCAGGTATGATATGAATTCTGATGTACTGCTTTATGAGAAGAGGGTTCTAAATAAGCCCAATTCTGAAATGGGTACAGTGTACAAGGGTTTAGCAGACGTCATGATCAGGATTGTATGTGGCGACCTTTCAGGTCTTCTTCATCACATGTGTTCTACTTCTTTTAAGTTCGGATTCTGATGCATGAAATGATGTAAATGTGCTTTCTTTCCTGAACTACTTGTTTGTAGATGACAGTGTTCTTCAACAGACTATTCAAGGGAAGAATGAGATAGCAGTCAGAACACTTAGATTAAGTCCCAGTGGGGCCAGTAGCACCCTGGAGGCTTCTAGCATGCCACTTCGCCTCAATTTCCTCACCTATGATAAGAGGATTCCTGCCATATCAGAATCCAGTGTGAAAGGTGTCTGGAAAACAGTGAAATTGTTGATAAATAGAAGTGATGCCTCCCTGGGGTTTGGGCTGTGGAATTTGGTGGCAGGCCACATTTGGTGGCCAATGAATTGTAGAATGAGGATGCTAATTTTTGGAAAACTAGAAGATCATGAGAAAAGGAGGTGGTGGAGGGACAGAGAAGGATATTTTAAAATATTCTGTGGCTCACTTTACTACTTTAAGAGAAATCTGGGATTCTTTCAACATGAGACATCTCTGAAATCAGCACATAGACGAGACAATTGAGGAAATAATGATGATAATAATAATAGTAACAATAATAAGTAGCAGTGTAAATCATTATACAACTTTGCACTTGCATAGAACCTTTTAGTTCAAGGCCTTGAGGGACTAGTCAGGAGATAAGGAGATTTTTTTTTTTTTTGCTTTTTTTTTCCTTTAGAGGAAAGCACACAACTGGAATGGAGTGAAATGCTCCCATCTTCTTATTTGCATTTAATTGTTGCTCTAATCCTGCACAGCCCTCCTTGGATGCGATTTCTTCTAATATGACCTCTTTAGTTCTCTGTTAAAAAAAATAAGAACTTGCAGCTTCTTTCCCTAGCTTGGCTGGCTGCCCACGCAGAATGACAAACATGCATAGGCGATCAGGTCACTGCTGATGGAATCTAGAAAAGATGTGTACAAATCTGCCCCTTCCTCTCTGCTTTACTGAGTTCCACAGTGTCTTAACAGTACTGTGGTTCCTTGGTATGATATACATGCACACACATATATCATGGAGATATGGCTTTCATTATATTATTATGTGTATTCTGGAGGGTTTTGGTTTTTTCACCAACAAAGAGAACACACAGCTTTCTGCCCATCTCTCATAGGCCAGCACACAATGTAAAAAGAAATTATTCAGTTTGTCTTGCCCAACCCCCTCAATGGACCACTGATGTTCCTAGATTTCCTTTTGTTCTCTGTTAATTTACACTTTTGAAGTTTCTGAGAACTGGCTTTCAAAGCCTGTAATGTAAAACAAGATGCCCCAGTAATTAATGGGTGCAAGCCAAACCTAAATAGAGCTACTGCACCTTCAGAAACAAGTATGGAATAAAATGAGCAAAGATGAATTTGAAAAATCACTCCTTTCCAATCTGGCTCATGTTATAAAGATGTCAGGTTAGCAAAATTCCCCTCACAGAGGGTAGCAAATTTTCTTGAAGAAGAGCAAAATTTTCTTCATTGGTTTAACTGACTCTCCAAACACCTGTAAATTTACTTCTGCCAATTCAACTACTATTCCCAGAAGCACATCTCTAAAGCTCATCCTGGGCACAGCCTCTCATTAGCATGCTGTGCCTAATTTTTATTATTTCCAGGAAGTGAAAACAACAAAACAACATACTGACAATGGAGGACACTTGGAATGACACCACTCTCCCAACCAGAGCCACAGAGCAAGGCCTTGGCCAGTGTATACAGAACGTCTGTACACGTGGTATCCTGGGGTGAGGTCTAATTGCCCTCAGGGATGGGTTCTGCATTGCCCACAGCCCCGTTGGTTCAAATAAATGAAGACATCCAGGTTTCAGGGTCCACAGAAGTTAACACCCATCACCACCATACAATGCAGAGACACTTAAATTCAGCTAATGAACTCCATTAGCTTCCCCTAAATACATATGTTATACCTTTTACAGATCTGCTCTACCTATCGGGGGTACAACACCTGGAGTGTTAGTTTCTGCACACAGGTATTAATTGACAAAGACCATGCACAGTTTTGCTTGTACAGTTATAAAGATGGGTGGGGTGGAAGATAAGGGTCAGAGGGTCGTGCTATCTAAAAAGTTCAGTAGAAGAGAAGCTTGGCTCCACATTTACAGTGTGCCTCATCTCTTCCAAGTCCTTGGTGCTCACACCTGACCCTGAACTTATTTCTGGACAAGAATCCACCTGTTTTCAGCCTAATGTGCTAAAGGCCGGGTTGATAGCACTCGAGAAACAAGCCAGTGCCATCCCTATACCCTACAGACACCAGGCTAAGGTTTTATCTGGTCATTTGAGGCACTATCTTGTGCCTCACTCATCAACATCACATTTTCTCTTTCCTACACTGTAGTCAGTGCCTCTGGTGATGGGAAAAGAATAGTCAGTCCCATGGTACTGAGTTCAGCAGTCTTTTCTTCCTCAGAAAGTTCCTCGGGGAAGGTGCTGAATATATTCCTTCTGGCTAACAGTTGGTGGGTTTGTCTTAAGTTGGGATTGATGCCAACGGATCCCAATGGCTGTCTTTATTTTTCCACATACCGGAGTTCACAATAAATCTTCATTCTTTCTGCTTTCCATCTCTCCCATAGAGAAAGGCTTCCCAGATTGAACACAAGTTTTCCTTTTTAATAGATAGGCTTCAGCCATCCCAAAACAACAAGAACAGTAATAATAAATAATAAATAAATAAATAAATAAATAGAAGGGAATCCCCAGAAACTCCCAGTGTCTGTACAGCAGAAGTGACAGAGTTGAGTTAAATATTTGTTTTCCCTTTTTTTCATCCACATCAAAGGCAGGAATTCAACAAGGCATTGTTAGTCATGGTGGGCAAACTGGAGTGTCTGCTGATATAACAAATTGGGTTGGTTAAGGCCTTTGTCTATGCAGAGTTAATAGTAATGCAGAAGCCTGACCGAGTAAAAAGAAAGAGTAAGGACCAAGAAGCAGGGAAGACAAGTAATAATAATGAAACAAATATTGGGGAACAAATCAAGGGAAATGGAAAGAGAGAAGAGATGATGTCCAAAAGAAGTCAAGACTGTGTCTATAGATGGGGTACACATTGCTTCCTTCTGAAAGCGTCGCCTTGTCTTTGTTGTTAATACTGTCAGAGTTAAGAACACCATTTTGATGGCAGCCCGCGGCAGTTCAAAGGCGTTCATCCTTTCACCCATCTGAAGAGGTGCGTGGGGAAGGATTGGTCTGGGAGGAAGGGTTCTAGCCCAGAATATCCAAGTAGACTGGAGATGCCTTGGCCAAGTTCTGGAGGAGGGTATGGATGCCCTTTATGTTCTTCCGCATGTGGGGTTCTCGCTGCCAGCACCCCAGCATCAGCTCATATACCTCCTGGGGGCATGTTCGAGGTCGCTGCAGGACTCGGCCCTGAGTAATGCATTCAATCACCTGGATGGAGATCAATGACAGGATCAGACAAGAAGGAAGGGAGGCAGAAAAACAGAGGAGAAGGCTATAGTAAAGATGTCTACTCAATGAATAGCACTTTTTTCAAAAGAGAGTAATGATAATAGATTTGTTTACATCATACTTAATATCATTATTTTTTCTCCATTCTTTGGGACTTGATTTCACAAAATGAGTGCAGAAACGATGGGGCATTGGTGGTTCAGTGGTGGAGTGCCTGCCGTCCATGCGGAAGTCACTGCTCCATTCCTAGTCATGCGTCTCAATTGCAGCTACTGCCTATCTATCAGTAGGAGCATGTGTTTTGCTATGATGCCAGCTACTTCTGAAAATTAGCCAATGAAAACTCTATGGTTCACCATGTTCCAATCTGTACTGAGTTATGGGGTTGGCACAGGACGAGGCAATATTTCTTTCTGTGGTGCTTGGGGCCATCAAGTGTCTCTCCAGCTGCAGACAACAATGGAGGAACAAACCTCAAACTGGAATGTCTGTGCCTTTTAGAGTTCCCTTTTCAGCTAACGTGCAGCCTGATGAGGCAACCTCAGACCACAGACATGACGGGCCATCTTCTGGAATGGACTTGGATAAAAGATGGAAATAGGTGAGCAAAATACGTGAGATGGCTGACCAAGAAGCTGTGCCTCTAACATACACACAATTGTAAATGTGTTAGGATGGGGTGGGGAGTTTTATCTTGCTAACTTATGAAAGTTAATGCTTCCGTGAAGTTGATGTGTCGGTGCAATGTGAACAAAAGACCCTTGAGGCCCCATTGGAGCAATTCCAAGGCACTAGCTGGACTAGAGGGCTGCTGCAACCCCACAACTGCTATTATTTTGCTTATTCACAGCATAGTCATTCATCAGTGCCATCACGAGAGCACCATAGTTAGATCAGCAAACACTATGCTTTTCTCTCTTCAGACTCTTACATTTAGAGGGCAATTAGGCTTTGTCCAGGCATTAAAAGAGAGAGAAGGAGATGTGGCTGGTGCTGCCTCTGGCAGAGTGGCTCAAATCAAATCACATCCTGGTTTGCATCAGGAAGTGCTGATGGAAGCACTCAGAACTCTTGGGGGTCCTGGATATCTCTCACCTCATTATTTGATAGCTGGTACCAGGGCTGTTTGCCGTATGTGAAGATCTCCCACAACACGACTCCCAGGCTCCAGACGTCACTCTCTGTGGTGAACTTCCTGTACATGATGCTCTCCGGAGGCATCCAGCGAATGGGCAACATTGTGTGGCCTCCGACCTGCAGAAAAGGGACCATCAAGGTGGCATCAGTCAACCTTGAAGCCAAGTTCCCACCAATGGAGACAAGGTATAGAACTCTGGGAACTCTGAGGAGATATTTTTCTTTCCTGTACTTGCATTGATTCGTTTTACTGATTTATAAACATGTAAGGAAACAATGGTTTCTTTATACAGGTAGTACCAACTTACAAAATATTTGAGTTATGATGAACCACACTCAGACTGTCCTTTTTATAACAAGAAACCCCCATATCTTACCATTGTGAAAGCTGTATGTTGTACTGCAATGATCTCACACTTATTCCTTGTCCAACCCCAAAGACGAATAAAGATGAGATTTAAAAAGATAGTGATCATGAAAGGCAATACTAATGAAAGCTAAAATCAGCAAACAAAGTGCTTAATTCAGGAGCTGGCTTACAAGAGTCATCGGAATGCCAACTGGATACAATGACAGAGACAGAGGGCAAAGACAATCTGAAGGAAAGCGAAGATCACTTCCATCGAATCCATTCTGACTCAGGGGGATTCTTTTCCTACAATTGCACCTTTGAGCTTCCAAGGCTGGAAATCTTCATGGGAGCAGACAGCATGGTTGGAAGTTTCCACCTGCTATTGACCTTTTGCTTAGCAACACTGACATTTACCATTCTCTCTTTCAGAGATGACTGTGGGGTGGATTAGAAAAAAAAACACAACTTCATAGTTTCCTGGATCAAGATAACTATCTTCTAATTAACAAGATAATCTTGACCACAATGATAACTAAAAATTAGCCCCAACTCACCACTGCAGAGTCTATTCTGACTCAGAGTGACCATATAGGGCAGAGTAGTACTGACCTGTTGGGTTTTTGAGGCTGTCCATCTTGATGGGAACAAAAAGCCTCATTTTTCTCTCCAAAATTCCCACCACCGGGGAAAAGGTACAGAGCAGTTGGTGGGTTTGAGATGCTGAGCTGGTGGTTAGCAGCCTCACAAGTAACCTGCCATGCCACCAGACTCCTGGATAAGAATAAGGGCAGTGCAAACAGATTATGTGCTAGATTGTTAGCTGGAGGGACAACTCCACATGGAGGCATCTTGGAAACCAGGCCTGGGAATCTACTTTGACAAAGACCAGCCACTGAAAACCCTGTGGAGCACAGTTCTACTCTGACACAACTGGGGACACCATGAATTGGAGTAACCTAATGGCAACTGGAGCCCCGATAGCACCGGGGTTAATGTGCTTGGCTGGTAGCACAGTAGTGAAAGCACTCAGTTGGTAATAATGAGGTCCACCAGCCCCTCTCCAGAAAAAGATGTGGCAATCTGCATCCATAATGATTTACAGTCTTGCAAACCCCATAAGACAGTTGTATTCCAAAGCCCATCTGTAGACAATTAGACCTACTATGGGTCAAAGAAGGGTCACAAGAGAGATAACGCAGTCAGGGTGCAGGATAGCACCAATGAAACGCACAACATTCCTCTAGTTTGTTTTTTTTTCAAGAATATATTTTTTTTAATCATTTTATCGGAGGCTTGTACAACTCTTATTACAATCCATAAAGCCATCCATTGTGTCAAGCACATTTGCACATTTGTTGCCATCATCGTTTTCAAACATTTTCTTTCTACTTGAGCCCTTGGGATCAGCTCCTCATTTTTCCCCTCCCTCCCTACATCCTCTCCCTCCCGAACCCTTGATAATTTATAAATTATTATTATTTTGTCATGTCTTACATAGTCCGACGTCTCCCCTCACCACTTTTCTGTTGTCTGTACCCCAGGGGTGGGTTATGTGTAGATCCTTGTGATCGGTTCCCCACTTCTACCCCACCTTCCCCCTCCCCTCCTAGTATTGCCACTCTCATTATTGGTCCTGAGGGATTTATCTGTCCTGGATTCCCTGTGATTCCAGTTCTTATCTGTACCAGTGTACATTCTCTGGTCCAGCCAGTTTTGTATGGTAGAATTGGGATCATGATAGTGGGGGTGGGGAGGGGAAGCACGGAAGAACTAGAGGAACATTATGTTTTATCATTGCAAGACTGCACCCTGACTGGCTTGTCTCCTCCCTATGACCCTTCTGTAAGGGTTGTCCAGTTGCCTACAGATGGGCTTTAGGTCTCCACTCTGCACGCCCCCTCATTTACAATGATATGTTTTTTTGTTTTTTTTATGCCTGATACCTGATTGCATCGACACCTCATGATCACACAGGCTGGTGTGCTTCTTCCATGTGGACTTTGTTGCTTCTCATTTATCTTCAAACCTTTAAGACCCCAGATGCTATATCTTTTGGTAGCCAGGCAGCTCCCCCTCTACTATCATGACCTCAATTCAATCTTACAAATAAGACTAGGCCAGAACATGCACACTGCTACAGATAAGAGGGCACAACACAGGGAATCCAGGATAGATAAACCCCTCAAAGCCAACAATGAGAATAGAGATACCAGGAGGATAAGGGGAAGGTGGTGGGGGGAGAGGGGGAATTTACCACAAGGATCAATATATAACCCCCACCCAGAGGGACAAATATCTTGCTTCCCCGAAAATAAGACAGTGTCTTATATTAATTTTTGGTCCCAAAGATACGCTAGGTTTTATTTTCAGGGGATATCTTATTTTTCCATGAAGAAGAATATGGTACACATTGTTTATTGTTTTATTAAAAGACACCTCGCACTTCCTGTCTGCTCCAGCTGTGCTGTGGCCAACAGTGAACTGTACAGCGGTGCCCACCGCTACGGTCCAGAGTCTAGAGCTATGGTAGCTTTGGGGGCCTTATTTTCGGGGGGATGCCTTATATTTCAGTGGGAGGCAAAACTGTGAGTAGGTCTTATTTTCAGGGATGTCTTACTTTCGGGGAAACAGGGTATCAGAAAAGTGGGTGAGAGGTGATAGAGGATGATGTAAGATATGAAAATAATTATCTATAGCTCATCAAGGGTTCATATGAAGGAGGGAGGGTGGGGAAGGGAGAGGGAAAAATGAGGAGCTGATACCAAGGCTCAAGTAGAAAGAAAATGCTTTGTAAAGGATGATGGCAACATATGTACAAATGTTCTTGACACAGTGTATGAATGTACGGATTGTGATAGGAGATGTAAGCACTCCCAAGAAAAGTATTTAATTTTAAAAAAAAGATAGTCGTATTCTGTCCTCTAGGGTCTATGTGAGTAGGAATTGACTAGACAGCAGTGGGTTTCATGACAATTTGTTTCTGCTCTTTTAATCAGCATTCAAAATGACCTACCCAATGATTCTGCTTCTTTAGCAAGTCCTGCCATTTTACCAGTGCACAGTGTCGATTCAAACATGCTGGACACAAGCCAGTGGTAGCCTGGGCAAAAACTGTCATCTGCACTCAGGTCTGGCAACTGAGGGTCAGGTTTCTTAATAGCCAGAAAGAAACCCTGTCTTTGGAGTTTGAAGTTTAGTACATTCCTCTTTCATTTAGCTTATTAGTTACAAAAAAAAAGAAAGCATACAAGAGTTTAAAAAGTTTGTTTCAGTAAAAATTCTATGACTTGGGCATCCACAGAAGTAGCATTCATACTGTCAAAGAGAATTTGTTTCACAGCAAAGACTCCTTTAAGATGTCCTACAACATAGAGAAGGGTAAAGTATTTCACTTTATTTCCCTTTCAAGCGTAAGACTATGTGATCATAAAAACACATCCTGCTAACTATATGAAGCTCCCACTATCCACACTGGCAAGGTGCCAGCTCTCACAGGCTAAACACAGCACGCCTGGCAACCTGAACATCCAGTGACTTATTTTTCAATAGGAATTAGACCTGTTAAATTGTTGACACTTGAGTTTCTAATCTAATGCCACACAAAGTTTCTGCCCAATTATAAGTCCTAATATCCATTCCTGTCCAATTAAAGGAGCCATTAAAGGAACTATGACTTGAAGTGCACTTCTGGTGCTTACAAAATGATCCTGAACCTCCAAGCTCCAGTAGCTAAAAACGTAACAAACACGTAGTGTGCTTGGAGAGCTCAAATGATGCTGTCAGCACCAAAGTCTGCTGTGTGTGAAAAAAGTGCGAAAAAATAAGAGTGAGAAAAAAGGAGAGTGTTTGCTTATCTGTTGTTTCTTTTTTCATTCTTTTCTGTTTCATGATTCAGTATCCAACAAATGAGGATTGTTAGTTTAAGATTAAGGCGCCCCCATCTCTTTAGTACCACATTTTTAAAACCAAAAGCCACAACCAATAGTGGGGATGGTGCAAGACTGTTTAATTCTGTTGTGCCTGGGGGAGTCAACCAAGGGCAGCTAACAGTTGGCACATTATAAACATGAACGCACTATACCCTGTCAAGGTATGGCTTCCTTCTCATGACCTTTCCTCTCCTGTTTCCCCAAGGGGAAACAGCCATTTGGGATCTATTTATGAGAACAGTCAAGCTGTAGGACTGACCGAAGCTCCTCACTGGGCCCCTCATCCTCTAGTCTCCCAGGCTCTCTGTACTGCTAATGGCCGGGAGTTCAGGCCAAAGCAGACAGCTCTTATTTCCTTTCAAGGAAGGAAGGATGGGGGTGGAGATTCAAATTTTGATTTACATGTTTATCCATCCAATCATTTGTTTTTTTGCGTGCAATCTCTCTGAGGCAGATTTTCACTGTAATTCTGTCATGAAATCCCTTCTGGGATTTCACACATTGTTATAAAGAATGCTTTCCTTGTTCTGATGTTGAAAGAGTGAGTGGTGGGAGAATCTAATAGAAGTTCAGACAGGGTTCACACATTTTCTAAACTCGTTCCGAATATTTCTGAACATTTCTTTTGCAGACCTTTCTCGGGATTTGGGGGGTGGGGGTGGGGGTGGGCATACCACAAAAGCAGACACTCCTCATACAGTAAGAAAAAAAGTCCCTGTTGTTACAAATTGCTGTCACATTCCAATCACAGTAAATCGATGGTATTTGCATCTCACAAAACCGCCTACTGAGCTACAACAAACACAATGAGCCATTTGTTTCTCATTGTGCAGCTTGGCAGCTTGCCCTCACACCCTTGCTTAAATATTTGTGAGACGGAATGTGATCCACAGGAGTCGAGTGTGACACTGCGAATCAGAATGTCCACTCTTGACTGCCCAGTAGTCACAGCTCCAGAAAAGCTGCTCCAGAGACATCACGGGGTCAGGCTGGAGCCCTTCAGTGTGCTCCTCAGACTGAAAGGACGCCAGACGAGGGAGTACCGCGAGCAAGGGGGTGGACTTGGACTTGAAATCTTCATTTTCATCAAGTCAAGAGGGAGGAGGTCTTGTTCCTTCTCTGCTATTTACTAAGTTGGAGAAGTTATTTAGCTCTGGCTAATCTGTTTGCTGGTAAGATGTGAATAATTTGACCAGCTCTGAGTTACTTTGGCCACCACCACAGACATCTGTATTGCATTCAATTGTATAAAATACCAAATACTAAAATATGTAACAAAAGTCCTGTTTCTTATACCCGTGAGTGTGATCCTGTTTGGAAGGAGGAGTCTTCTATTGTTATGTTAATTAATCCATGATAGTATTGTGGATCCTAAACTGAATTGCTTTAGGGTTATACAAAGAGCAAAACAGACTTGGGCACACACACACACACAATGGAATGACAGATGCTAAGGAAAGCCAAGAGACTCCTAGAACTCCCAACAAGGGCCCACCCCTAAAGCTACGTCTTTAATTGACTTCTATCCCCTTGAAGAATGAGAAAAGACATTTTTGTCTCTAAAGTCACCCAACTACAGTATTTGCTTTTGTCGTTACCCCAGACTCGGTAACTAAGACATCATACATCATACACACTATACCTCACTATCACATGATTATCTCATTTGAGCCTAGACATTGGCTTGCTAGGATATTAGAAGAAGTAACCAAAAATTCAGAGTTTACATAGCTTATCTTAAGTCACACATACAACTCCACCCCACTGAACATCTTATATTTAATACCCCAATATATTTCTCTGTGTTTCCAGTTTGTCATTCCCTGTATATAGCCAGAACGCCTAGTTTTGCTTCTCACTCAGGAAGAACTTACTCATTACTCTTAGAAAGTCTGATACCCTTCCCATTCTATATATTTTTCAAAGGTGTTCCAGGAGACAAGCATACATTTCACCATCTCAAGGAATTCTCCTTTCCTGCTCAATGTCAGGGCATTCAGTGACTTTTGTACCAGTTGTCATGGAGTCGATTCTGACTTATGATGACTGAAGTGTGTCACAGTAGAACTGTGCTCCATAGGGTTTGGAGTAGCTGATTTTCCAAAAGTAGATTGCTAGATGTTTCTCTCGCGGATCCTTAAAGTGGACTCAACCCACCACCTCAACCTGTTGATCAGCTGCCAAGTGCCTTAACTGTTTGTACCAACTAAGGACTCCAGTGCCCTTAGCACAACTCTGATAACCTTGAAGATGCCCCCTAGGTTTTCTAATGGATCACTTACAGGAAAGGAGTGGATTCTAATCAGTTATACCTGCCAGGGATTGAAGAAGCATGAAAATCTACCATGTTCTCAAATTGAGCTGCTTGTCAGAGCTAATCTATGGGGATACATTTTCAAGTGTGTTCTTTCAAATAGATCCATGTTTTCTATTTTCCATTCTATTCTCCAATAACTTTTCTGAACTCTGGATTGGGTCACACGTTAGATAAACTGGATGGGATTAGGTTAAATGATTTAACCTAAGTTCCAAGTTCCCCTGAAATCACCTTAAAATTGAACACTAATTTATTTTAACGAATAAAAAAGGTTTGCCTTGAGATTAGGGGAACACATTGGCAGTAGTAACTAGGAAGCTGAGGAAGCTTCAGGAACCAAAAGTTTGTTAATGAAAAAGGAACAGCTCAGAACAGAGGGGGAGAATGGTTGCACACCTTGAAGAATGCAGTGTCACTGAATGGTATTTGTAGAAACTGTTGATGGGTCTATGTTTTACCATGCAGATTCTCCACAATGATAAAATTAATCTTTGAAGGAAAACAAAAAAGCTTTCTAAGCTATATGACTATGACAGATTATGAAGAACGTTACTTACTTCCAAAAATTAGCCAATGGGTTACAATAAAATATTGTCCAGTATAGTACTGAAAGATGAGCCCCCTTAGGTGGAAGGCACTGTAATAACCACAACACTGGACCCAAACATACCAACCATCATGAAGATGGCACAGGATCAGACACAATTTGGTTTTCAGGTGCATGGAGTTATAGTAACCAGAATCGTTTAAAGAAAACTAAGAGCCATGATAAGAAATGTGTATTGGAAATATACCATTCCTTAGCTTTCCATCTACATTGTAAATGAGGGGAGTGTAGGTGGTGCAGACCAAGAGTTACACATATGAAATCATATCCAGGAAGATTTCTACATTATAGTAGAAAGGAGTATTTTTCTCAAGCTGTTGTCTGGTGTCTTATATTCACTGCGGCAGGGGGGAAAAGGAATCAAATAGTGGAAGAAGTTAATGAAAAATAAATAAAAGAACTTGGAGGGGCATGAGGACTGTTAATCATGACAACTTAGTTAAAAGAACAAAGCTAACCAGAACAATGGCTGAAGTCCAGGACCACAGGAAACTCCATAGCACCTAAAATAAATGAAGTAGCAGAAAATAATGGATTCTAGTTTTCAAACATGGGAAGGGGTATGAAGAAGCTCAAAACCATTCTCTTAGAAACCAATGTATGAGACTTCATAATTTGATAATGATATGTACATAGGGAACCTGGTGGTGTGTAGGTGTCTGTTGTGTGTGTGCAAGCATGTGAGTGCACACACACACATCCACACATAAATATTTCTTCTAGTTAAAATGCCTCAGGCCTGACCTCCTGTAAATCTAACTGCTTGGAAGGTATTTAGGGCAATAATTCCTAGAAAAATCCTAAAAAGCCACGAGTGAAATGGTCTAGAATTCCCTTTATTACTAGTGTTTTAAAACCCATACTATTGCTACTATCTAGTGTACCAGGGAGGTTGCTTTTAATATTATTTCAGGAAGCTAATGTGCTATTTCTGAAGTGGTTCATAGATAGATACATTCATAAATATATATGGATTCTGAACATGCATTTAGTCATGAATGCGAATCGGAGAACAATTCTTATCACATGGCCCTACTAAATAGCCTTGTGAGATGATCACCAGAGAAATGAGTGTCATTATCAAAGTTCAGTAAAGAAATCAGATAGTGGCTGGCTACCAGGAAGAATAGCTTCTTTAGTCATTTAAAGGCTTGTATTAATGATAAGTGGCCTTCTAATTTAAGGTGCAGGAAAAGTACTCCAACCTGTGTGTGATGAAGGGATTTTTAATAAAATCCATGATCAGAAGTGGGATTTTATCATGACTTAAATTTCTGAGCACCGTTTGTAGAAGAAGGTTATAGGTTACAGTGGAAGGCTGAAATTCATTGTTTGAATTTCATTTTTTTGAACCACTACATGAATTCAGTCTTCATTATTTCCTTCTGACCATTTACCAGCAGCATAAACAGCTTTGCCCTCAGGCAAAGTATATTAGAAAGTGAATTATTTTCATATCCCTAGCTGGTCCAGGGATAAACAGCATAATCCTTAGGAACTTGCCTGGGTGCACCCTTAATGGAAATTGGAATGCTAGCACCACATGATCATGAGTCACACTCTAACTGCCTTGGCTGGAGGGCCCTGAAGCAAACTTGTAAGCTCTTGTCTAACAAAATGTACGTTCACCAATCATGATCCTGTTTCCACTCCTGCAGTGACACCTGTAGCTGCGATTAATTGATGTGCCACCCACCCTGCCTTTGTGACAGTTTCCTTTGCTCTTCGCTGCTCTTTTGAAGTCACCGAAAGTCTGCCAACCCTTCGGTACCATTACAACCTTGAGCTTAATGGTCTCCCTCATGCGGATGATACATTATTGTCTTTGTTTTGCCTCTTCCTGCCAAGACTAAATAAATGTTATCCTTAGCTCCCATTTGTACCCTAAAACATCGAGAACAAACAAAACTCCCAGGAGTCATGATAGACAGCAGATCCCTTCACCCACATCTACAGGTGGAATTATAGACACATCAAAGAGACAAGGATTGGGAAACATATTCTACTGTAGGTTAGAAAGGCTTATAAGATTGGCTCAGTGTCCTCTGACCAAGCAGTCAGGGATGGCTTGATACTGTACTGGGTTGCAATGTTTCACTGAACCTTTGTGTTCTTTGTTCTCCTTAGTTTCAGGCTTCAATTTAGTTATAATTCACAATGAACTAACAAACCTTTGCTGCTGCTTTTCAGAATTTTAAATGAATCCACTGTCACCTGACTCACAGAATTCTGCCCACAATACCTATGACTGGAATGGGAATGGGCTTCTCCAAGCCGAGAGAACAATCTGTGAGGCAGATAGACCAGACTGCTCCAGAGTCCCCTCTCCCGTGTCCTGACTAGAAAGCATCGCTAAGCTGTTGCTCAAGGTAGCAGATTTTGATGAACAAGGCCCATTCTGTCTTCCTTAGGTACTCATACTCTAAAACTACTCTCACTTTCTTTTCTGAATCAACTTACTTTCAACAGGCAGCCACATGGTATGAATAGAATCCTAACTATGTGACACAGGCACCACAATTTCCATCAAGGGAATTCCCAGGAAAATCTCTGAAGGTGAGCTAGCTAGGGGAGTGGTAGTAACCCACTCTCAAGCACATAGACTAATGTCAAAGCTTTCCCCATTGTCAGTCAATGATCAGAAAGAATTTACGGAGGCTGATTTTGTGTAGAGACTCAAAATGGATTTAAGGTTCCCATTGTAAACTGTAATCGTCCAGAAGCCCCTTATTCAGAATTGAAGCTCTAATATAATAATTAAAAAGGAAAACAGATGACTAATTCATGCATTTTAATTGTGGTACTGGTAAAAATATTGAATGTATTAGACTACTAGGAAAATGAACAAACCAGTTTTAGAAGAAATATAATAGAAAAGTTTCCTGGAAGCAAAGATTTATGACTTTAGCCTGACTGCTTTGGACGTATCATCAGGGAAAACCAGTGGCTAGAAAGTGTAATTATCTCTGGTAAAGTAGAGGGTCAAGGAAAATGAAGGAAATCCTCAAGAAGGCGGATTGCCAAAATAGGCCCAACAGTGGACTCAAACACATCAGAGAACTTGAAGATGGCACAGGACTGGGCAATGTTTATGAATGTGCATCAGATGATCACAAGTCAGAGCTAACTCAAAGGCAACTGACAGCCACAATAGCTGTTCCCATCTTGGCTCACTCTCCCTCCCTTGTGATACTGAGTCTCCCTTCCAAGGAAGGGCACAGTGATAGGCAGGAGCCTTTCTACATAGCCAAAGCAAACGCTTAGCTGCGTTTGAAGCTCGTGGCGCTTTAAAGTGAATCATTCTGTTGGCACTCTAAACTCCACTAACAATGACCACTGAGACCTGGGAGCCCACGTTCTGCTTGTGGCATTATTTATTGAGTGACTGATAATTTGTTTGGAAGCCAAACCTTATTCCCCAAGAAACAAATAGGCCAAAGGGCAAGCCCCATTAAGAGATGATTAGTTGTGAGAGGCTTTTGGCCTCATTAAATATTGACTTGGCTCCTAGACCTCCTCATCACACCCATGCCCCACTGTGTTGCTTTAGCAGTTTTTCCTGATCTAGTCCTTAAAAATTCATGAAAGCTGTAAACTTTCAGGAAGGATTGCACTTTATTTACTTATTTATTATGTGTTGCATCTGTAATGTGAGGTTAACAAAAGTGAGGAAAACAATTTACACAAAACCTTCCCTTTGGAAAACCTGGAACTATTGTGGTTAGACTGTGGGCAGCTTGATGACCACATTTAGGAAGATCAGAATTCTTCCATTATAAGAAGGATGGATGTGTGGGTAGCATGTGGTTACTGGACCAGGGGAATACTTCATAGGAAGAACACACTGCTGAATGAGCACAGCTCTGGTTGAGCCAGAAGAGGTGCTGGTATCATCCTGATCATCTCTCATTCAGACTGGGAATTAATTATTATTAAGCCATAGCCTACAAGTCATTGGTATTCTAATGATGGAATTTTTGCCTTACACGGGAGAGACTTGGATTGGATTCAAAACGAATATATCTCATGGAGACTTGTGTATTGCCAGGGCCTATGATAAGTTTCAAAGGGGCTTCCAGACTAAGATGGACTAGGAAGAAAAGCCTAGTAAAATAAAGGATCTACTTCTGAAAATCTGCCAACTACATAGTGCAGGACTATGTAGTATTTCAACAACACCATGAACCAGCTCTTATTTACAGCACAAAACTTATTCATTGTCTTTTACCACTTACAACCAATCTGGTTACAGTTATCAAGATTATAAGAATAATTTTAACGTCAAGTATGTTTAGACCCATCAATGGGAGGGAATGCTGGATATTATTGTTAACAATAATTTTGAAGACCACTTTTTTTTTTCATGATTAAATCCCTATGCTGCCTGAATAAGGTGAACAGAAAGATCACAGAGGTCTCATCACTATCTCCATACCTTTGAATTCGAGGGGAGAAGATAAGGTTCTTTGAGGAAAAATTTCCATTGGAAACTCATTTTGCCTTCCTGTACTGTGAAATGGGAGAAAGACTGGGCTTTCTACGCTGGTGAACAACCACAGCCCACTGACGTGGGGGCAGTGAGTTGCGTTTAGCTTGGTATCGTGCAATGGGAGCCCTGGTGCTATAGTGGTTATAGTTGAGCCGGAATCTGCCGGTCTGTGATTTGAAGCCACCAGGTGCTCCCCAGGAGAAAGATGGGCTTTCTACTCTTGTAAAAGTGTTGCAGTGCCCAAAGCTCACAGAAGCAGTTCTACGCTGTCTTATAGGGTCACTATAAGTCCAAATGGACTCAATGGCAGTGAGTTTTAGTGAATACTATCAAATAACAATACCAGAAGTAGTGATGATAATCATATCTCATGCACTTTTTTTACTTTTTCTAACATTTTTATATCTCTTCATTGTAATAAGAACATCCACTTCAAAGAATGGTTGTGAAGATTAAGTGAACTGGCAATCATAAAATCTTAGAATCCAGACTAAAAAATCTTGTGTCATTGTGTAATACCATTCACATGGCATCTTTGAAAAAGCAAAACTATGGGAAAGCTATGGTACCCAGGAGTCGAGAATGAAAGGTCAGTTTTGCACAAAGCAGCATGGGTGAAACTTTAGGATGATGTTCTACATCATCATTTTCATGAACAATAACTGTGTTTGTTGGTTACAGCTCAGAACTGTACTCTAACAAGTGTGAATTTTATGATAGGATATTGTTTATTCATCAATCCACTTTAAAACAAATCAATAAAATGCTTAAAACTATACTTCACATATAGGAAATGTGTGAAAAACACATAAGAAATGTGTGAAAAATGTGTGTAAAGATATTGTTACTGCTCTAAGCATTTGATACATACACAATCTGGGTAGGGAGTTGTCTTGTCCCGATTTAAGAGATGAGCTGTCTCCAGTCTCAGACCATACTGGACTGGAAGTGGTAGACTGCTCCAGGCCCCAGTCCTCCAAACGCTTGTCACTCCTTTCATTTTATGTCAAGTGTAACATGGAATCAGAGTCAGGGACAGGAGAGATTCTTTTGGCTTGTGCTCCTTCTTGTAAGTCCAATGTACCTCAACGGAACAAAAGCAGCTCTGAATGTGAAAAGGTGAGAAATTCTGGTCTAGAATCCAAATGTGTGGGCCTTGGTCTGAGTCTCCATGCTACCATATGCAGATCTGGCTCCAACATTCCCTTCTGTCTCCTAGTTACTTTGGATGACTTCAAGTAACTATGGTATTACTAGGGGCCATTGAATTGGTTCCAACTCACTGTAACTCTGGGTGCAAGAGAGATATGTGCCATCCTCACAATCATTGCCATGTTTGAGCTCATTGTTGCAACAACTGTGTCAATAATCCATGTCCTTGAAGGTCTTCCTCTTTTTAGACTACCCTCTACATTATCAACCATGGTGTCCTTTTCAAAGGGCAAATCTTCCTGATAACATGTCCAAAGAATATGAGATGAAATCTTTTCACCCGTACTTCTAAGGAACACTCTAATGATCCTTCTTCCAAGACAGACTTGTTGCTTCTTCTGGCAGGCCATCATTTATTCAATATTCTTCACCAACACTAATGCAAAGGCATAATTTTTTCTTCAGTCTTACTTATTCATTGGACATACTTGGCAAAGATATGAGGTGTATAAAATACTATGGCATGGGTTAGGCACACCTTAAGCCTCAACATGACTAATTCTAGAGCAGCAGTTTTCAACCTGTGGATCGGTCACCCTTTGGAGGTCACGTGATCCTTTCACAGGGGTCGCCTGATTCATAACAGTAGCAAAATTACAGTGAAGTAGCAACGAAAATAATTCTATGGTTGGGGGGTCACCACAACATGAAGAACTGTATTAAAGGGTCGTGACATTAGGAAGGTTGAGAACCACTGCTCTGGAGCTTAGCAGATGACTCAAAATCTGTTATTCCACAGCAGCACATCCTCCTCCCAGATTGTATATATTTATTCAGTGTAGATTTCAGTGCATTCTATATCTCCATTTCCCATGCTCACCCCAATTTCTCTGGGGGAAACTAAATGAACTAGAAGAGATCTTGGAAATCCCTTGTTTTGTATAGATAAAAGATGAGTGACTTCCTGGACTGCATGTTGTCTTAAATGAAATGCTTCCTGTTGTCCTGGAGCATAGGATTCTTGGCTTGTATGCACTTTATATAATGTAAAGGAGTAAAGAGCCGTCCCAGTCTTGGAGGTGGTTTCAGATCCACCTCATTTTACACGAGGCTCCAAGGAAGAGCGAATCTGACTTCTCTGAGTAAACTGCAAAATGCCAATCATACGCTGTTTGAGAACCCAATTGCATCTAGAAACAAAGACACTTCATTTTAAGAATAAGGCACAAATTAAACTCTAAGGTGACATGTTCTCCTTTCTCTGATTCTCCACCCTTCAGTAACTTCTCCCAGTATGAATGGGGTGCTTTCAGAGTGACTCAATGGAAGGTGAAGCCCTTGGGCAAGTACTAATACAACATGCTGCTTTGCCTTTCATTAGGTGCTCACATATATCATGTGGTAATGGGAACTTGCACATTCCAAAGGTATACTTTCCATCAAGCTGCCAGTTGTTTGGGGGTTTCTTTGCCTTTGTTTTTGTTTTGATTTGTTTTTTCTGAATTGGGTAAAGGCTTAAAGAGCAACAATTCATATACTTCTTATTTGAAGTCACTGATTCCAATCCCTACAATGTAACATCATGTGTCCCATCCCTCCTTATTGTACCTATTGCCAATCCTCTTCCTTTTCTAATTCTTCCTTCATTCTGAACTTTGTCTTTGGGAAAATGCTGTCCTTTGACTTCAGTGGTTAATGGTTCTCAGAGAGTGTATCCCCTAGTCTCCTTGTTCTTGCCATAGATCTATTTTTAAGATAACAATTGAGCTATAGGGGTGTGTCCAGACCTGAAAGGTGACTAAGAACCATAGTCTCTGGGACTCTACCAGTCTATTTGTCCAGTAAACCTTTGTTTAAGATATTTTTAAATGCATGTTTGTTTGTTTAATGATCTTGAGTTTTGTTCCACATTTTTCTCCACTCTATCTAAGATCTTTTAACATAATTCCTCTCAGAGTGGTTGGTAGTGGCATCCAGGCATCATCTAATTCTTCTATTCTCAGGGTTGTGAAGTCCAATGTGCAATTAATTCATTAATTCTCTGGACTAACTGTTTTGATGTGCCTTTAATTTTCCTTACTCTTCATTACGTCAGAGTGGGGGAGACCAATAGTTGCCCCTAAGATGGCCCCTCAAAAGCCTTTAAGACCACAGACACTGCTCACTAAAGTAGCATGTAGAACATTGTCTTCGGGGGATACATTATGCCATTGTTACTTTACTGCCTGTGAAACTCTAATTCTTCATCCACAGGCCCAGGAACTCATTCCCTCAACATATTTGGCTATGGCTAAGGAGAACTGTACCTTGTATGCTCTACTATATGCCTGGGTATATTGTCAGCATATGTAAATATGAGGTGGCTTCAACAAGTTTGTGAAAGAAAAATGGAACAAAAGGATAATGGAATTTTTCCAGGAACTTTTTGCCTCTGCATATGCAAAAATATCTCCAGCCAAACCTATACATATTCATGTGTACAGTTCCAATCTGCTTCCCAATCCTGTTCAGCTTGGATGTCTATGCAACCACCATAGATTATCATTATTACTGTTCTTGTATGTAGTGTACATAATAGTCTATATTTATCTCTTTTACCTCTAACTTTTCTATGTTGTCTTTGCCTTGATTATTTTGTGCTAACTTTCCAATATTGTATATTGCCATTCTTTTCACTGAAGTTAATATGTGTCTAACACCTAGTTAGTAATTTGGAATAAAAGAAACTCCAGTTAGTATTTCTACTTATAATCTTTTAGGTCTCTATGAGTCAGAATCATCTTGATGGACACTGAGTTAGTGGGATTGCTGGATCATATGTTATTTTGATTTCCAACTTTAAAGGAAACACCTTGCTGCTTTCTACAGTGGTTAAACTACCTTCCATTCCTACCAGATGTGTATGAGGGTTACAGTCTCTCCATACCCTCACCAACATTTTTTTTCCCTTTCTTTACTATTAATGGTAGGGTGAGGTGACAACTCGTGGTTATTTTATTTACCTCTCACTAATGGCAAATGATTTAATCACCACAAACATTTCTTCATATGCCTATTGGCCATCTGAATTTTTTCTTTAGTTAAGTGTCTATTCATGTCCTCAGCCTATTTTTAATTAGGTGATTGTCAGGTTTTAATGTTCACTCTCACCGACCTGTTCATAGTCTCCGGAGTATTCTGGCTTCTTAACCCAAGAGGCCATCTGATTCCTTAGCATTTGAGACCAAAGCATGGGAGGGTGACAGGGTGCTGAGAAAACAAACAAGATAGTCGAAATGATATCTATTTTGTCCCACGGTCTATGTTAAGATGATCATGTTATTTTGATCTAGTACTTGAAATAGCTGAGAGCAGCTGACAGTCCTGCCTGATTTTAGAAGAGGAAAAGGCAGTGATTTTCCACAGGTTAGGAGGAAAAGCTGCTGTCTATTAGGAACCACATTCTCTATATGAGCTGTAATTGCTGTTATTACTGTGACTCTGGGTGCATTAAGTCCAGTAAGTGGGGGATCAGGTTTCTGGGTAGTATCACATCCCCAGCCCACCATTAACCTTAGCTTGTTAGTTAACACTGGAGACCCTGCTGGAATCTACATCCTACCATTAACCTGAGCTTAGGTTTTAATACACTAGAGTCAGTTAAAAATGAATAAGGTCCTGTTTACTCTCAGCTGCACAAGTCCATTCTGATACAGAAACACATGCCTATGTCAATGTGAGTGTGACAATAATGAGGAAGCCTCTTTCTCCAGGGAGCTCTAAATGCTAACTACCATCATTATGGTCCTTTTCCACTGTCCCTATAGTAGTATAATGTATGATTGTGACCTTGATAGCAAAGGTCCTTGTGATTTCTTACTGTGATGGCAAATGTTAAGAAAGAGTACTCCTGTGATGAAACTAACTCGCAATGACGGAGCATGCACTATATATGGCATGCTTTGTGCTGCAAACATTTCCTAGTCTTAAAGAGCTTATTGTTCATACCTATTATAGACATACTTGCAGACAAAATATACTTTTAAAATACATACATATCACAAGAGATAACTGTTTTGGAATCCTGAACCTACAGCTCAGTTTTTGACCAGTAGCTTTTTGTCCTGCTGGGATTAGTGGCAGTTCAGTGTTATAGAAAACAAGGTCTCTCAGTTAGATGGCTGCTTGTTTATCTTCAAGCCTATAGAACACCATCAGCTTTCTTCACCTATTTGCTTATGCACCTGCTTTGTCTTCAGCGATCGTGTCAGGATAGGCTGGTTTGCTTCTTCCTTGTGGGCTTTGTTGTTTCTCAGCTATATGGCTGCCTGTTTATCATCAGGCCTTTAAGATCCCAGACTTTATATTATTTGATAGATGGGCATCATCAGCTTTCTTCACCACATCTGCCCATGCACCGCTTTGTCTTCAGCAACTGTGTTAGGGCAGGCTGGTGTGCTTCTTCCATGTGGGTTTTGTTGTTTCTCAGCTAGGTGGCCACTTGTTTATCTTCAGGCCTTTAAGATTCCAGATGCTATATCTTTTGGTAGCTGGGCACCATCAGCTTTCTTCACCACATTTGCTTGTGCACCCATTGTCTTCAGCGATCGTGCCGGGAGGTGAGCATCTCAGACTGCCGAATTGTTATAACAAAGTGTTCTTGTGTTGAGGGAGTACTTGAGTAGGGGCCCCCTGTCCATCTGTTTCCTTAATACTAAACCTATAAATATATGTACATAGACATATTTCCCCCTTGTATATAAATATATTTACATCTGTATATGCCTGTATTTAGATCTCTATAAATGCCCTTTGCCTCCTAGTTCTTTCCTCTATTCATTTGTACTTTCCTCTTGGCCCACTATCATGTTCAACTTTCATTTGGGTTTCAGGAATTCCTCTCGGTTACATTGTCCTTGATCCAGCCCTGCCAGACCTCCTACACTCTCCTGGGCAAGTGATTTTGCATTCTTGATGTTCCCTTGTCCCTAGGTTTGTTTACACCCACTTCCTTTCCCCTGCCCTCCCCTCTCCCATGTCCTCCCGGAACTGTCATCCCGTTGTTCTCCCTTCTGGCTTGTTTAACCAGCCTATCCCTTCCAGGTAGACATGCAGCAACAATATGCACCATCACAAGACCAAGTACAATGAAGAAACAATAGAGAACAAAACAATAGCTACAACAATATAAAACCCTATAAATAGTTCAAGGTCTATTTGTTGTCCTTTATGAGTGCTTTCCAGTCAAGTCTGATGTAGTGCCATGCCCTGACCCCACATCTCTCCCTGGCACTCCCTGGGGACTTCATTGCTCTGCTCCCCCTGCTGCTCAGCTGCATGCCCCCAATGGTTGGCTTTGGTATCTTGGGCTCAGGGCAGGCACAATTCCCACCATGTGTCTCTAGTGTTGTTCCCCATGGTGCTATGGGTCAGTGAGGAATGCTGTGTCCCGTGGCGGGGCCGGCCCTGTGGTCGTCTCTGTGCATTCCCCACCCATTGTCCTGAGGTTCTAATTCCTCTCCCAAGAAAGAGTTGGCCCCAATGCCCAAACAGGCTACAATGGCTGAGGATGCTATCATGGTCAGCGTTTTAAATCAAATTGGTTTCCCCTAACTTAAATATTTGGGTCCTGGTGGCACTGTCCAGCAAACGTTGGACCACTAGCTCAAAGATTCAAATCCACCAGTTGCTCTATAAGAAAGAGATGAGACTATCTGTTGAATCAATTAAATGGTAGTGGGTTTCAAAGGAAATGTTGAAGACTTAAACCCTGGTTCCCATGAGTTTGACCTTGTTTGAAAATAGAACATTTGAAGATATTATTAGCTAAATTAATATGAACTCAATCTGGAATAGGGTGCTTCCTAATCCATGTAAGCCTTATCTTTATAACAGAGAAGAGATACAGAGAGGCACAAATGGTCATGTGAAGGCAGAAATAGGATGCAACTTCAAGCCAAAGAATGTCTGGGGCTATCAGAAGCTGAGAGAGAAAGGATCTTCCCCTAGAACCATTAGCAAAACATGGTCTTTTCAACATTGTAATTTGGACTTTTATCCTCCAGAACTGAGACAATGTTGTTTAAAATCAGCCGAATTGTGGTATTTATGTTATGGCTGCCTTAGAAAATTAACAAAATCAGATTGTGTTTAGCTTTATAGCTAACATGTAAAATCTACACCAGTTCAGTTGTTATTGAGTTGATTTAAAATCATGACAATTCTGCATACGTCTGAGTATAACCATGTTCCAT
This sequence comes from Echinops telfairi, assembly GCF_000313985.2. Lineage (NCBI taxonomy): Eukaryota > Metazoa > Chordata > Mammalia > Afrosoricida > Tenrecidae > Echinops > Echinops telfairi. Next base: position 2,525,549 of record NW_022111329.1, on the reverse strand, counting down.
AGAGTTTTCAATGGCCATTCCTTTGGAAGTAGGTTACAATGCTTTTCTTCCAAGGTAACACTGAGCGGACTTAAACCACCAATATTTTGGTTAGCAGCCAAGTGTGTTAGCATAAGGACCACCCATTGCCTACCATGTGTCAGGCACAACCAGGAACCAGATATATGTGTGTGTGTGTGTGTGTGTGTGTGTAATTTTAATTAGCCCCATTAAATCACAAGCCAATGTATAGTGAACAGGACATATTAGTTAGGGGTCACCATCAGCTACACAGGGTTTTATTTCTCTCATGTATTAGAAATCCTGAAGTGTTCCTTCACGTGTTGCTGATACTCCATGAAGTCCTTTCCAAGATCTCTATCAAAAGATAACTCATCCGTCCTTGGCTTTCTACTTCCATTTTTATCTCCTCAGTACAAATCATCTCCATCTCTACATTGGGCTCCTTCAATTTAGGAAGCTAGCTTGGCCTTTTAGAATCTTTTGTTCCTATTCATTCAAAGCAATGATCTCAAAATATTAATTGGATGATATAAAATTCATTTTTCTGCTACAAATTCTTCAGTGGTTTCAGAAACCTTCTAACGTGACTGTACAAAGCCTAAATAATGACCATATGGGCTCCGATCCATCTCCTCTCTGGGTTTCCTTTATGACTTTCTTTTCTTTTCCTTGCGGTGCCCCCAGTCATTTTCATTTTGGATGTTTCTTAGAAGACCTTATATACTTCTTTCTTGCCTCAGGTCTTTCAAATGTGCTGCCATCTGTTTTATCTAGTTAAATTCTAATTGTCCATCAGGACTTTAGTTCAATACCTCTTCTCAGACATCAAAATCAGGTTCTCCTCCTGACAGCACTGGCAAGGGTCTCCTCATAATACCAATCACAACCATGATGCCTTATTTCATTTTGTGCCTATATTCTTGGTCCTTGGGAAGGGCAAAGATTCCTGGTGGTGTAGAAATTATGCATTGGACTGTGATCCACATGGACAGCAGTTCAAAACCACTACCAGCTTCTCAAGAGAAAGACTGGGCTTTCTGCTCCCATTAAAGGATCACAGTCTCAGAAACTCACTATGTGGGTCAGTAGGAGTCAGCACTGAATCCATGACAGTGAGTTTGGGTTGGTTTAAGGGGAAGGACAAAAAGTTGGTATTCCAACCAACCCAACGGTGCCATGAAAGAAAAGCCTTTGAATATGTGGTCAAAGAAACCCTTAAGTAGCACCGTCCTACTCTGACAATGAGTCAGAATTGACTAGCCAGTAATGATTTTCTTTCATTTGTTCACATATTTACTTTCTACCTCTGTTACAAGACAACAAAATTCATAAAGAAATGTACTAACCAATAAATATTGAGTGCTCAACCGGTATTTTGTTATTGAATAGATTGCTTTGAACTGCCTCAAGGAGATTCTTCATAAGGTGTGCCTAACCCAAGCCATGGTGTTTTCCATCATCTCCTATGTATGTGAAAGTTGAACATTGAATAATATGATTGAAGAAGAATAGATGTATTTTTTGAGTTTGGGTTCTAGAGAAGAATGTTGGAAGCATGATGGACTACTAAAAGGGCAAACAAATCTACTTTGGAAGAAGTACAGGCAGAGTGTTCCTTAAATGCAAGAATGGCAAGAGTGTGTCTTACATACTTTGGATATATTATCAGGAGAGATATGCTTGGTAAAGTGGAGGGACACTGAGGAAAAGGAAGAGTCTCAAGGAGATGGATTGAGGCAGTGACTGCAATAATGGGCTCAGGCATGGGGGTGGTTGTGTGGCGAGAGCAGGACTGTGAGGTGTTTCATTTTGTTGTACGTATGGTCTCTATGGGTTGGAACAGACTCGATGGAACCTAACACCAACAAGGAGGCTCTAAAAAGCAGAAGGTGCATGATCTTTCTGTAAATAGAAATATGGTAGGAAAATAAAAATGGAAGAGAGCAAGGAGCTAAAATTCAAAAAGGCAGCTTCATGAAATCTCAATATGGAACTATCAGCACAGCCACCTTGAAGGCAGAGGGATATAACAGGGGAGAAAGAAAACAAAACTGACAGTAGCTGATTTGCTAGAGTGAGTGACACCTGTGTCTAGTTTAAACTGACAATAAAGAATGAAAACAGACACATGTTATATACAGGGTAATCAACATATGGATTAAGTTACCAACAAAAGCTGCCAAAGTCTATGATTAATTACCTGGAGTGACACCTCAATGTCTTTGTTGTTAGGTACCTTCAAGTTGGTTATGACCCATAAGAGACCCTCTTTACAATGAACTCTTGGGTTCTGACACATTCCAGTAAATGATGGTATGTTTAAGGCCATTGTTAATAGCCACTTTGTCACCCATCCATCGAGTTGAGAGTCTTCTTTTTCGCTCACCCTCTGCTTTCCAATGCACGGTGTCTTCTCTAGAAAATAATGACCTATCCAAAGACATCCTTGCTTCTGAAGAGCATTTTGACCATATTTCTTCCGAAACAAGTTTGTTCTTCTGATATAGTCAATATTCTTCTTCACCTAAACCAAAATTCAGAGATACTGGTTTCCGTTTTGCCTTAGTCATTGTCCAGCTTTCCAGTACATATGGAGTGACTGAAAATGGCATGGGTTAGGGGGGGGCCTTAGTTGTCAAAGTAATATTTTTTCTGAGCATATTCTCCCTTTTGGTTGTCTAACCTTGAGTCTTTGCACATTTTATTATATTCTTTTCCTTTGTCTTCTTGATTCACCTTTGAAATCTTCTGTTTAACTTTTTTACTTCACCATTTCTCTCATTGATTTTAGCTGTTCTACGTTGAAGAGCAAGTCTCAGAGTCTTCTGACATCTGTTTGGTGTACTTCCTGTCTTCTTAATGATTTCTTTCTTTCTTTTCCCTATCTTCCTGTCCTATGTCCTCGATTTCATCCTACAACTTGCATGCCCTTCAGTCATTAGCGTTCAAGTAGAATATACTCTAGGTCATACTTTGGCTTTGATGGAACTGATTTCATTTTCTTCACCTTTGATTTGAACTTTTATATTAACAACCAATGGTCTGTTCCACAGTTAGCTTTTGGTCTTTTTCCAATTAATGATATTGAGTTGCTCCAATATCTATTTCCACAGGTGTATTGATTTTACTCCTTTGTATTTTATCTAGTGAGATCCAAGTGTACAGATGCCATTTATACCATTAAGCAAAAAGTTATTTTCAATGATTATGTCATTAAAATAACCCATTACCATTGAGTTGATTTTGATTCATAGCTATTAGGCTAGCAACATCCTGTCATGGGATCTACAATGTCATTCATATCACCATATTTTCCAACTATTTACATTCTTCTTTGTTTCTAATTTTCAAATTCTAGTAATCAGTAATTATTAGTGCATTTTGATTAGATGTTTGGTCAATTTTAGACTGCAAAAATTGGCAAAATGTTTGACTCCTTCATCTCTGGCATTAGGGGTTGTTGAGTAAATTTGAATTATGGTCATATTAATTAGCCCACCTTGTAGGAGTATGGATATTATTTTATTACTGACAGTGCTATATTTCAGCATAGATCTTGAAATGTTCTTTTTGAGGATAAATGCACTGTCATTCCTCTTCAATTGGTCATTCTGGCATAGTAGACAGTAAGATTGCTGAATTCAAAATGGGCAACACTAGTCCATCTCAGCTCATAAATCTCTTGGATATCTTTCTTTAGTTTTCAACTTTTGAGATAACTTCCAATTTTCCTAGATTCAGGCTTCATATATTTCAAATTCTAGTTAATAATGGATATTTATAGTTTTTCTTTTCATTTATAGTTGTGCCACATCAGTAAATGAAGGTCCTAAATATTTTATTTTATTTACATTATTATATGCCACTGCAATTTTGAGGAGGCAGCTCTTCTTCAGTTGTATTTTGGATGGGCCTCATGCTCCAGTATGGTATCCAGCAATGTTCTGGGTTGTGGGTTGTAGTCTGGATATTCAAACGGATATTCCATATAGTTTTCACTGGCCAGTTTTCTTTAGAATTAGACCACCTGGGCCTTCTTTCTAGTCTGTCTTTGTTGGGAACTCTGCTGAACCTGCCCACCACGGATGCTGTTGCAAGTATTTGAAACACTGCTGGCATGGTTTTGGGCATCACAGCAACACACAAGTCACCAGAGTAGGATAAATTGACAGATAGGTGGTAGATAGCAGGGCCTTGATAAATATGTGTCAAATGAATGAAGATATAAATGAACTACTACTAGTAATAAAGTGCCATGATATTATAGCTTAATCTTTTATTATCCAAAAAGATCATTTCTGGATTTCAAATTAAAGATACACTTTTGGAATACAAATATGTTGTTAGGGGAAAAAATAGAAAGGGGTACAAGGCTAAGCAGAAAGGAGTGAGATCAAGGAAAAAAATGAGATTAAGTATGTGAAACTCCTCCCCTTACACAAAGTCAATCCAGACTTGATTACCAGATGCATACCACGTAACAGGCTCCCCAATCCCTTTCCCCTCTGTGTGTGCTTCCCGCACTTTAAACCCAGCAGCTTGCTCCATGAAGTCAGTCCCTAACAATGCACTGCATCTCCTTAAATGCATAGAAGGCAGCTTTTCTTGTTGTAAACCGCTCGGGATGAGCTGCAAGACTTTATTAAACCCTAAAGGAAAACCATAGAGAACTTAATACTGAGAACACACAGGAATAATCAAGGTCCAAATCCAAGCCTACTGATTACTTTCTGGGAGGTTGAACTTACCCATAAGTACAGTGTCCAAGCTATGTCAGTCTTAAATCAAAACACTACCCAGAACCACACGCTGCCTAGCCCAGACTGACATTGAGGAAGTTGTTTTAAAATAACCTTACCTTACCATGAGAAACTCTTCCCTTGGTATTTTAAGAGTTTTGTGGCCAAGAGCTCAAAGTTAAGAGTTCTCACTCTGCACTCTCACAGCCATAAGGATGACTCAGTGAATCACTTCAGCTTCCGAGTAAGACCCTACTCCCTGAATTACTCCCTGGGCCCACAGGGGCCAGAATTCCTCTTGCCCAGCAGTGTAACCAAACTTGTTACACTAAAACATTCAAATAGTCAAAATACACATAAGTACATAAGTCAGAGGTAGTTCACTGGTGGAATTCTCACCTCCCATATTGGAGACCTCAGTTAGATTCCTGGACAGAGAACCTTATGTGCAGAAATCATCCATCACACCATGAAGCTTGCATAGGTGTTATGATGCTGAAGCAAGTGTCAACAGAACTTTCAGACTAAGATGAACTAGGAAGAGAAACCTGGAAATCTACTTCCAAAAACCAGCCAATGAAAACTCTATAGATCTAATGGACCAACCCACAAACTTATCATGAGGATTGTGCAGGACCAGAAAGCACTTAATTTTGTTGTGCACGGGGTCTCTGTGAGTTGGGAGTGAAGTCAATGACACCCAAAAGCAACAAGAACATATACTCCCACAGTTCATTCTTTAATCCTTTATCTCATCTGTATTTGGGAAAACTTTCAGATGATGGGAGTGTTATTTATTTATTTTTTTAGGAATTTGTGAAAGGCTTTATTTATTTGTAAAACACAATAATGATCATTCCATTGAAGTGGATGCAGTGATTATCCTTTGAGGAGGAAATTAAGTTAAGCACAAGGCAAACCCAAAGTAATCTCTGCAAAGTAAACCACCAGAGAGACATAGCGACATAGCATCAAGAAGCTCCACATCTCCCGCCTCTGATGTTCAGACCAGATGCCAACCATTAGCTTTCACGGGTCAGCCTTCTAATGATCATTGCTAATGAAAACTCATCCAATCAGAACTGCCCTCATTCAGAGAGTTAATCTCTCTGGGTCTTCAGCTATTATGACCAGGCTTGCTTTGCATTTATATAGCCCACATCCCCTTTGGGAAGCCTGGGCTTTGTACAGTCCTGGGTGAAAGCTTTATTTAGCTAGAGTGAAGCAGGATAGGTATGTCCTAAACCCTATTTCCATGCGATGCAGCAGCTTTATCGGGAGAATGGCTGCTCATGCCCATCACCACTGGTCTTTCAGGTTGTCATACTCTGTGGCTTGCATGTTATTGTGGTGCTAGAAGCTATGCCATTAGTATTTCAAGTCCCAGCAAGGTCACCTATGCTGGACAGGTTTCAGCAGAGCTTCCACACTAAAAGAAAGATTGGGTGGTCTACTTACGAAAATTAGCCAGTTGTGCCCTTATGGATCACAACAGAACATGGTCTGACCCATTCACTCTACACACCATCTTGGTGGACTAGTTGACAGAAGAAGGCATCTTGTTCTATGATATAGAGGGCTAGCTAGCAAGGGTGAGGAAGACCCAAGGTGAGATAATTGTCCCTTGAACATGCCAGTGATTGTGAGGAATAACATAGGGCTGGGAAAAACTGTGTCCTACTGTTGTACATAAAGTTGTCATGAGTCAGAGTTGACTTATCTATCTACCTACCATCACCAAGGTAACTCGAGAAAGGGTGAGGATGAATTGTAGTAATTTTTGTGTTGAATACATTCAGCTTGTTAACATATATGGTTGTTAGGCTGCTTATTAATTATCTATAACTATTATTATTTATACATACTTCGGTGAGGTATCTGTAAGGTCCCTTTCTCTATATACCTTTGGTACACATATACTAAGATACTCAGTGGGGATATTTCCTGGTGTCTCCTGAATTGAAAACTGGGCTCTTAACTGAGGCAAAAGGAGCTTTAGGCCTCCATATTCTTGAAAAGGCCTTTATATAAGTCAGGGCTCAGCACTGACTGTGGCAGCTGGCCAAGACTCCTGTCCCAGATTCCTGCAACAACTATTTACTACTCATATCCCCCCCTCCTTTCTCAGTCTATCTTGATAGAGAACTGGAAAAAGAGTAATCAAGAGTAATGGACCACTTGTCTTTTGATGTAGGTTATTGAAGAGAGGTTCATTCCCTTCCTCTGCTCTTCTGTTCTCACTCTACCCCCAATCTGAACCCAATTAAAAGGTTGTAAGAGATTCCTCGTGGAAACTGGAGGTACTACAGAGCACCAAGTGAATTTGAAGTTCTGTAGAGGCAGCTATCATGCATATATTTCAAAGGAAAGGGGAACTGGATGAAAAAAGATGGCAGCGCTAAGAGGGTACAGGTAGGAGAGCCTATCTGCTCCTCCTTGGGAGGGCAAAGCTGATTGAATAAGTTGATACTGAAAAGAATCTAGTTCTCAACCTTTGCATCTACTGATGGGTGACACTTCACCCTGAGAAGTATTCTCATAGAAATAGCAACAAGTAAGGATTACAGCCTGGAAGTATAGAAATGCTTACAAGTCCCATATAATTCCTTCCCCTCACAGCCCCTAACCTTTCAGGAAGTAGTCATAATGGTGGAGTCCAGGCTGTTAAGACGCTGAAAGGGAAAGCTCTGACGCTAATTCCTGAGAAACTAGATTCAATTGGTTTCTATTAGTGATGGCTAACTGAAAGTCTTGAAATCTAAGATGTATTATTTTTAGTAGTAGGAGACTGGCCTGCAAGGTTTTCTAATGAGAACAGAAGGCATGCAGTGGCTGAGGCTCTGTTCCTCAAGGTCTTCTCTTGGAATATAAGGCAGTTTCTAACTTGTTATTATGCTCTATCAAATAGGTTCTTACTTACAGTGATTCTATGTACAATATAATGAAACACTGCATGGTCTTACATCTTCCTCACAATTGTTGCTGTGTTTGAGTTCATTGTTTCCACTAGTGGTCATTCCATCTTGTTGGGAATCTTCCTCTCTTTTGCTGACCCTCTACTTTATCAGGGATGATGTCCATTTCCAGGAACTGGTACACTTCGGATAATATGCCCAATTATGTAAAATGTAGGCCACAAGTTCAGAAGTTTGAAACCAACACTGCTTTGCAGGAGAAAGATGAGGCTTTTCATTCTCATAAAGAGCTACAGTCTCAGAAAACCCCAGGGACAGTATTACTCTATTCTATAGGGTTGCTTTAGTTGGCATCAACTTGATAGTGGTGAGGTTGATGTTTGAGGCTCACCATTTTAGCTTTTAAGGAGCCTCCTGGGTGTACTTCTTCTAAGACAGATTGAATCACTCTTCTGGTAGTCCGTGGTATATTCAATATTCTAACTTATATAATGTAAAAATTCAGGAAAGGAGAGCGGCACCCCGACCCTGTGCTCACTGTGTAACTGTAGTTAGGCACTAGACTGTGAGGCTCTTTTATGGTGACAGAGAATGTGACCAAAGGAATCAATTGAGAAATCACAGTGGTGATGGCTGGCATGAAGCCCATCCACAGGAATAAGGGTGGTGTTACTAGAAGCAAACTCTCCACAGGCAACAGGAAGCTCAGAAGTCTCAGAAATAGGTATGAATGGGTCCTTGGGAAAGGCATCAAAAGAATTTGGGGTAGAACTATTCCCATCAAGATGAAATTAAATTTTACCAGGGAACACACACACAATTTCCTCCCACACATAATTTGTAATTGTCTTTTTATAGTTTTAATTTTAAGAACTTGAAAGCTAGACTTGCTGAAGAAGATTGCAAAGATTTGGGAATATCAATATTGCGACTGTGTAGTTCTAAAACAAATTAGGTTTGGGGACCATTGAAGGGTATTGGTGAAAACTCTGTAAACCACCAGCAGCCCCTCAGGAGAAAGAACTGGGCTTTTTACTCCCATAAACAGTTACAGTCTCAGAAAACCACAGGGGGTCCCGATGAGTCAGCATTGACTCAATGGCAGTGAGTTTGGTTATTGGTTTTTTAAATCTATTTCTGCCTTAATGGTCCCAAATATTGGTAGCAGAGTAGTTAAAGGTACTAGAATATAATTTGTCATAACAATTCTCCTTTTAATATTTTAGATTCTGGACACACAGTGCAAAAAAAGGGAGAAGGTAGTTTATTGTGCCAACCTGGCCGATAAACACATGTGGGGTTAATTGAAAGGCGGAAGGATAAATGGCTCAGTGAGCCTTGCCTTTCTAGTTCTCAGGTTTCTTGCCTTGAGATGGTCACAGAAGGGTGCAGCTGCCTTAGCAGTTCCCTGATTCAGCTTGCAAGGCTCACTTCCTACAAGATATCCCTAAGGAGAAGTCACATGGACCTACCCTGATGCATCCCTGGGTGCTGGAACACCCATGTGGAGACCCCTGCCAGTGCTGAGATGCTTAGACATTCACTGACTCGGCTTTCCTCCTGCAGTCGGTATCATTGTGTCAGTTTTGTGAGGAGGAGGAGGACTTTGTGGATTGGTGTTGGACATATTGGTTAAGGGGTTAATTTTGGACTTGTGGGCTTGGGCAGCACTGGATTGGGATGTTTTCTTGATGTGCACTTAATCTTTATATAAAACTCTCTCTTATACACGAGTTGCTGTGGATTTGTTTCTCTAAAGTACCTAGACTAACACATTTTAGACTAACACACAAAGGGAACGACTTTTATAACTTATTGATGAGAAGGATTCCCATCAAGAACAGTGAGAGTCATATGGTTACTATGACAAGTTTGGATCAATGTGAAAGAGAAGACTTCAACCTTTGGCTGCTGAAAGGGTACTCCATGGAAAAGGTGTAAAACAAGTGGCTTAAATATACTTCTCGGGTGACTGGATGTTAAAACTTCTTCCCTTATGAATAATAAATGAGTGGGTTCTGGAAATGAGCCAAGAAGAACTCTCATAAACACAAAATAGTGTGCAGAAGTTACACTAAGAACCATAAGACCAGAGGCAATGGGAAAGTATTCTCCTTGCTTAGAGAGTATAGGCTACACTGGGGATTGCAAAGAAGAGATAGACAACCTCGTTGCAAATGATGGTTAATCAGGGACACACTTTCTCACACTGGAACTTCACTGAAAGGATATCATCTGAGGCTGGTTTGCAGAATCATGTCATGAGTGATACTTTGTCATGTACAGATGAAATCCTTCTAGCAGCATATTCTTTTGTCTTTCCATAATGGATTCACCCGATGTAAAACTCTAGACAACTGAGTGGTGGCAGGTCGAAGAACTGCTCCAGAAAGTAGAACCTGGGGCCACAGCTTATCTGCTACTAGTTCACTGGGAAGTGCCATACTGAGGCAAGAGTGAGAACAATGGGGCAAAGGAGAAAGGAGAGGCAGTTAGAAAATGAGGTACTACTATTGGGTATCAGTGGAACTAACTGCTTTCTCACAGGCCTCTTTGCAAAGACTGTAGAAAATTTGGGGTCTCAGGAAAGTCTTTCTGAGAGTGGGGAAAAGAACATAATTTATTTACAGGCTCTTGACTCTTTTTGCTAGGCGATCCCATCACTGGCTATTGGCTGTGCTGTACTTCCAGGTTGGGTATCCATAGACATGAGAATAAGGAATAAGTCCACGGATACCACACCTTAGCATCAGTAGGGAAGTCCTAATCCAGGAAGAAAAGAATGCACAATAAGGGGAAACTTAAAAGTGTTAAGCAGCAAATTGGAGAGCCCAAATAGAGCTGGTCATTGCAACAGGGATTGGAACAAAATATAATGGCAATGACCTTAAAGGCTGGCACAGACAAGAAAATGCAGGCAGTGTAATAGAGCTATAAGACTATTTCTTCCTTCTGCTATAAGACTATCCCTCCATGGCTGGACTCACCTTCCTTCCTATATTTTAAACCAACCTTTGTTTTTAATGAGCCTCAATGTAACTCACCTCCTTTCCAAATTTTCTTATCAGAATAATTAGCCTTCATGCCAAGCTGACTTGGTGTCTTCTGCTGACCACCCCACCCACCTATTGCTATGAATTACTCTTCTTCTGCACCCGAATCAAGGTTGGACATTTTCTGTGTTGGCCATCAAGTAGTGCTGGCTCACAGCTCAACATTCACAGCCCCAGAGTTTCTCCAAGCAATTCCTGCCCTGGTACAGAAACCTGGTTGGTCTCCATTCTGGTTATCACTCTAGTAATCTAACTAATTATCCAGACTTCCAGAGATACCATGATCCAAGTAAGCTCTCAAAGTAAGCAGAGTGCGTGGGTCTCTAACTTGCAGAAATATTCCTGAATGCCAATTGCTGTATGGACAGGATGTTATAGGTATCCATGTCTAAGAATATTTACCTCTGCATCTATCTACTGTAAGGAACACTTAGCTTATTTTTAAGCCCCCATCTGGATTTAAAATTGTATCTTATCTCAGAAACCAAACTTTTTTCCCTAGACCAGTCTCCTACCACTCATTGGAACTGCCCACCATAGTGCCTGATCTAAAACTCAACACCTACCTGTCCTTTTGTTTTTTAATCTTTTTATTGGGGGCTCATACAGATCTTAGCACAATACATACATACATCCATTGTGTCAAGCACATGTGTATATTTGTTGCCATCATCATTTTCAAGGCATTTTCTTTCTCCTTGAGCCCTTGGCATCAGCTCCTCATTTTCCCCCTCCCTCCTCCACCTTCCCAGTCTAATGCCTACCCTGTTTGGCTGATATAGTCTCAACAGTTCCCACAAGAGAAAAGTAACAAACAAGAAGTTAATGTGGACTTTATCCTTAGAGGTTTTCTGTATAGTTCCTGTATAGAAAGCCCCAGACTGAGTAAAAGTGTATGGCTGAGTAGTCCCTGGCTAGAGAGATACAGGGCTGTAGATACTTGGATCAATGTAAATACTTGGAAAAACTCGGGTGACTCCGCACAAGGATAGAACTGAGCTCACTGACCCTAAAGCAGCTGCAGAGAAGAATGATGTCAATCATTAGGGATGTAGAAGATTCTGCTTTGCTTTACTGTAGAGCCAAACCTGCCGTGAGGTTTGGCTTATGATCTAAATAAGGGATGGACTTTGACCTGTTACTCTTTCTCTCCTTCTCTTTCTCTACCTACCTCTCTTCTCTATTCTGGCTTTCTTTTCATCTTGTCATTAATATAATACCATGATATAGGTGGCAGGTATGGTGTGTAAAAACTTACCCAAGGTTAGTGGCTTCCTGATTATAGACCTTAGCTACTTAATCATGATTTCCTAGCACCAGTCTGCCTGTGTCCTTTCCAAGCAACCACACCAAGTGTAGACTCTGTGGCCCTGGGGTTCTCTCTTGCTCTCCAGGTGTTGTTAGGAGACAGGCATAGCTACAACAAGCAGAAAATAGTATAATTTTGAATCTGCAATGTGAGCTTTAAATGACTTTCTGCTCAGGATCTGTGCTTTGCCCACTAGCCACAGTTGACACCTGGGACAGAATCAAGATAGTGCATGAAATGCCCTAAAGCTTTCTTTTATCAGCTTGGCCAAGGAAAATGAATAAAAAATGATGGCCATTGTGGCCAAAATTACAATGTTTTTCATTCAGCATGAATACATTTCAATATTCTTAATCAATCTAATGGGAAGGGGATTCAATCTTTAGAAACACTTTCTCCCAAGGTCAATATTTCCTATGTCTAATCTGCTCTATATATATCTTAACTAAATATATTCACTCTTCTGACATTTTTATAACCTGTGTACCGAAGTCTCATATGTTCATAATAATGTCCAAATTGAAAGAATATGAAGATCAATTCACGGTATAAAATGTACTCTTTGTTAAGTTGATTTTGAATATTTTATAACATTCCAGATTTGTGTCCAATCAGATATGTTCTTCTTAAGATCTGCCCCCCTTATTTTCCCAGGATTGCAAGGTTTTGAAAGGCTAGAAAGAGACTTATCTAAGGATCTCAAGTACTAGCGTGTTTCTTGTCCCATTTAAAGTTTAGAAAGTAAATGTGATCTTATGAATTAAATACTTTGAGAGTCTGGAATTGTTACCCCCATTTGGGTCTGACCTGAGTTTCTGCTTAGTGTCCAGAAGAAAGGTGGTACCATTTCAGTGTCAGAAACATAGCCAACACATGTTCTAGGCCATATGCCAGGTCTGTATGCCTTGATTTACTTGATTCTTGCAAGAACCGAGCAAGCTAGCCATTAAGATCTCTAGTTCTCAGAAAAAGAAATTGGCTCAGGGACTTGCCCAAGTGGATGGAAGGACCAGTTAAGTAGAATCCTGCCTCCTAGACCATAGTATACTTCAATGTGCAGAAATTACCATGATGCCTTGGAGTTAGTTGAGAACCTGTGTTCTCTTTACTAAGGCAAGTGGGATCCTATGGTGCCTTGGCTATCTAGTGCTGCTGTAATGGAAATAACTCAAGGGTGGGTTTAATGAACAGAAATGTATCTTTCTCACAGTTTAGAAGGCTAGAAGTCCAAACTCAGAGCACCAACTCTAGGGGAAGGCTCTCTCTTTCTTGCCTCAACTTCCTTAATCCCTGTGTTGCAAGGTAACTCCACTACCTCCAAGTGGCATCTATCTTTAGCCCTTTTGTGCTTGCTTCTCTGTATCTACTCTGCTCCATTTATATCTCAACAATAACTAGATGTATATATTGATATGGCCTCATTTTTTGCCCTCAGCAGTTATTTATTTATAGTTTATTTATTTTCCAACAGTTTTGTTGGCCTATAATTTACATATCATACAATTGAATAGTTCAATTGTTCAGTAATATCAAGGAGAATTGAACAATTACCACCACATCTATCTTAGAACATTCCATCTCCTCATGGCCGTAATGTCTTTAAAATGAGTTGTACAATCACTATAAGTTCTAGTGCTCCCTCCTGCCTCCTGCCTTCATATTTACTCCCAAATTCCCCCTTCTCTCCCTATCGCCCATTCTCCACCTGTACATTCTCTGTAACACTTTGTATCAATTATCATTATATATCCACTCCTCTTGTGCTTCACAGCTGGGAAACCCCACAGACAACAATGAAAAACAAATCATGCTAAGGTGGTAAGGATAAGATTCTATTAGTATAAAGACAAAAATACAAGTAATCTGTAAGTTGGAGAAGACCCTATCAACATTCAAAAAGCCAGGGAAGAAATTTCTGTCACGAACAACTAAGAGATACTTGACCCCGTACAAATTCAGGTCGTGTCTATAGGGAGGCCAACTGGCCAAGTATGGAGTTCGATCCAGCATAATCAAGATTACAATGGTCTCTGCTTAATAGTAGGGCTATTTGAGACTCTTACCTGTGGCTACGGCAGATGTACCAGTGGGCAGGTCTGACTAGATACTCTGCAGATGGGTTTTGGGCTCCCACTGTCCTCCATAGCCTTCTATAAATTGGGTCCTCTTAATTTTACCCCTGATACTTTTCTCTTCACCATATTTGGATTTTGTAATTGTCATCTGTGGATCACACAGGCTGGTGTGCTTCTTCTGTGTGGACTTAGTTGATTCCACACTTAGATGGCTACTTCTTGATAGCCATGCACCATCTACTTTCTTCACCACACTTTGCTTTAGTACCCTTATCTTCAGTGATTATTTCATGAAGGTGAGTATTGAGCAGGGTCATGATGTAAGAACTCATTGTTTTTAAGTTGAAGCTAGAATTTAGTGAGAGCCCAGAACTCACAATTTTTAAAACAATTTGCTATAACTTTAAAACAATTAATACATATGTCACCTCATTCCATAGCTAAATCATTCCATACATAAATGTACAATTGCTTCCATTATCAGTTTCCAGTCATACTTTTCCTTCCTGAGCTTTTTGATGTCATTCCCTTTTTACCCCTTGTTGTGTTTTCTTTCCCTAACGGCTCTACTTGCCTTGGTTTCATTTACTGTAACAACAGAGAAACAATACATCTTCAAGAAGGTGACTTTTGATGGTGGTGCACCTCTGAGATATACCCTAATATACACAAGCATAAGCAAAATTTAATGGAACAGCAACCACAGGAATGTCAGAACAGTACAGGCTTCATTACTATAACAAAGACAACCCTATTCTCAAATGGGATTCCAGCCACAGGGACAGAGGTTAGAATTCCAAGACACATTTTGGCAGGGATGGGTGGGGCAGTGACACAGTTCAATAGACAGCACAAAGGAACTGATGGGACACAGTGGGACTCAGTCAGTATAACCAGTGCATAAAAAGAGGAGCCAGAAATAAAAAGGGTGTTTTTCTTGAATTCAATCCATGTTGTAATTGTTCAGGGGTGAGAGGGTAAGTAGTCTTTGTTCTTGGGAATGTAGTCTTTTGAAATGTGATGCTTTCTGAAAGCCATAAGGCCCCTGTGGTTGGAAGGTGGGTGACACAGAACTGCCTGTGGTCCAGCAGCAATCTATGAACTTGAAGAGAAAACCTGACAAGGGAAAAAATAGATAGATGATAGATAGATAGATAGATAGATAGATAGATAGATAGATAGATAGATAGATAGAGATAGAGATATTCCAAGTCTTTTGTGTTCCTAAGGCATCACATGGAATTTATACTTTACTTTGCTATTTTTAAGTGGTCTCGAGGTTAACTCTAAGTTCTGGCCACAATATCCCCTTGTCTCAGAGAAAACTCTCCCCTTCCAATTGGAACATGTTTTATGC
Organism: Echinops telfairi; assembly: GCF_000313985.2. Taxonomy (NCBI): domain Eukaryota; kingdom Metazoa; phylum Chordata; class Mammalia; order Afrosoricida; family Tenrecidae; genus Echinops; species Echinops telfairi. The sequence continues at coordinate 2,510,098 of NW_022111329.1, read as the reverse complement.
ATTGAGACCAGGCTTTAGACAGATCCATCCCTTCTGCAAATTAGTGACTTGCCTGGACCTCATTTAGACCACAACACACATCGAGCAGGAACTCTTTAATTCTGTGTTCATTTCACTGCTCAGCAGATTCTGTTCACTCAGCAAATGTTAAACACCAGTAATAGCTAACACCTTCTTCTTCTAAATAAAGCTCTATTGAGACAGCTGTGGTGATTTTATCTTTTATTGAGAGTAGGAGTGAGGGGGACACACAGAGATTCTGCCTGTAATGCCTGCATTTCAAATTCTTAAACTGGGCCATGGTGAGTGGAAAAGGATATGGGATTCCCAAGAGTCCAGAAGCTCAGGAATGGGAAGAATAAAAAATGTTTTCTGTAAGTCTTCCAGGGTAGCATATGGAGAGAGTCCTGGATGGCGAAGATGTAGTCCCAAGCCACAATCAGGGCTCTGCCCCTACTAGTCTCACTTTAGTGCACCTGTGGGTCATGACCCCTTTGGGGGTGGAACAACCCTTTCACAGGGGTCACCCAATTCATAACAGTAGCAAAATTACAGTTATGAAGTAGCAATGAAAATAATCTTATGGTTGTGGGTCACCACAACAAAAGGAACTGTGTTAAAGGGTCATGGCTTTAGGAAGGTTGAGAACCACTTAGCGGATTGCTTCCTCTATGGAGTACTCAGGGGTCAAAATCAAGTGGTATCTGAGAAAGGTCTGCTCATGTACTTGTTATTCATTTATTCAAAATATACTTATTGAAGATCTATTTTATGTTGGAGTCCTTGAGTGGTTCAGGTGGTTAACACTTATACGCTTGCCACTAACCAAAAGGATAAAGGTTCAACTTCACTCAGATCTGCCTCAAAACAAAACAAAAAAAAAACTCTGGTAATGTGCTTTAGGAAAATCAACCCTTGAAAATCCTGTGAGCACAGCTTTACACTGACATCCACAGGGTTGGAGTGAATCAGAGTCTACTAACAATAACTAAGTTAGACATCTGCAATGGTAACCATGAACATGGTCCTAACCTTCATAGAACTTACAGTGGGGAGACATGACTCCAATCGTCTCCAAGAGGTCATAAAATTATAAATGTAATAAGTGTAGTAGGGGAGAGAAATTAAAAACAGTAGTCACTGACTAACCAGAACCTGGATAGCTATAAGGCCTCCTGGTGGCACAGTTGGTTAAGCATTGAGCTAATCTCAAGGTTGGCAGTTCAAAATCAACAGTAGCTTCATGGGGGAGAGATGAGGCTGTCTTGGAAATTGTATGGCGCAGTTCAATTCTGTCCTATGAGTGGAAATTCACTCAATGGCTGGAGGCTTGGATTTATATATAAATACATCATATAGAGAGATATAGATGTCTTAGTGTGTAAAGCCCCTGCAAAAACCCTTAGCTGATGGAAAGGAGGGAATCTAGCCTATTATCCAATTTATGTGGGTAAATTACAGTTTTTGAAACCAATGTTCTGCTGAATATCTGCTTTGTGTAAGGGTTTGAATAGAAGGATTTGCTTTGTGGAAGGCAAGTAAAATGTCTTATGTAGGGATGACATTTGAGTGGGGACCTGAAGAGTAAGTAAAAATTAACAAGTGAGCAGAAGAAACATACAGAATACAGTCATGTGGTAAGGGATTGCAAAGATGTTTGAGGAGCTTGTAGAATTTCAGCATGGCTGGAGGACGTTAAGCAATGGAAGCAAAACAGAGGATGAAGCTGAGGAATTGGATATGAACCTGACTATGTAGGATCTTGCAGGCAAGTGGGAGGGCATAATCCTTCTCGCCCTCCCATCCACCCCCCCACCCAAGAAAAAAAAGCAAAAAAACGTTTTAAAGGATTTTAAGCCAAGAATAATATGATCAGGGACACATTTCACAAAGACTATGCTGGCTGTTTGTGGGTATGATGGGCGGGGCAGGGTGTGGGGGTGTGAGAAAGAAAGCACTTGGAAAACTGCTTTAGTTATCTGGAGGAGATGATGGCAGCTCACACTAAGATCAAATTATTGCCATTGAGTCACTTCCGAAGCTATAAGTCTTTATGGGAGTGGACAGCCTCCTCTTTCTCTCCTGGAGCAGCTGGTGGATTTGTATCACAGACTTTGCAGTGAACAGCCCAACACCTCTGCAACAATACCAGCTGGGCTACCGGCAGCAAAAATGGTTTCCTGTTGGGTGACTATCAGCCAATGTCAGCAGAACCTGACAGTTCTACCAGGACTCCTTAAACTACGCAACCCAAAACTCACTGCTGTTTAATCTATTCTGATTAATAGCAATCCTATAAGACAGAGTAGAACTGCCCCTATGATATTCTGAGACTGTAAATCTTTACAGGAGTAGAAAGCCTAATGTTTCTCTTTCAGGTTGACTGGTGGGTTCTAACTCCCAACCTTAAGGTTAGCAGCCCACTACCTAACCTACTTTGCTACTTGGGCCCCTTTTTTAGACTACAGTGTAACATAAATATGTCTTACATGCAGTCCACTGCTAAAGAGTCAATTCTGCCTTATAGTGACGCTGTATGACAGAGTGCATTATAGTGACCCTGTACGACAGAGTGCAAGTGCTCCTTAGGGTTTTCAAGGTAATAAATCTTTGCATAAGCAGACAGCCTCATCTTTCTGCCTTAGAATGGTTGGTGGATTTGTATTGCTGGCCTTGCAGTTAACAGCCCAATGCTTACCCTGTGGCACCACTAGGGATAACTGACCACTTTGTTCTTTCCCATATCATCATAACTGGCTACAATGATATTATTACCAGATGCCATCAGGTTGTTTTCTACCCATAGTGACCGGTGGGTTTCAGTGTTAAACTGCATTCCAGAGGGTCTCCAGTGGCTATGCTCTTTCAAAACCAGAGTGCCAGCTCTTTTCCTAGGGCACCTGCTCCTAGATCAGGTCCAACAACCTTTCAGTTGGGTTGGTAGGGAGCACTTAACCATGTCATCATCTACCTAAAACAAAAAGTTCATTGCCATTAAGTCACCTTCAAATCAAGACAACCCCATGTGTTGTACATCAATCAGAACTGTTCCATATGATTTTCTTGGCTACAATCATTATAGAAGTAGATACCCAGGACTTTCTTCCATGGTGCCCCTGGATGGTTGAGTCTGAACTACTAACCTTTAGGTTAACGGTTGAGAGCAAATTTTTTTATGCCACCTCATGACTTTTGTACCACCTAACGGATATTCTTTATTCTTGACACTCATTTCAACCGACGACTGACCAATACCTGAAAAATAAGTATATATTTTTCCTCCTTGAAAGGCAGATATGACTGCAACTTCACATTCCAATTCCTCTGCTACTGGATCTTCCTTTGAAGTCTTGCTTTCCAGAGGGAGTGGGGCAAAAGAGTGGTGCTCAGAGGAGGAGGAGCAGGTGGGAGCTGGCAGCTGGAGTTGGAGCATGCTTCCTAGGCTGGGGCTGGGACAAACTTCATCTGGGCAAGTCGACTTAGCGAACTACTGCTCCCACTTCACTCCACGCAGAGGGGCTGAGGTTTCAAGTGCACTGGCTGCTCTTGTGAGAGATGCTTTAACAGCAGCTTGGGTCCTGCATGCTAATGATCGGTCCACTTTAATGACTTTCCATCCTCCCCCTCCAGCCACAGCAATCCCCTCTTCTGGCAAAGGAGGCTCGCTGCCATGGCAACCGAAGCAGGCAGAACTCACCATAGAGATGTTGGAGCAAAAAAAAAATTCCGCTTTTGAGTTTCCAAGGAAGAAGGGCTCACAAGAAGAAGAACAGAGAGAGAGAGAAAGAGAGAGAAAGGGACATGTTTGAGGAAGGATGTGGTTGAAGATAGGGAGCGTCCCTGTTGAAGTGGCCTCAGGATAGACAATACCAATGACCGTCCTATATCAAACAAATCATCCCCAAGAAATAAAGCAGGCCATATGGTCAGAGTCTAGGACAGCCAGGCTCATTTGCATATGCTAATGCTTGTATCACCTTCTAGAGAAGGTATCCCTCACAGAAGCATTAGAACTACAGACATGTCGGCAATGCCCTTGTTTGACTAATGCTACGCATGCATGTACTCAGTGATACGGATTTAAAAGATGGCTGGTGCTCTGATCGAAATGCAGGCTCTATCATGGAGGGATTTTGCTACTGTTTTGCTATGCAGGAACATCATATTTGAAACCCAATTACACCACCTTTGAAGAGGGAGACGATGTATTTCATAAAACCTACGTGCTTCCTTATTGAGGGGAGAATCCAACTAGGTAGATTAGGTGGTCAATTTGCTTTGAGGAAACCAGCCCCCACCTAAAGGGATCCAGGGCTGTTACTTATCATTTTGTTGTACTGTGGTGCTTTGAATGTTGTTGTGATGCTGGGAACTATGCCACCAGTATTCCAAATAACAACAGGGTTACACAAGGTGGAATGATTTGTGTGGAGCATCCCAACTCAGACAGACTAGGAAGAAAGGCCTGACCGCAAATGAAAACCTTATAGATCACCACAGAGTATCTAATATCTAATAATATCTAATATGGTGGTGAAAGATGAGTCCCTTGCATTGAAAGGCACCACATAATGGCTGCAACAAGGGCCTCAAACATGCAATGACTACAAGCATGGCACAAGATGATGTTGTGTTTTCTTCTGTTGTTTATGGGTTCGCCAGGAGTCAGAACCAACTCCATACTAACTAGGGACATGCATGAGATACAATGCCAGAGCAATTATGCTCAGAGCCTCGTGATCCTTTGGATCCTCTTTACTCAACTCACACCTGGTGCCATCAAGTGGATTCCAGCTTACATTGACCCTGGAGGACAGGGAGAACTGCCCCTGTGAGTTTCTGAGACTGTAAATCTTCACAGGCACAGAAAGCCTGATCTATCTTTTATGGCGTGGCTAGTGGTTTCAAACTGCCGACCTTGTGGTTAGTAGCCCAGCGCATAACTATACCACCAGGACTTTGGCAAAAAAAAAAGAAAAGGTCAACAGGCAATGAAATTCAGTGATCCCTGCCATCTAGCTCAGAAGCAACAAAGCCCACATGGAACAACATATCAACCTGTGTGATCACAGGGTGTCGAACGGATCACTGAAGACAAATGGG